>NC_069501.1:1133049208-1133359208 GCF_027579735.1 Bombina bombina
TAAATCCTAAAATAGCTACAATGTAACTATTAGTTATATTGAAGCTATATTAATAGCTAGTAGGGGGCTTAGATTAGGTGTAATTAGTTTAAAATTATTGTAATATTTTATTATTTTTGGTAATTTAGTGTTTGTTTGTATTTTGGTACTTGTATGATGGATGGAAGACCTCTTCTTGCCCCGCTTGGATGAAGACTTCTGCCGGTCTGGATGTCCTCTTCTGCCCCATCGGATGAAGACTTCGGCCCGGCTGGGTGAACACGACTCAAGGTAGGGAGATCTTCAGGGGGGTAGTGTTAGGTTTATTTAAGGGGGGTTTGGGTTAGAGTAGGGGTATGTGGGTGGTGGGTTGTAATGTGGGGGGGGGATTGTGCTTTTTTTTTACAGGCAAAAGAGCTGTTTTCTTTGGGGCATGCCCCGCAAAGGGCCCTGTTCAGGGCTGGTAAGGTAATAGAGCTGATTACTTTTGTAATTTAGTATAGGGTAGGGCATTTTTTTATTTTGGGGGGCTTTGTTATTTTATTAGGGGGCTTAGATTAGGTGTAATTAGTTTAAAATTCTTGTAATTTTTTTTATTTTTTGTAATTTAGTGTTTGTTTTTTTGTACTTTAGTTTAGTTTATTTCATTGTATTTAATTGTAGGTACTTGTAGTTACATTATTTAATGATAGTGTAGTGTTAGGTTTAATAGTAACTTAGGTTAGGATTTATTTTACAGGTAATTTTGTAATTATTTTAACTAGGTAGCTATTAAACAGTAAATATCTATTTAATAGCTATTGTACCTAGTTAAAATAAATACAAAGTTGCCTGTAAAATAAATATAAATGCTAAAATAGCTACAATGTAACTATTAGTTATATTGTAGCTATATTAGGGTTTATTTTACAGGTAAGTATTTAGTTTTATATAGGATTAATTTATTTAGTTAATTTAATGACAGTGTAGTGTTAGGTGTAATTGTAACTTAGGTTAGGGTTTATTTTACAGGTAAATTTGTATTTATTTTAGCTAGGTAGTTATTAAATAGTTATTAACTATTTAATAGCTATTGTACCTAGTTAAAATAAATACAAAGTTGCCTGTAAAATACATATAAATCCTAAAATAGCTACAATGTAACTATTAGTTATATTGTAGCTATATTAATAGCTAGTAGGGGGGCTTAGATTAGGTGTAATTAGTTTAAAATTATTGTAATATTTTATTATTTTTGCTAATTTAGTGTTTGTTTGTTTTTTTGTACTTTTCTGATGGATGGAAGACCTCTTCTTGCCCCGCTTGGATGAAGACTTCTGCCGGTCTGGATGTCCTCTTCTGCCCCATCGGATGAAGACTTCGGCCCGGCTGGGTGAACACGACTCAAGGTAGGGAGATCTTCAGGGGGGTAGTGTTAGGTTTATTTAAGGGGGGTTTGGGTTAGAGTAGGGGTATGTGGGTGGTGGGTTGTAATGTGGGGGGGGGGATTGTGTTTTTTTTTTACAGGCAAAAGAGCTGTTTTTTTGGGGCATGCCCCGCAAAGGGCCCTGTTCAGGGCTGGTAAGGTAATAGAGCTGTTAACTTTTGTAATTTAGTATAGGGTAGGGCATTTTTTTTTATTTTGGGGGGCTTTGTTATTTTATTAGGGGGCTTAAATTAGGTGTAATTAGTTTAAAATTCTTGTAATATTTTTTTATTTTTTGTAATTTAGTGGGGGGGGGGTTGTACTTTAGTTTAGTTTTTTTAATTGTATTTAATTGTAGGTACTTGTAGTTAATTTATTTAATGATAGTGTAGTGTTAGGTTTAATTGTAACTTAGGTTAGGATTTATTTTACAGGTAATTTTGTAATTATTTTAACTAGGTAGCTATTAAATAGTCAATATCTATTTAATAGCTATTGAACCTAGTTAAAATGAATACAAAGTTGCCTGTACAATAAATATAAATGCTAAAATAGCTACAATGTAACTATTAGTTATATTGCAGCTATATTAGGGTTTATTTTACAGGTAAGTCTTTAGTTTTATATAGGATTCATTTATTTAGTTAATTTAATGATAGTGTAGTGTTAGGTGTAATTGTAACTTAGGTTATGATTTATTTTACAGGTAAATTTGTATTTATTTTAGCTAGGTAGTTATTAAATAGTTATTAACTATTTAATAACTATTGTACCTAGTTAAAATAAATACAAAGTTGCCTGTAAAATACATATAAATCCTAATATAGCTTCAATATAACTAATAGTTATATTGAAGCTATATTAATAGCTAGTAGGGGGCTTAGATTAGGTGTAATTAGTTTAAAATTATTGTAATATTTTATTATTTTTGGTAATTTAGTGTTTGTTTGTATTTTGGTACTTGTATGATGGATGGAAGACCTCTTCTTGCCCCGCTTGGATGAAGACTTCTGCCGGTCTGGATGTCCTCTTCTGCCCCATCGGATGAAGACTTCGGCCCGGCTGGGTGAACACGACTCAAGGTAGGGAGATCTTCAGGGGGGTAGTGTTAGGTTTATTTAAGGGGGGTTTGGGTTAGAGTAGGGGTATGTGGGTGGTGGGTTGTAATGTGGGGGGGGGGGATTGTGTTTTTTTTTTACAGGCAAAAGAGCTGTTTTCTTTGGGGCATGCCCCGCAAAGGGCCCTGTTCAGGGCTGGTAAGGTAATAGAGCTGTTAACTTTTGTAATTTAGTATAGGGTAGGGCATTTTTTTTTATTTTGGGGGGCTTTGTTATTTTATTAGGGGGCTTAGATTAGGTGTAATTAGTTTAAAATTCTTGTAATATTTTTTTATTTTTTGTAATTTAGTGGTTTTTTATTTTTTGTAATTTAGTGGGGGGGTTTTGTACTTTAGTTTATTTAATTGTAGATAATTGTAGGTACTTGTAGTTAATTTATTTAATGATAGTGTAGTGTTAGGTTTTATTGTAACTTAGGTTAGGATTTATTTTACAGGTAATTTTGTAATTATTTTAACTAGGTAGCTATTAATTAGTCAATAACTATTTAATAGCTATTGTACCTAGTTAAAATAAATACAAAGTTGCCTGTAAAATAAATATAAATGCTAAAATAGCTACAATGTAACTATTAGTTATATTGCAGCTATATTAGGGTTTATTTTACAGGTAAGTATTTAGTTTTAAATATGATTCATTTATTTAATTAATTTAATGATAGTGTAGTGTTAGGTGTAATTGTAACTTAGGTTAGGATTTATTTTACAGGTAAATTTGTATTTATTTTAGCTAGGTAGTTATTAAATAGTTATTAACTATTTAATAACTATTGTACCTAGTTAAAATAAATACAAAGTTGCCTGTAAAATAAAAATAAATCCTAAAATAGCTACAATGTAACTATTAGTTATATTGCAGCTATCTTAGGGTTTATTTTACAGGTAAGTATTTAGTTTTAAATAGGATTCATTTATTTAACTATAGTAAATTTATTTCGTTTTATTTAAATTATATTTAAGTTAGGGGGTGTTAGTGTTAGGGTTAGACTTAGGTTTAGGGGTTAATAACCTTATTATAGTAGCGGCGACGTTGGGGGCGGGAGATTAGGGGTTAATAATTGTAGGTAGGTGGCGGCGATGTTAGGGAGGGCAGATTAGGGGTTAATAAAATGTATTATAGTGTTTGCGAGGCGGGAGTGCGGCGGTTTAGGGGTTAATACATTTATTATAGTGGCGGCGATTTGCGGTCGGCAGATTAGGGGTTAATACTTGTAGTTAGATTGTGGCGACGTGGGGGGGGGCAGATTAGGGGTTAATAACTATAATGTAGGGGTCGGCGGTGTTAGGGACAGCAGATTAGGGGTTAATAGCTATAATGTAGGCGGCGGCGCTATCGGGTCGGCAGATTAGGGGTTAATACTTGTAGTTAGATTGCGGCGACGTTGGGGGGGGCAGATTAGGGGTTAATAACTATAATGTAGGGGTCGGCGGTGTTAGGGACAGCAGATTAGGGGTTAATAGCTATAATGTAGGCGGCGGCGATATTCGGTCGGCAGATTAGGGGTTAATACTTGTAGTTAGATTGCGGCGACGTTGGGGGAGGCAGATTAGGGGTTAATAACTATAATGTAGGGGTCGGCGGTGTTAGGGACAGCAGATTAGGGGTTAATAGTTATAATGTAGGCGGCGGCGATATCGGGTCGGCAGATTAGGGGTTAATACTTGTAGTTAGATTGCGGCGACGTTGGGGGGGGCAGATTAGGGGTTAATAACTATAATGTAGGGGTCGGCGGTGTTAGGGACAGCAGATTAGGGGTTAATAGTTATAATGTAGGTGGCGGCGATATTCGGTCGGCAGATTAGGGGTTAATAAAATAATGCAGGTGTCAGCGATAGCGGAGGCAGCAGATTAGGGGTTAATAAGTGTCAGATTAGGGGTGTTTAGAGACTCGGGGTACATGTTAGGGTGTTAGGTGCAGACTTAGTGTTTCCCCATAGGAAACAATGGGGCTGCGGTGTTAGTTTTTTTTTTCAGCCGAAACTCCCATTGTTTCCTATGGGGAAATGCCGAATTTTAACGAGCTAATTCGGATTTATTCGGAGATATGGCAGCTATTTCGGATTCATTCGGTAGATTCGGAAGTATTTTAATTCGGAAATCCGAATCGATCCGAATCTCCGAATTTACCGAATTTACCGAATTTCCAAATTAATCCGAAACGAACCGCACATGTCTAGTTTATTTTACAGGTAAGTATTTAGTTTTAAATATGATTCATTTATTTAATTAATTTAATGATAGTGTAGTGTTAGGTGTAATTGTAACTTAGGTTAGGATTTATTTTACAGGTAAATTTGTATTTATTTTAGCTAGGTAGTTATTAAATAGTTATTAACTATTTAATAACTATTGTACCTAGTTAAAATAAATACAAAGTTGCCTGTAAAATAAAAATAAATCCTAAAATAGCTACAATGTAACTATTAGTTATATTGCAGCTATCTTAGGGTTTATTTTACAGGTAAGTATTTAGTTTTAAATAGGATTCATTTATTTAACTATAGTAAATTTATTTCGTTTTATTTAAATTATATTTAAGTTAGGGGGTGTTAGTGTTAGGGTTAGACTTAGGTTTAGGGGTTAATAACCTTATTATAGTAGCGGCGACGTTGGGGGCGGGAGATTAGGGGTTAATAATTGTAGGTAGGTGGCGGCGATGTTAGGGAGGGCAGATTAGGGGTTAATAAAATGTATTATAGTGTTTGCGAGGCGGGAGTGCGGCGGTTTAGGGGTTAATACATTTATTATAGTGGCGGCGATTTGCGGTCGGCAGATTAGGGGTTAATACTTGTAGTTAGATTGTGGCGACGTTGGGGGGGGCAGATTAGGGGTTAATAACTATAATGTAGGGGTCGGCGGTGTTAGGGACAGCAGATTAGGGGTTAATAGCTATAATGTAGGCGGCGGCGATATCGGGTCGGCAGATTAGGGGTTAATACTTGTAGTTAGATTGCGGCGACGTTGGGGGGGGCAGATTAGGGGTTAATAACTATAATGTAGGGGTCGGCGGTGTTAGGGACAGCAGATTAGGGGTTAATAGCTATAATGTAGGCGGCGGCGATATTCGGTCGGCAGATTAGGGGTTAATACTTGTAGTTAGATTGCGGCGACGTTGGGGGAGGCAGATTAGGGGTTAATAACTATAATGTAGGGGTCGGCGGTGTTAGGGACAGCAGATTAGGGGTATATAGTTATAATGTAGGCGGCGGCGATATCGGGTCGGCAGATTAGGGGTTAATACTTGTAGTTAGATTGCGGCGACATTGGGGGGGCAGATTAGGGGTTAATAACTATAATGTAGGGGTCGGCGGTGTTAGGGACAGCAGATTAGGGGTTAATAGTTATAATGTAGGTGGCGGCGATATTCGGTCGGCAGATTAGGGGTTAATAAAATAATGCAGGTGTCAGCGATAGCGGAGGCAGCAGATTAGGGGTTAATAAGTGTCAGATTAGGGGTGTTTAGAGACTCGGGGTACATGTTAGGGTGTTAGGTGCAGACTTAGTGTTTCCCCATAGGAAACAATGGGGCTGCGGTGTTAGTTTTTTTTTCAGCCGAAACTCCCATTGTTTCCTATGGGGAAATGCCGAATTTTAACGAGCTAATTCGGATTTATTCGGAGATACGGCAGCTATTTCGGATTCATTCGGTAGATTCGGAAGTATTTTAATTCGGAAATCCGAATCGATCCGAATCTCCGAATTTACAGAATTTACCGAATTTCCAAATTAATCCGAAACGAACCGCACATGTCTAGTTTATTTTACAGGTAAGTATTTAGTTTTAAATATGATTCATTTATTTAATTAATTTAATGATAGTGTAGTGTTAGGTGTAATTGTAACTTAGGTTAGGATTTATTTTACAGGTAAATTTGTATTTATTTTAGCTAGGTAGTTATTAAATAGTTATTAACTATTTAATAACTATTGTACCTAGTTAAAATAAATACAAAGTTGCCTGTAAAATAAAAATAAATCCTAAAATAGCTACAATGTAACTATTAGTTATATTGCAGCTATCTTAGGGTTTATTTTACAGGTAAGTATTTAGTTTTAAATAGGATTCATTTATTTAACTATAGTAAATTTATTTCGTTTTATTTAAATTATATTTAAGTTAGGGGGTGTTAGTGTTAGGGTTAGACTTAGGTTTAGGGGTTAATAACCTTATTATAGTAGCGGCGACGTTAGGGGCGGGAGATTAGGGGTTAATAATTGTAGGTAGGTGGCGGCGATGTTAGGGAGGGCAGATTAGGGGTTAATAAAATGTATTATAGTGTTTGCGAGGCGGGAGTGCGGCGGTTTAGGGGTTAATACATTTATTATAGTGGCGGCGATTTGCGGTCGGCAGATTAGGGGTTAATACTTGTAGTTAGATTGTGGCGACGTTGGGGGGGGCAGATTAGGGGTTAATAACTATAATGTAGGGGTCGGCGGTGTTAGGGACAGCAGATTAGGGGTTAATAGCTATAATGTAGGCGGCGGCGATATCGGGTCGGCAGATTAGGGGTTAATACTTGTAGTTAGATTGCGGCGACGTTGGGGGGGGCAGATTAGGGGTTAATAACTATAATGTAGGGGTCGGCGGTGTTAGGGACAGCAGATTAGGGGTTAATAGCTATAATGTAGGCGGCCGCGATATTCGGTCGGCAGATTAGGGGTTAATACTTGTAGTTAGATTGCGGCGACGTTGGGGGGGGGGCAGATTAGGGGTTAATAACTATAATGTAGGGGTCGGCGGTGTTAGGGACAGCAGATTAGGGGTTAATAGTTATAATGTAGGTGGCGGCGATATTCGGTCGGCAGATTAGGGGTTAATAAAATAATGCAGGTGTCAGCGATAGCGGAGGCAGCAGATTAGGGGTTAATAAGTGTCAGATTAGGGGTGTTTAGAGACTCGGGGTACATGTTAGGGTGTTAGGTGCAGACTTAGTGTTTCCCCATAGGAAACAATGGGGCTGCGGTGTTAGTTTTTCTTTCAGCCGAAACTCCCATTGTTTCCTATGGGGAAATGCCGACTTTTAACAAGCTAATTCGGATTTATTCGGAGATACGGCAGCTATTTCGGATTCATTCGGTAGATTCGGAAGAATTTTAATTCGGAAATCCGAATCGATCCGAATCTCCGAATTTACCGAATTTACCGAATTTCCGAATTAATCCGAAACGAACCGCACATGTCTATTTATTACCCATTCCCCAGTTTTGCATAACAAACACAGGTACAATAATACACATTTTACCTCTGTAATTACCTTGTATCTAAGCCTCTGCAGACTACCCCCATATTTCAGTTCATATGACAGCCAATCAGTGCTCACTCCTCGGTAAATTCACGCGCGTGAGTTCAATGTTATCTATGTGGAACACATGAACTAATGCCCTCTAGTGGTGAAAAACTGTCAAAATGCTTTCAGATTAGAGGCGGCCTTCAAGGTCTAAGAAATTAGCATATGAACCTCCTAGGTTTAGCTTTCAACTAAGAATACCAAGATAACAAAGCAAAATTGGTGATAAAAGTAAATTGAAAAGTTGTTTAACATTACATGCCCTATTTGAATCATGAAAGTTTTTTTTTGGACTTGACTGTCCCTTTAAGTGAAGGCTGTTTATTTTCAAGCTAACAAAAAGTTTTGGGGCTTTAAAGTTGGCGGGAGTGGGAGAAAAAAAAACGGCACTGAAAAGTGCCTTTACATTGCGGTATATAGGAACTGTGTGTTCCTTGTAAATATATATGTATATGCTTATATATATTTATGTGTTAATATGTGACATTTAGTTACCAAACATAAAACCATTAAAAGATAGCTTAAAATATCATAGCCTGAAATAGTTTGACTTGTGTATTTGTGTATTTGGTGATATCCATGTTTGAATATTTTACTATACATCTCTGCATAGCTTTTTTGAATATTCTATTTTTATTGCTGATACGTTCTCATGTTCTGAACTTGTTACCTGTGTACATATGTACAATATACCCACATCCACACAGCTCCTATAGGTTCAATTGTAACTTTTTATTTTGTTTGTTATTAAAGTAATAGTAAAGACCAAATTAAACTTTTATGAGTCAGATAGGGCATGCCATTTTAAACAACTTTCCAATTTACTTTTATCATCAACTTTTCTTTTTTTCTCTTAGTATTTTTTGTTAAAGGCTAAACCTAGGTAGGCTCATATGCTGATTTCTAAGACTCTGCAGTCCACCTCTTATCTCCCTGTCTGGCTGTGAATAGCTTAAAACATCTACTGTTTGTTCATGTGTGCCATATAGATAATATTGTACTCACGTCATGGAGTTATTTAAGAGTCTGCACTAATTGCCTGAAATGCAAGTCTGTCAAAAGATCTGAGATAAGGAGGCCGCCTGCAGAGGCTTAGATACAAGGTAGTCATAGAGGTCAAAAGTGTATTAATATAACCGTGTTGGTTATGCAAAACTGGGGAATGGTAAATAAAGGGATTATCTATCTTTTTAAACAATAACACATTTTGGGGCCTATTTATTATGTGTCTGTCCGACATGATCCGATCAGCGGATCATGTCCGACAGACATCGCTGAATGCAGAGAGCAATACGCTCTCCGCATTCAGCATTGCACCAGCAGCTCTTGTGATCTGCTGGTGCAACGCCGCCCCCTGCAGATTCGAGGCCAATTGGCTGCTAGCAGGGGGGTGTCAATCAACACGATCGTATTCGATTGGGTTGAATTTTGGCAATGTCTGTCCGCTTCTTCAGAGCAGTGTTTAGACCGCTGCTTCATAACACGGGCCCTCTAGCTCCTTAAAGGGCTTGATAAATGGGCCCCATAGTGTTAACTATTCCTTTAATAACAGAGATCAGACATAACATAATAATAATAATATATAGGTGCTCCATGGGAGTTCCATGGGCATTAAATGGGAGTAACCTGTAGTTTAATGTGCAAACATCATTATGAGATTCTAATTTTAAAAGGACAATCCTCCTTAGATGCACCTTTATCAGCAATATCTTTCTCGCCAGTTTTTAGTGGTAAGATTTTTAATTGTAAGAAATCAACTAAATTTAGCCACCAATCAGCAAGCGCTACCCAGGTTCTGAACCAAAAATGGGACAGCTCCTAAGCTTACATTCCCGCTTGTTATCTGGCCCTATATGTCATCAGTATTTGCAACAACGGTTGTAACAATGTTATATATATAATACTCAAGTCATGTGCATGCTCATAAGTTTACATTAGTTTGTAATGATGAAAAGACCTGGGTTTAAACAAAGGATAAAAGAAACAGAGGGGCAGCTTATTTAAAACTTTTTTTATTTATAAATATTAAAATGCTTGAATATGTAGTTATTGCTCAATGTATGCATATCCTTTTCCTATAGTCTAAAGCTGTATCAGTTTATATAATAAGAAAAAAGTATAAATGAAAATTGATAATCGAAGTTAAAGAAAAAAAATAAAAGAATATATACTGAACAATATATGAATTGATAATAGCAACATTGTGCTTAAAGGGACAGTAAAGTGAAAATTAAACATTCATAATTCAGATAGAGCATGCAATTTAAAACAATGCTCCAATTTACTTCTATTTGTTTTCTTTGTATCCTTTGTTCTAAATCATGTCTAGGTAGGCTCAGGAGCAGTAATGCGCTACTGGGAGCTAGCTGGCAATTAGTGTCTGCACATATATATCTGTTGTCTTTGTCTCACATGATAATGTGTTCAGCTAGCTCCCAGGTGTGCATTGGTGTTTCTTTAGCAAAAGACACCAAGATAATTAAGCAAATTATATAATCAAAGTAAATTGGAAAGTTGTTTAAAATGCTCTGCCTGATTCATGTAATAGAAATCTTGGGATTCATGTCCTTTTAAAAAGTCTTTCCTGGGGGGCGGAGCCTGAAGGAGAACGATGTAGGACGTGCAGGATAACAGCTCCGTGCTAACATTGTGTGTAAAGGAGCTAATTTCCATCATATACTCCCATTGAACAGGCTACATGAGGGGAGATCGAGCATTGAGTCCCTGACACTGGATCCCGCGGCTCAGAATACTTCTAAGAGGCGTCATCTCTGTGGGTGTAATATATGATTAGCCATAATCTAGATGGGTGCAAGAGTGAGAGAAAGTGACTAATCCTCTGGACATAATTAAACAAAAAAAACCTCCTGGCTCACACACACAAAAAAAAGAAGCTGTAAGACAGGGGGGAGATCCAGGATATAAGCTAGGCTGGAAGGGGGATAAACTTCTCTCTCTCTTTTCCCTGATCCCTTCAGTGTGGCCCTAATATTAAAAGAGGGAAACCCCTACAAATAACCGGGAGATAACCTTACTCTCGCCAGGCAATATTTCTACAACCCCATACAATGTCTCAGAGAAAACCATCTAAATCTGCCCTGGGAGGCAAAGCAGCTACCGCAAGTCTCTTTTTTAAAACGGCTAAAGGTGATAAACCAGCAGACACTCAGATAAGAGAACCAGAGGAGGAAGTAGATTCAGACTCTAGCACCACTTCCAATATGGAAGATTTGACACCTGTAACTAAAGCAGATATTAGACATCTGGTCTCCAAACAAGATATATCCGCTAACTTTGAAAAACTCTTGGAGAAGATGGACGCTATGCAACAATCAGTAACTAGCAGTCTTGCTGATATCAAACAAGAAGTACAGGACCTGGGCAATCGGTATCAACTTTAGAAGACAGTGAAAACACTACACTAGAAGAGGTATCTATGCTATCCCAACAAGTAGCCTCACACCAACTGGAGCTAGATTTAATCCAATAAAGGATGAAAGATCTAGAAAATCGCAGTCACAGATGTAACATCAGATTGAAGGTAATTCCTGAGTCTGTGTCTCCTGGTGAGCTAGACAGATACCTAACTTTACTCTTTCAGGCCATAACAGGGCAAACAGACGACAACATATTTCAGATGGAGAGAGCCCATAGGGCCCTGAGAGCGAGACCCAAGGGGGATGCCCCTCCAAGGGATGTGATTGTACGAATGTTCCGCTTTAGAGAAAAAGAGGCTATCCTTGCTGCATCAAGAAAGATCCCGACCTTCAAGTTCCAGGGTTCGGTAGTCCAATTCTTTCAGGACCTTTGTGTGAAAACACTTCAAAGGAGAGGAGCCTTGAGACCGCTCACACACATGCTCAGGAAAAATCAGATCAACTATCGATGGGGATTCCCTTTCGCACTCAACATCATACAGAACGGGGTGACATTCACCATCAAAGAAAACATTCTACTCTCACGCCAACAAAACCTACTCTAGGCTGGACTATATTTTCCTCAGTCAGACTTTATTGCCGAATGTGGTCACATCGTCTATACACTCATGTGTGTGGTCTGACCATTCTATAATACAAATTAAGTTGACAGGTATTATAAATACAAGCAGACAGCGGTCGTGGACCTTTGACCCGGCAACAGTTAAACACCAAAACACACACTTGGGTATATCTGAGGCATTAGGCGAATACTGATCTATAAACAAGGGGTCAACTAATAATCCTATCCACATCTGGGCAGCACATAAACCATTTCTCAGGGGATTACTGATCAAGGCAAAAGCATTAGCTAGTAAGAAAACCCTAGAGGCTAGAAACAAACTGCAGTCAGAGATTGAGCTGTTGGAGAAGCGCCATCAACAAACACTCTCCTCCTCAACCTTCAAGATACTCCAAACAAAGAGAAAGGCCCTGACTAAACTTCTAGATTCCCATTCAGTTAGGGCAATACAGACACTAAAAGCCCATTACTACCTATACTCAAACAAACCAGATAGATATCTAGCGCATAAAATAAGAGAAAGGGTTAGGAACTTCTCTATCCCACTGCTGCAAAAAATAGATGGGGAACGCACATCTCACCCACAGGAGATAGCCGACACATTTGCTGACTACAACACCTCACTTTATGACGGGAAAAAAGTAGACCACACGCCACAGACACAAAAGCTTCTTAGACAATTATTAGCTAGGGCCAAATTAAACAAACTAACCAAACAAGACAATGAGGACTTGAATGCTGACATTTACGACAGGGGAAGTTCTATTAGCGATTAAAGACCTGAAATTAGGCAAGGCACCGGGGCCAAATGGTTACCCGGCAGAATATTACAAAATTTTCAATTCAGATTTGGTCACGCACCTACAGAAATTCTGCAATGACGTCATGAGAGGTATGGAAATACTGACAGATGTTTTAAGAGCTAAGATTGTGGTAATACCTAAGCCTGGCAAAAATCCTGAGAAGTGTCAAAGTTACAGACCAATTTCCCTGATAAATCAGGATGTTAAAATCCTCTCAAAAATACTGGCCAATAGGCTTAAGAAGATAGCCCCCCTCTTGGTCCATCCAGACCAAGTGGGCTTTATTTCGGAAAGGGAGGCCCCTGATAACGTGAGGAAGACCATTACATTAGTAGATTATCTAAAGGGTACTGGGACGCCTTCTCTGCTCCTCTCCTTGGATGCGGAGAAGGCGTTTGACAGAATTGACTGGACCTACATGACATCTATCTTGACGGAGATGGGGTTTGGGGGGGGCGTTCATGAAGGCGGTACGAGGGATTTATTCTACCCCAACAGCGGTCATTAGAGCAGCAGGTTATCAATCTAGACCCATTAAGATCCTTAGTGGCACGAGATAGGGTTGCCCCCTGTCGCCATTACTTTTCGCCCTGTGCATAGAACCACTTCCGGCATCCATTAGACAACATCCTGACATCTCGGGGGTAAGGGTGGGGGATTTGGAATACAAATTATCGCTTTTCGATGATGACGTACTTTTGACTATAACTAGGCCCTTGATTTCCCTGCTTAATCTCTACCAGACACTTCATGATTTCTCAATGGTATCAGGTTACAAAATCAATTTAGAAAAAATTGAAGCTTTGCCACTATCTCTTCCACCACATACAAAAAAACTAATTGAGGCCAATTTTGAGTTCGGGTGGGCCAAAAAGTCAATTACTTACTTGGGCATCAAAATTTCAGATTCTTACCATAACTTACATGACTTAAACTATGCTCCACTATACAAAACTATAGATAGGGATCTTAAAAAATGGAGAACCTACAACTTCTCCTGGTATGGGAGACTGTCGGCCATTAAAATGAACATCCTCCCCAGGATTTTATTTCTTTTTAGGGCTCTCCCAATAATGGTACCTAAGTCAGAATTGCTTAAATTACAATCATCCCTCAATAGCTATCTAAGGAACGACAGAAAAGCTAGAATAGCCTCACAAACACTATCTAGACACAGACAACTGGGGGGTGGGGGTGGGGGGTGGGAATATCGAACCTAACAGACTACTTTCATGCAGCCAGACTTGCTCAAACATCTCTGCTAAGTAAGAACAACCACAACATTCTCTGGACTAGGTTGGAGGCAGATCTTGGGGGATACGATCACCCCGCTGATGTTTAGTGGGCAGTTGGGCACACACTAGATAGAAGACGCTTCAAAACACTAGCTACGACTGACACTATTGGGATTTGGAGATCCCTCACAGGGCCCTTGAAACTACTCCCCGCAAACTCTAGAACTAAACCGGTGGGTTCTCTTCTGCCACCCGAGTTACACACACAGGTGGGGAAATGGCTCAACAAAGGTCTTTACAGGGTAGCGGATTTTCTGGAGGGAAGCCAAATACAGACGTATTCTCAGCTACAGGACAAAATTCATCCAATGAAACTGCATTGGTTTCTATACCTTCAGATCTCTTCAGCTATACACAGATATTGCTATCCCTGGACCACTCAGACTACGACCACTCTGGAGCGGATATGTTCCGCCCTGGACAGACAGAAACAACTGATATCAAAATTATACATGGCCATACAGGGCGCCTCGGCGCCAGGTCACTCGGCGTTGGTGGCGAAATGGGGGCTAGACACTGGACTGAATCTATCAATGGAACAGTGGGACCAGGTGATGTATGAAACTAGCAGGGGACTGATTAATGCAGACTTAAGAGCCAATGTTATAGGGGATGCGGGGAAAAGGGTACATACCTTCACATGTGGTGGGCATGCCCTCAGATTAGAGCGATCTGGGAAAAACTCCAGAAACTTTTAGACAGGTTACTACAGGAACATATTACCCTGACACCTGCACACGCTCTCCTGAACTATAGATTTTCACAATACAACAAGGCCATAAACACATTTATTAAGATTCTATGCACAGCGACCAGAGTCTGTATCGCCAGACACTGGAAGGTGGGGGCCCCAGATTGGCAAGAGATACTAGGTAAGATAGAACACATCTATACTATGTCGGAGGTCTCTGCCTCAATACAGGACACTATGGAACAATTTACTAAAATTTGGTTTTACTGGATAATGAATGAGAAGGAGTGAGGAATACACCTACGGTTAAAAGGGGGGATACCATAAATAAAATTAAAAAAAAATAAAAAATACAAAAAAAAGTAAGAGGGAGTTCGGGACCACAATTTCTGATCATGACTAGACTCAATGATAAGATTTCATTCTCTTTAAGGCCCTAACAGAGTCTGGACAAAAATTTGATCTGAGCGAAGTCGCTCACGACTAGTACCACAGTTAGGATTTTTGTTCTTTTTCTTAGTTTATGTTGGTTTGATTTTATTATTACGGTTTTTTATGTATGCATAAAAGGGGCAAAATATATATACAGTAATACAATATAAATGGTCAGTCACAAGGACTCTTTTATTCTAACTTACTTGACTGATCCGGGGCGGAGGGTAGCTAAAGGAATGTGTGATCCTAAAAATTGTACCTTTATGCCTTACGGATGCTAAACTTGGTGAATTCCTTGATGTACTGTCTCTGGACTGTTGTTGCCTTTAATAAAGATTTATTGCAACTAAAAAGTCTTTCCTGGAATAAAAGTCTGGCCAAACTTTGAAAACATGATTGGCCAGATTGCAAGTTGCACTCTATTTAGCACTTTTGCTCGTGCGCAGACACCGCTAGAATTAAACGTTTAACTTCTGCGGGTTTGTGCTCATATTACTAGTTGAAAGTAAAATGTTTGTGGATGAGTGAAACCCAATGCGCATTAACTTCATGACTTCGGATATCGCATTCGCCCCATAGAATTCCATGAAAAAAAACACAAATATTTATCACTCGTGTGCTAACCCGACACTGCTTAAGACTAGGGGGTCAATTTATCAATGTCTGTCATACATGATACGCTGTAGCGTATCATGTCTGACAGACATTGCTGAATGCAGACAGCATATGCTGTCGGCATTTATCATTCCACAAGCAGTTTACCAGAACTGCTTGTGCAATGACGACCCCTGCAGATTCGTGGCCAATCAGCCGCTAGCAGGGGGTGTCAATCAGCCTGATCGTATAGGATCAGACGGATTGAAGACCGCAGCCTCAGAGGCAGAGGATCAGTTATGGAGCAGTGGTCTTTAGACCGCTGCTTCATAACTGCTGTTTCCGGCGAGCCTGAAAGCTCGTGTGGAAACAGGGGCATCAAGCTCCATTTGGAGCTTGATAATTCGGCCCCCGAGTGCGTTCAACTCAACGTGAGCTATTCATATTTCACATTCCAATGTTCTTTACATAGAAAAAAGTTATTTTTATTTTTAAATATATATATATAAGATTACATTTTAAAAATATATATATCTACACCCCCTATATATATATATACATATATATATATATATATATGTGTATATATACACACACACACATATATACATAGGAATATACAACCGCAATTCCGAAAAAGTTGGGACAGTGTAGAAAATGCAAACAACAAAAAGAGCCATTTGAAAATTCAATTCACCCTGTACTATATTGAAAACACATTATTAACACATTATTTAAAGTTTTACTTTGTGAATTTAATATATTTTTGAAAATGTACACTCATTTCAAATCTGATGACTGCAACACTTTCCAGTTGGGACAGGGGCAATTTAGGACTAATAGCAAGTTGAAATAAGAAGGTGATGTGAAATAGGTGAGGCAATCGTGTAATCATTGCATACAAGAAATCTCAAAAAAAATGCCTAGTCCTTCAAGAGCAAGGATGGGTCGAGGCTTGGCAAGCTGCCAACAGATGCGTCAGTGAATAATCAAACACTTTAAGAACATTCCCAAAAAGCAAATCAGTAGGATTTTAGGCATTTCACTTTCTACAGTGCACAATATAATTAAAAGAATCAAGGAATACGGTCAAATCTTGGTGCATAAAGGGCAAGGCGAAAAACCACTTCTGAATGCGCATGATCTCTGATCCCTAAGATGGTAAACCTCTGGCAAACCTTTGTCAGTCAACACCATTTGCTTCTGCATCCACAGATGCAAGTTAAAGGGACATTAAATCCAACATTTTTCTTTCATGATTCAGGTAGAGAATACAGTGTTAAACAATATTCCAATTTACTTCTATTATCAATTTTGCTTTATTCTTTAGATATCCTTTGATGAAGAAATAGCAATACACATGGGTGAGTCAATCACATGAGGCATTTATGTGGAGCCACCAATCAGCAGCTACCAAGCCTATCTAGATATGCTTTTCAGCAAAAGATATCAAGAAAATGAAGCAAATTAGATAATAGATATAAATTAGAAATTTGTTTCAAATTGCATGCTCTTTCTAAATCATGAAAGAAAATATTTGGGTTTCATGTCCTTTTAAGGCTTTACTTTCCAAAGCAAAAGTCATACATCAACACTGTCTAGAAGCACCACCGACTTCTCTGGGCTTGGTCTCATCTGAGATAGATACATTAGCACAGTGGAATCATGTTTTGTGGTCCGACAAGTTAACATTTCAAATAGTTTTCAGAAAAACAGCCGTTGTGTTCTCCAGGCCAAACAGGAAAAGGACCATGCAAGCTGTTATCAGCGTCAGGTCCTAAAGCCAGCATCTGTAATG
Organism: Bombina bombina; assembly: GCF_027579735.1. Taxonomy (NCBI): domain Eukaryota; kingdom Metazoa; phylum Chordata; class Amphibia; order Anura; family Bombinatoridae; genus Bombina; species Bombina bombina. The sequence goes on from NC_069501.1 coordinate 1,133,066,614, forward strand.
GTATGGGGTTGTGTCAGTGCCCATGGCATGGGTAACTTGCACATCTGTGAGGAAACCATTAATGCAGAAAGATATCTATACATTTTGGAGCTACATATGCGGCCATCCAGAGGTATTTTCCAGGGACGTCCCTGTATTTTTCAACAGGACAATGCCAAACCACATTCTGCCCTTATTTTATTTAATAATTGGAACATGAATAAACAAATCTCCAACATCGTTCCGTAAAAACATACAGAACATAAGACCTGCAGGTGGTCAATTTCGGCTAGCCAATCCTTAATCATAAACAATTTGAACCCTAAACAGCTTGAAAGATTTTAAGGGTGACTTTCACTCTCATTGACTCCTGAGGTTCATTAACGTGGCCAATCTGAAAAAGTCGACTGTCCCAACTTTTTAGGAGTGTGTTGCAGTCATCAGATTTCAGTCACCTAGGTATGTTAAAATCTGTCAAAATAATGGGTTACAAGTCAATGTGAATAATGTTCCAAAGTAATAATGGAAATTCAGGGTGATACTAAAGCAATGCTCCTGATAAGAAGATAACATTCTCCACTTTTGGGGATTGTACATACAGGAAATCATCCCAATCGAATGAGGTCAGTGAGATGTGTTAGTGGATAGTCATGTTGGTACTTCGGGGATACAGCCACACTGTTTCCTTTTCCTGTACAACTGGCTTGGTGGTGGTTCACAATGTAGATCAAATTGTTGGTCTCTTTTTTGATGCTTCTTGGTAGAGATTAGGAACACTTCAGGCATTTATATAAAAGAAAAAAGACAAAAAAGAAAGACTAATAGTATGTCATGATTCCTTCCATATCCAAATTCACTTCACTGATTACCCAATCACCTCCTCAGGCTGTCCCTTTAAATACCAGTATTTCCTTCTATTCTATGCTTGGTATTGTTTCCCTGAAATCGGATCAAGCTGCACCTGACATCCTGTCTCTAAGGAGTTCTCTGTCATCGCTAATCCTCAGCTTTCAGTCTGCACCGCTGTGCAGGGATCTGCAGCTCTAGACCGGAACCTCGGCCACCGTGACGTCACACGCCCAGCGCGGCTCACTCTCAATACTGCCGCCATCACGGAGCTCGCTACTCCTCTCTGCACTAGTCTGTGTTTCCACTGTTTACGGACACTTACCTACTAATCCCACTACAGGTACTATAAGGAAGGGTACTGTTCTGGTTTTACTTATTGTGCCTTCTACTTATCAAATCACGCTGTTATAAGAATACTATATAGTCTAATAGTTTCACTCTGCCTGTCATATTCTATTAGAAAACATGACCTATAGTTCTGAACCACTCAATAATGATTCTCTCATGTTTCTCTCATTGCTCATTTATGAAAGTGTTTATTAATTGAACTGAGACATAGAAATTCCACTGCTGAACATAATGTTTTCATTGTCAAATCAGCTATAGTCTTATCTGCTGTTTTCTCTTACATTCATATAACAAACTGCTCATGTGTGTGTGCTAGGGTTTCACGTATTACTAAGGGGTGATATTTATGTATTCTCCTGCCACACATCCAGCAACACACAAATATAGTATTTAATCAGTAGCTGTGGTCCAAATATATACCTTTCTCTTTTCAGACATTACAGAATACCAAGCCCTAAAAAATAAGATGGACCCAACTGATTTACCAACACATATACAAACATTAACCACAAAAGTTGAAATGTTAACTGAAGGCCTTACTGCACTTAAGGTAGAAAATGATAACTTAAAATCTTACATAAAAGAGGTAGTAGATAGGAAGCCTCCTCCCCAGGAACCACAAATTTCTACCCCTGAGCCTTTTTATGGTGATAGAAAGATTTTCAGAGAATTTAAGAATTCCTGCTATCTATTATTCACCCTTAAACCTTACACCTACCCTAATGATAGGGTAAAAGTCATGACAACTATTTCATATTTAAGAGCTGAGCCTAGAGCATGGGCAAACACTTTTCTTGAGCATAATGATGAGATTCTTAATTCCCTTGACTCCTTTTTCTCTGCCTTAGCACAAATCTATGAGGACCCTTTTAAACAACAAACTGCTGAAAATGCTATGAGGTCCCTAAGGCAGAGGAAAAGAGAAGTTGAGGAGTATATAGCTGAATTTAAAAGGTGGGCCCCTGATACCCAATGGAACAACCTTTCCCTACGTAATCAGTTCCGCTTGGGGTTGTCAGAAGCCGTTAAGGACGAGCTTTCACGTACACAAATACCCCCAACTCTGGAGCAACTAATAGATCTGAGTATCTGCATAGATAGGAGACTTAGGGAACGGCATCATGAAAGAGTCAGTCATGACACTGCTTATAGGCCAAAACCCTCACCTAATATATCCAGTACACACTCAAAACCCCCACCAGAACCTATGGATATCGCTTTTCTACGTGGACCTCTAAGCTCTCAGGAAAAGATAAGACGCCGTACGCATAACTTATGCATGTATTGTGCTTCCGATGAACACGGGGTCAAGGACTGTCCTAATCTGGCCCGGCAAAGAAAGGGTAAGCCGCTTACTCCCCCATCCTCAATAAAAACTGTACTCAAATGCCCTCATTACTGCAACATTCCTCTTGTCTTGCAGTGGGACAAATCCCGGGTGACAGTCCAAGGGATCATTGATTCTGGAGCTTCTCTTTCCTATATTGATTTAACCTTTTGTGAAAATAATAAAATTCCCCTGCATAAGAAACTGTCTCCTGTTCATTTGAGGGGAATAGACGGTAAAGTACTAACCACAGGCCCTGTTATGTTCGAAACTACTCCCATTCTGATGTCAACTGAGTGTCACCACAGGGAGTACATTAAATTCGATGTAATCACTTCACCTGATTTCCCTTTAATTTTAGGTTTACAGTGGCTAAGGCAACATGATCCTCTGATTTCTTGGGCTTCTCTCTCTCTTCAGTTTAAATCTCAGTATTGTAAAACAACCTGTTTTCCCCATTTACTGCTTCAGCCTCCATCAGAAGGCTTACAGTCTAACGTGCCTATGGATTACGCGGACTTCACTGATGTGTTCAGTAAAACGCAATCTGAGACACTCCCTCCACACAGGCCATATGACTGCCCCATAGACCTTTTACCTGGAGCAGTCATACCCTGTGGGCATATCTTTCCTCTGTCCAAACCGGAATTACTGCACCTCAGAACATACATAGATGAGAACATCAAAAAAGGCTTTATTAGGCCATCCACTTCACCTGCTGCTGCAGGTATTTTCTTTGTGAAAAATAAAGATGGATCTCTAAGACCTATAGTGGATTATAGGCAACTGAACAAAATAACCGTAAAAAACCGCTACCCCCTACCACTTATCCCGGAGTTAATCGAACGGTTAGTGGGCTCTAAGATCTTCACTAAACTTGATCTTAGGGGGGCGTACAATCTGATCAGGATGCGGGCAGGAGACGAATGGCTGACGGCATTTCGTACCCGTTACGGGTTATACGAATATGTTGTCATGCCATTCGGCCTCTGTAATGCCCCTGCCACCTTCCAGCACCTGATCAATGATATTTTCAAGGATATTCTTGACCTATATGTCGTAATATATCTGGATGACATCCTCATATTTTCAAAAAACCTCTCAGAACATAAATTCCATGTTCGCCAAGTTCTCACGCGCCTCAGAAGCAACTCTTTGTATGTGAAAGCCGAAAAATGTATTTTCCACGCTACCAGCATTCCTTTTCTGGGATACATCATATCCAACGAAGGTATCCGCATGGATGACAACAAGATCAAAACGGTATTAGATTGGCCTACCCCCTCTACTAGGAAACAAGTACAAAGTTTCCTAGGGTTCGCCAACTTCTATCGGAAGTTTATAAAAATTACTCATCTTTGGCAAAACCCCTCATTAATCTTACAAAACAAAACATAAAGTACGTCTGGACTAATGAAGCTCATATTGCTTTTAATAAATTGAAAACTAGTTTCACAACTGCTCCTATTCTGAGATACCCCAATACTGAACTCCCTTTCGTACTCGAAGTAGATGCATCCGATTCCGCTCTCGGAGCCATTCTCTCCCAAAGGGAGACTCTCAATCAACCTCTACACCCGGTTGCATTTTATTCCCGGACCTTGACTACTGCAGAGAGACATTACCCCGTAGGAGAAAAAGAACTTCTCGCCATAAAGGCTGCTTTCGAACAATGGAGGCATTTACTCGAAGGAGCTACAACACCTACAATAGTCTATACAGATCATAGAAATCTCCAGTTCTTAAAGACCACCAGAACACTCTCTGCTCGCCAAGTGCGATGGAATCTCTTCTTTTCGTGTTTCAATTTCCTCATCACCTACCGGCCCGCAAGCAAGAATAGAAAAGCAGATGCTCTCTCTCGACTACCCTCCACTCCATTAAGACAACTTTCACATCAGCAAGTAATTCCAGATGAGAATTTTCTCCTCTTCTTCATTGATTCGCTCCCTTTACTACGTACCGAACAAACCAAAGATTGCTCTAAACCTCTACATCTCCTATCAAAGGATAATGATGGAGTATATCACTATGCAAAAAAATATTACATTCCCCTATCTCTTCGAGCCCAACTACTCACTTCAGCACATGAATCACCTCTTGGAGGACATTGTGGAGTCAAAAAGACCAAGGAGCTACTACAGAGATCTTACTGGTGGCCCACCATGTTATCTGATGCTACTCAGTTCATCAACACCTGTTCTTCCTGTACAATATCTAAACGTTCTAAGAGACCACCTTTTGGACTGCTACTGTCCACACCTACCCCGGATAAACCGTGGCAAGAGATTGCCTTGGATTACATTGTTGATTTACCAAAATCCGATAAGAACACTACTATTCTTGTCGTGGTTGACCTTTTTAGTAAAATGCTGCATCTGATACCTTATCATAAACTTCCATCAGCCGCTGAGACTATACAACTATTACTGACCAATGTGATTAAACTCCACGGTTTACCCCGGAAGATTCTAACCGATCGTGGCTCCCAGTTCACCAGTGCTTTGTGGTCTGCATTCTGTAAACAGTTTTCTATAGACAAATCCTTATCCTCCTCTTACCATCCACAGACAAATGGACAAACTGAGCGATGCAATCAATGGGTTGAGCAGTTCTTACGTACTTACTGCCATACTTCTCAACATTCATGGTCCCAACAGTTACATTTTGCAGAATTCGTCTTCAATAACACTGTGCACTCCACCACTAAACAAACTCCTTTTTTCATCAATTATGGATTCCACCCGACATTCCAGTACCTACCTGATCTGGTTCCAGACCATCCCCACATTTCTGATCTAACTTCCAGTATTAATTCGAACTTCGCTATTGTTAAACAGGCGATAGAAGAATCAAAGGATATACAGAAAAGGTATTACGATCGAAGACGCACTCCTCCACCTTCGTACTCTGTAGGAGACCTTGTCTGGCTTTCAACAAAAAATCTCCGCTTGTCCACCCCCTCTAGGAAGCTTACCCCTCTTTTCATTGGACCCTTTCCTATACAGAGAATAATCAATTCCAATGCTGTTCGCCTCACTCTACCTACCACCCTGAGAATTCACCCCACTTTTCACGTATCACTACTAAAGCCTTACCGCTATGTACGTGATAAGGATATGGTCACTACTCTACCACCTATCTCTATAGATCCGAACATGGAGTACGAGGTTGAGGATATCTTGGACAGTAGGCTGGTGAGGGGTGTTCTTCAATATCTCATCAAATGGAAGGACTACTCTGTTGAACATAACTCTTGGGAGCCTGCCACTAATGTCTCTGCTCCCAGGTTAATTTCTCTCTTTCATCAGAGGTACCCTGATCGTCCTCGCCTTTGAGCATCGGTGCTGCTCCTTGGAGGGGGTATCCTGTCATGATTCCTTCCATATCCAAATTCACTTCACTGATTACCCAATCCCCTCCTCAGGCTGTCCCTTTAAATACCAGTATTTCCTTCTATTCTATGCTTGGTATTGTTTCCCTGAAATCGGATCAAGCTGCACCTGACATCCTGTCTCTAAGGAGTTCTCTGTCATCGCTAATCCTCAGCTTTCAGTCTGCACCGCTGTGCAGGGATCTGCAGCTCTAGACCGGAACCTCGGCCACCGTGACGTCACACGCCCAGCGCGGCTCACTCTCAATACTGCCGCCATCACGGAGCTCGCTACTCCTCTCTGCACTAGTCTGTGTTTCCACTGTTTACGGACACTTACCTACTAATCCCACTACAGGTACTATAAGGAAGGGTACTGTTCTGGTTTTACTTATTGTGCCTTCTACTTATCAAATCACGCTGTTATAAGAATACTATATAGTCTAATAGTTTCACTCTGCCTGTCATATTCTATTAGAAAACATGACCTATAGTTCTGAACCACTCAATAATGATTCTCTCATGTTTCTCTCATTGCTCATTTATGAAAGTGTTTATTAATTGAACTGAGACATAGAAATTCCACTGCTGAACATAATGTTTTCATTGTCAAATCAGCTATAGTCTTATCTGCTGTTTTCTCTTACATTCATATAACAAACTGCTCATGTGTGTGTGCTAGGGTTTCACGTATTACTAAGGGGTGATATTTATGTATTCTCCTGCCACACATCCAGCAACACACAAATATAGTATTTAATCAGTAGCTGTGGTCCAAATATATACCTTTCTCTTTTCAGACATTACATAGTACAACCCTGTTATTTAATATAAAAACAAATGATATGCACTCTATGTACATTGTGCTCATATGAAAAGAATGAGGTATTTTTAAAGCAAGATGCACGTCTAGCAGGAGCGTACCGCTGTCCCATGCGAACTAATGCAGTCCAGAGATTTAGAAGTTATTCATGTTTGCGGAGTTCAAGGTGTAATAACTTTGGTGATAAGATAGGTAGCCAAGTCAAAAGGCCATGTATGACAATCTTGTCATTTACATATAAAGTCACCTGATGTGCTTCAAAAGACTCCTTATTGTTGCCTTCTTCATCAGAGGTCATAGCTCCCAGCAGGGTACAATGGTCCTTAAGTGACAGATAATAAAGGTTTATCTTGGTTTATATGCTGGATTCCAGTGTTTATGTATTTTTATTTGTTGAAGGGGTAGTATTTCTTCCCACATATTTTAACCCACATTCAGATTGAAGTAAAGAGATGACAAAATATTTTTTTTCAGTTAATAAACTATTTTATTTCAGAAAAGAACAAAAAAGTCTTCTAATCTTTTTATTTTGAGGTGGGGAGGGAATAAGAGCACTGTTTACATTTCCCACATACATACCAACCTCTTGTATAGTACAGTATTTACAATAAAAAATATATTTTAGTATTTTGATTATTAGTTTGCAAGAAAGTTGGAATTTTTAATAATCAGGAACTAATATTTAGGGCTATACAGGGAGTGCGGAATTATTAGGCAAATTAGTATTTTGACCACATCATCCTCTTTATGCATGTTGTCTTACTCCAAGCTGTATAGGCTCGAAAGCCTACTACCAATTAAGCATATTAGGTGATGTGCATCTCTGTAATGAGAAGGGGTGTGGTCTAATGACATCAACACCCTATATCAGGTGTGCATAATTATTAGGCAACTTCCTTTCCTTTGGCAAAATGGGTCAAAAGAAGGACTTGACAGGCTCAGAAAAGTCAAAAATAGTGAGATATCTTGCAGAGGGATGCAGCACTCTTAAAATTGCAAAGCTTCTGAAGCGTGATAATCGAACAATCAAGCGTTTCATTCAAAATAGTCAACAGGGTCGCAAGAAGCGTGTGGAAAAACCAAGGCGCAAAATAACTGCCCATGAACTGAGAAAAGTCAAGCGTGCAGCTGCCAAGATGCCACTTGCCACCAGTTTGGCCATATTTCAGAGCTGCAACATCACTGGAGTGCCCAAAAGCACAAGGTGTGCAATACTCAGAGACATGGCCAAGGTAAGAAAGGCTGAAAGACGACCACCAATGAACAAGACACACAAGCTAAAACGTCAAGACTGGGCCAAGAAATATTTCAAGACTAATTTTTCTAAGGTTTTATGGACTGATGAAATGAGAGTGAGTCTTGATGGGCCAGATGGATGGGCCCGTGGCTGGATTGGTAAAGGGCAGAGAGCTCCAGTCCGACTCAGACGCCAGCAAGGTGGAGGTGGAGTACTGGTTTGGGCTGGTATCATCAAAGATGAGCTTGTGGGGCCTTTTCGGGTTGAGAATGGAGTCAAGCTCAACTCCCAGTCCTACTGCCAGTTTCTGGAAGACACCTTCTTCAAGCAGTGGTACAGGAAGAAGTCTGCATCCTTCAAGAAAAACATGATTTTCATGCAGGACAATGCTCCATCACACACGTCCAAGTACTCCACAGAGTGGCTGGCAAGAAAGGGTATAAAAGAAGAAAATCTAATGACATGGCCTCCTTGTTCACCTGATCTGAACCCCATTGAGAACCTGTGGTCCATCATCAAATGTGAGATTTACAAGGAGGGAAAACAGTACACCTCTCTGAACAGTGTCTGGGAGGCTGTGGTTGCTGCTGCACGCAATGTTGATGGTGAACAGATCAAAAAACTGACAGAATCCATGGATGGCAGGCTTTTGAGTGTCCTTGCAAAGCAAGGTGTCTATATTGGTCACTGATTTGTTTTTGTTTTGTTTTTGAATGTCAGAAATGTATATTTGTGAATGTTGAGATGTTATATTGGTTTCACTGGTAAAAATAAATAATTGAAATGGGTATATATTTGTTTTTTGTTAAGTTGCCTAATAATTATGCACAGTAATAGTCACCTGCACACACAGATATCCCCCTAAAATAGCTATAACTAAAAGCAAACTAAAAACTACTTCCAAAACTATTCAGCTTTGATATTAATGAGTTTTTTGGGTTCATTGAGAACATGGTTATTGTTCAATAATAAAATGAATCCTCAAAAATACAACTTGCCTAATAATTCTGCACTCCCTGTAGTGTAGAGAATAGGTATGGCCTTGAAAGACATTATATTTGGGAAGTCTGAGCAGATTTGAATACCAGAAATAATTTTGACAATAAAGAATTAGGTCACTATTTTAAGTGCAAGTTGCCTATACTTTTTTATATCTATGTTTTATATAGCATGGACTAGAGTGTGGCGCAAACGGTTTTGTGCTAGTGCAATCGCGATTATGTGAGCCATGTTCCTTCCGCTGATATTACAAGTAGGGAGAAGTCGTGATTTCGCTAGCGCAATCGTCTTTTCTGCTTCAATCCTTACTGCGATCTGAGCTGTGGTAAACTGGTTTCCGAAAATAAAAAGTTGCACAAAACACAACAAAAATACATTGCAAAGTCCACTTACACCCATAAGCTACACTATTAACCCCTAAACTGCCACCCCCCACATTGCAATAAATAATACTATTAACCCTTAAACCAACATCCCCTCACATCACAAAGTATCTAAATATCAATGTTAGGTTTTCTCTTACATGGTGCATCCAGTCCACGGATTCATCCTTACTTGTGGATATTCTCATTCCCTACAGGAAGTGCAAAGAGAGCACCCAGCAGAGCTGTCCATATAGCTCCCCCTCAGGCTCCGCTCCCCCAGTCATTCTCTTTGCAGCTCTAACAAGTAGCATCTCCACGGGAGTGTGAAGGGAATGTGGTGTTAGATTTGTAGTTTTTATTTCTTCAATCAAAAGTTTGTTATTTTAAAATAGTGCCGGTTTGTACTATTTACTCTGAGGCAGAAAATAAAGAAGATTTCTGCTGAGAGGAAAACGATTTTAGCATGTTGTAACTAAAATCCATTGCTGTTCCCACGCAGGACTGTTGAGTACCAGAAAACTTCAGTTGGGGGGAACAGTTTGCAGGCTTAACTGCTTTAAGGTATGTTTCAGTCAATTTTTTCTAGTCAAGACTTAGTAATGCTAGCAGACTGACAAGAATCCCCATGTGGGAAAGGTAAGCCATATTCTGAGACTTAGTATAGAAGGAAGGCTTATTGGAAGGGCTCAAAACACTGGTGGACACTGTTAAGGGGCAATCGATTATTTTTTAACATAAATCTGACTTTAATACAAGTTTTATTACATTTGAAACACTCTTTTGGGGTTTATTCCGCATGGCATATATTTAGACACCTATTTTGGCTTGGGAAGGCCCCACAACTCCAGAGTGAAGATGGAGGGGGCCTGAAATTCGCGCCTCAGTTGCGCAGTTGATTTTACAGACAGCTTCATGCAGATCCATGTGAAGGGTCCAAAGATTACTTGAGGACTTCAGAGAGGCTTATTTTCGATCAAAACTAATCCCCAAGGAAGGTAGGGCAACAGCAAGGCTGTGGCATGGTTAATTTGCTCCGGTTTGGGCAGTAGGGGGTTAATTGACTTGAAATTTACTGTGCAATAATTTCAAAGCATTAGGATCATATGGTGAAAATTTCATAAAGATTGGATGATTTTTGGAGGTTTAGTAAAAAAGTGTGCACTTTTTATTATTTAAAGGCACAGTACCGTTTTTTCAAAAATTGTATTTTACTGTATTTGAGTGCTGTCTAAGTCTGTTTAACATGTCTGAGCCTACAGCTAGACCTTGTTCTATGTGTTTAATAGCCATGTCGGTACCCCCTTTACATTTGTGTTTAAAGTGTGCTAAGGTATCTAAACATTTTAAAGACCATGCAGTGACACTTAAAAATGTAGCCCAAGATGATTCTTTAACGGAAGGTAACGAGGATAGTCCTCCTTCCTCTCCCCATGTGTCGACACCAGTTACGCCCGCGCAAGCGATGCCTAGTACCTCTAGCGCATTGGCCCCTATTACATTACAACAATTAGCAGCAGTCATGGATTATCAGAATCTGTTTACAGAAAGAAGGGGTGGAACTCAACTGCAGTACTAAGTAAATGTATATTTGTTACACCAGACTGTCTGAATCCTTTATTGCTGAAAAAGGAATCCTTCAGTCTAATGGTTCAATATAATTATATATCTTTAGGAATATACTCACTCAGTAGGATACTGAAAGAGGTAGACTTCTAACTGATAATTATCACACTGAGATATTATCAGAAGTGTAACAAGAAAAGGGAAAAACTCAGGCAACAGTGTATCAGTACATGGAGTGGAACTTAGGTAGAAACCCCGGTACAAATATCATATCTAATGCACAGTTCAGATAGTTGGTAGTAAGTTTAGCTGTATGTGTACATAGGATGATGACAGCTGAGAAAAGTACCTTGCAGATAACTTGAAAGAGTAAAAGTAGTTGCTGTGTACCTTCGTTAATGTCACAGAGTGGTTTGGCAGAGTCCGGTACAGGACCGGAAGTGACGTCACGCTTCACTCGCAACTCCGCTGCAGATTGCTGACAGGCAGTAGTTCACACAGGGGTATGAGCTGCGGCAATGGAAAAGCAGTGAAAAAGTAAACATCAAAGTTAAGGTACCTTACCCCACTGTAAATAAAGTGACAAGTTCAAGGAAGTTCAAAGTGGCAATATATGGCAAGTAGAAAGGGCTCAGAAATCCTTCCTGGAGTGAAGAGAAGCTTTAGCAAACAGCTTGGGAATCCTCACAGGTGTAGTGACTTCAATACTGAGCAGGGAGTGAAAGGTGAGCTGCTCTCTTAAAGAAGGAGGAACGAATCAGAGAATTGTGGGTGTAACTAAAAGGAGAGAGGGTTTGTACAAAGCATAATCTGACAGAATCCCCCCTTCAAGGACGCTGTTCCACAGCGAGGGGACGAGGTCGGTCAGGATGGCGACGATGATACAAAGAGAGAAGTCTAGGTGAGTTGAGGTTGGAGAGTGGTTCCCAGGAGTCCTCATCACTGGAATAATTCTTCCACCTCACTAAATATTGAAGAACACCCCTGTAGAACCTGGAGTCCAATATGGTGTCAACTTCGTACTCATCCGGTGCCAGAGGAAGATTTGTAGGAGGTAAAAGGATCCGTCTATCCCTTGCGGGTGAATAAGGTTTCAGTAGCGAGACGTGAAACGTAGGATGTATCTTCAAGGAGCTGGGGAGGTTCAATCTGACAGCGTTGGCATTGACAACCTTCTGGATAGGGAATGGACCTAAGAAAAGACTGGCCATCTTTTTGGATGGTATTTGTAGTTTCAAGTTTCGAGTGGAGAGCCAGACTAAATCACCTATAGCGTAATCGGGAGGCTTACGTCTCCGAAGGTCGTAGTAATGTTTCTGGGACAGCTGGGACTTGCGGATGTTTTCCTGTATCTGGTTAAAATTCTCCTGAAGTGAACAATGGAGATCATCGATGACAGGTGAATCTGAGGAAGGAAGAGTTGAGAAAGTCATTGTGGGGTGGTAAGCATAATTTGCAAAAAAAGGTGTCATTTTGGTAGATGAATTAGATAGGTTATTGTAAGCAAATTCTGCCATAGAGAGATATGTCATCCAGTCATTCTGTTGATAGGAACAATAACATCTCAAGAAATGTTCAAGCCATTGATTCAACCTTTCCGATTGTCCATTCGTTTGCGGATGAAAAGCTGTGGTAAAGCGATGTTCCATCTTGGTCAATTCACATAACTTGCTCCAAAATTTTGAGGTGAATTGCGTACCCCTATCAGTCGTTAAGATGGATGGGAACCCGTGTAATTTGATGATGTGGTCTATGAAAAGGGTAGCGGTTTCAGAGGAAGTAGGGAGTTTATGGAATGGAATAAAATGTGCCATTTTAGTGAGTAAATCAATGACAACGAGTATAGTCGTTTGTCCTTTTGATGGTGGTAAGTCTACTATAAAATCCATGGACACATGATGCCAAGGCTTGTTGGGAATTGGTAATGGCATAAGCAACCCAAAAGGTGGTTTTCTTTCGGGTTTACAGGTGATACAAGTCCTACAACTGGCAATGTATTCAGAAATAGTGGATTTCATGAGTGGCCACCAGTAAGTCCGAGAGACAAGATCAAGAGTTCGTTGGACACCTGGGTGTCCTGCTAAAGGAATGTCATGGCAGGACTGTATAACGTTTGTCCTCAAGGAAGGTGGTATAAAAATTTTCTCTCCATGGTAATAGATACCATTAGTCTTGACTAAAGTTGGTTCAGGAGGAGTTGATTGTTCATTGCAGTAATTCTGAAGATCAGTAAAGAAAGGGGTAGTGAGACCTACGAAGCAATGTGGGGAAACAATGTCCTTTCTGGCGGATAGATTTACAGATCGTTCAGGTAGACGAGAAAGAGCATCAGCTTTGATATTCTTATTAGCTGGTCTGTAAATGATAACAAAATTGAAGCGGTCAAAGTACAGGCTCCAACGAACCTGTCTAGCAGATAAAGTTTTATTAGACTGAAGATATTGAAGGTTCTTGTGATCTGTAAATATATTGATTGGTATAGTAGTGCCTTCCAGGAGATGTCTCCAATGTTCAAGAGAGCGTCGGATGGCCAACAACTCCTTGTCGCCAATGGCATAATTCTGTTCGGCAGGTGACATAAGTTTGGAGAAGTATGAAATTGGATGGAGAGGATCAGTTTGAGATTTTTGTTGAGAGAGTACGGCTCCAATGGCAAAATCTGAAGAGTCAACTTCCAGGGTGTATTGGTATGAAGGATTAGGAAATTGAAGAATTGGCGCAGAGGTGAATCTGGTTTTTAGATACTGGAAAGCTTCTTTAGCTTTTAAACCCCATGAGAAAGATGTTGTAGACCCAGTTAAAACCGTGAGAGGTTTCACTATTTTAGAAAATCCTTTAATAAATTTCCTATAATAGTTTGAAAACCCAAGGAAGCGTTGGAGGTCTTTTTTGGTCTTAGGTTCAGGCCAATCCAGAACAGCTTCAACTTTTTCTTTCTGCATTTGAATTCCAGATGGGGATATATCATATCCCAGAAAAGAAACCTGGGTTGTATGAAATTTGCATTTCTCCAGTTTAGCGTAGAGTTTATGTGCTCTGAGACGTGCAAGGACCTGTCTGACATGCCTCACATGATCTTCATGAGTCCTGGAATAGATGAGTATATCATCCAGATATATAACAAGACATATATCCAGGAGATCACGGAAAACATCGTTGATGAAGAACTGAAAAGTGGCAGGGGCATTGCAAAGGCCAAACGGCATTACAAGATATTCGAATAGACCATACCTGGTCCTAAATGCCGTTAGCCACTCGTGTCCCTCTTTGATCCTAATGAGATTATAAGCCCCCCTTAAGTCGAGCTTAGTGAAAATGGTAGCCTCTGAAAGTCTTTCTATCATCTCTGGTATAAGAGGCAGGGGGTAACGGTTTTTGATTGTGCATTTGTTCAGTTCACGATAATCAATGATAGGCCTGAGGCTGGAATCTTTGTTACGAACAAAGAAAAACCCAGCGCCAGCAGGGGAGGTTGAAGGCCTAATAAAACCTTTTTTTAAGTTGTCGTCAAGATACACTTTAAGATGCTCCAGTTCAGGAGTGCTCAAGGGGTATAAGTGACCAAAGGGAATACGGGCACCTGGTTGAAGATCTATGGGGCAATCATATGCCCTATGAGGTGGTAGATTCTCTGCCTCAACCTTACTAAAGACATCCTTAAATTCGGAGTACTGAGGGGGTAACCCCTCAGAAACAATAGTCGAGTGTAACAAAAGAGGACTAGGGAGACATGTATCTCTGCAATAAGTGGAAGAAAACTTTATTTGAAAAGGGTGCCAAACAATAGTGGGGTTGTGAACTTGTAGCCACTTTAACCCTAAAACCAAACAAAAATGAGGTGAAGGGAGTACATCAAAAGAAATTAACTCAAAATGTCCAGCTATATTGAGCATTACAGGTATCGTCTCATGAGTTATAGGGCCAGAACACATGATAGACCCATCTATGACTCTGATAGGTATTGGAGTGGACTTTTTAATGAGAGGAATGTTTTTCTTGAGACAGAAGTCATGGTCCAAGTAGTTCCCTGAAGCGCCGGAATCAATAATAGCATCATTGATCCTCAGAAGACTTTGTTCCAGCTGTAGGGAGACAGACAGAGTACAATAAGAAGGTTGCATCAGAGAGAGAAGAGATGTATACAAATTAGAGGACTTACATTTCTTATTCTTCAAAAGAAGAGGACAATCCTGGACACTGTGGGTCGGATTGGCGCAATACAAACAAAGGTTTTTTATGCGTCTGCGTTGTTTCTCTTCCTGAGAGAGGGGGCCTCTAAGAAAGCCAATCTCCATAGGTTCTACAGAGGGTTTTGTAGGAGTAACAGAAGTTGAGGTGGTGGAGCTGTTGGAGGTCTTAGGTTTTGGATCTGTTGTATACTTCTCTGCCTTCCTCTCACGTAATCGTCGGTCTATCTGAACAGCCATCTTCATGAATGCTTCAAGAGTTGTAGGTAGTTCAATTCTGGCGAATTCGTCTTTTAACAACTCTGAGAGTCCTAAGCGAAATTGATTACGGAGGGCGACTGGGGTCCAGAGAGCATCCGTGGCGAACTGTTTAAAGTCTGTGATGTAGTCTTCCACGGGTCTTTTCCCCTGCTTCAGATTCCTGAGACTCATCTCAGCAGTAAGCTGAACATCTGTATCTTGAAACATTTCATCCATACTAGTAAAGAAATCCACAAGAGAAGTTAAAATGGGATCCTGATTTTCTATGAACTTATCAGCCCAGTTCCTTGGATCCCCCCTGAGAAAGGAGATTGTGGTGAGGACTTTTACTCTATCAGTGGGGTAGGTCCTAGGTTTCATAGAAAATAATAGGAGACAGGCATTTTTAAATTGCCTGTAGGCTTTTCTGTTTCCACAGAATAGATCTGGAAGGGAAACTTGTGGTTCAATACAACTCTCAGTTTGGTTATGTTTAATAGCAATAGAATCTGTAATAACCTTTCTTAGGGCAGCATTTTCAATCTGTAAATCATGGAGACCCTGTGCAAGCTGATCAACTTTTTGAGTAAGGTTATATACTATTTGTCTTAAGTCTGCTGGTTCCATAGTTACTTTAGGCTCAGTATTATATCAGAATCTGTTTACAGAAAGAAGGGGTGGAACTCAACTGCAGTACTAAGTAAATGTATATTTGTTACACCAGACTGTCTGAATCCTTTATTGCTGAAAAAGGAATCCTTCAGTCTAATGGTTCAATATAATTATATATCTTTAGGAATATACTCACTCAGTAGGATACTGAAAGAGGTAGACTTCTAACTGATAATTATCACACTGAGATATTATCAGAAGTGTAACAAGAAAAGGGAAAAACTCAGGCAACAGTGTATCAGTACATGGAGTGGAACTTAGGTAGAAACCCCGGTACAAATATCATATCTAATGCACAGTTCAGATAGTTGGTAGTAAGTTTAGCTGTATGTGTACATAGGATGATGACAGCTGAGAAAAGTACCTTGCAGATAACTTGAAAGAGTAAAAGTAGTTGCTGTGTACCTTCGTTAATGTCACAGAGTGGTTTGGCAGAGTCCGGTACAGGACCGGAAGTGACGTCACGCTTCACTCGCAACTCCGCTGCAGATTGCTGACAGGCAGTAGTTCACACAGGGGTATGAGCTGCGGCAATGGAAAAGCAGTGAAAAAGTAAACATCAAAGTTAAGGTACCTTACCCCACTGTAAATAAAGTGACAAGTTCAAGGAAGTTCAAAGTGGCAATATATGGCAAGTAGAAAGGGCTCAGAAATCCTTCCTGGAGTGAAGAGAAGCTTTAGCAAACAGCTTGGGAATCCTCACAGGTGTAGTGACTTCAATACTGAGCAGGGAGTGAAAGGTGAGCTGCTCTCTTAAAGAAGGAGGAACGAATCAGAGAATTGTGGGTGTAACTAAAAGGAGAGAGGGTTTGTACAAAGCATAATCTGACATGGATAATTCCCTTGCGGCATTTCTATCCAAACTGCCAGTTTTTCCTAAAAAGCGTGATAGCTCAGTTTTAAGAACAGAGGATGAGCAATCAGAAGTTTTGGATGATTTATCTGTTGTACCCTCACAACCCTCTGAAGTGGCAGTGAGGAATGTACTGTCTGAGGGAGAAATTTCTGACACAGGAAAAATTTCTCAGCGGGCAGAATCAGATTCCTTAGCGTTTAAATTTAAGCTGGAACACCTCCGCGTACTGCTTAAGGAGGTTTTAGCTACGCTGGTTGATTGTGACCCCATGGTGGTCCCAGAAAAATTGTGTAAAATGGACAAGTTTCTAGAAGTCCCTGTATACACTGATGCGTTTCCGATCCCGAAGAGGGTGGCGGATATTGTGACTAGGGAGTGGGAGAGACCAGGTGTACCTTTTGTTCCCCCCCCTATCTTTAAGAAAATGTTCCCCATAACTGACCCCAGGCGGGACACGTGGCAGACGGTCCCTAAGGTAGAGGGAGCAGTTTCAACACTAGCCAAGCGCACAACCATACCAGTAGAAGACAGTTGTGCTTTCAAAGATCCTATGGATAAAAAATTAGAAGGTTTACTAAAGAAAATATTTGTTCAACAAGGTTTCCTTCTTCAACCGATTGCCTGCATTATTCCTGTAACTACTGCAGCGGCTTTTTGGTTTGAGGCGCTGGAGGAGTCGCTCCAGAGGGAGACTTCATATGACGAAGTCATGGATAGAATTCATGCTCTAAAGCTGGCTAATTCTTTTATCACAGATGCCGCTTTACAATTAGCTAAGTTAGCGACCATTATGGCGCGAAGAGCGCTTTGGCTCAAATCGTGGTCGGCTGACGTGTCGTCCAAAACAAAATTACTAAATATTCCTTTCAAGGGAAAGACCCTATTCGGCCCCGAGTTGAAAGAAATTATTTCGGATATTACTGGGGGAAAGGGCCATGCCCTCCCGCAAGATAGACCGTTTAAGGCCAAAAACAAGGCTAATTTTCGCTCCTTTCGCAACTTCAGGAGCGGACCTGCTTCAACCTCTGCAACCGCAAAGCAAGAGGGTAACACTTCCCAGCCCAAAGCATCCTGGAAGCCTTTGCAGGGCTGGAAAAAGGGTAAACAGGCCAAAAAGCCTGCTGCTGCTACCAAGACAGCATGAAAGGGTAGCCCCCGATCCGGGACCGGATCTAGTAGGGGGCAGACTTTCTCTCTTTGCTCAGGCTTGGGCGAGAGATGTTCCAGATACCTGGGCATTAGAAATCGTTGCTCAGGGGTATCTTCTAGAATCCAAGGACTCTCCTCCAAGGGGAAGTTTCCACATTTCTCGTTTGTCTTCAGACCAGACAAAGAAACAGGCGTTCTTACGCTGTGTAGAAGATCTTCTAAAGATGGGAGTGATTCACCCAGTTCCAATTGTAGATCAAGGACTGGGCTTTTACTCAAACCTGTTTGTAGTTCCCAAAAAGGAAGGAACTTTCAGGCCAATCCTGGATTTAAAAATTCTAAACAAATTCCTCAGAGTTCCATCATTCAAAATGGAAACCATTCGGACAATCTTACCGATGATCCAGGAAGGTCAATATATGACTACCGTGGATTTAAAGGATGCGTACCTTCATATTCCTATCCACAAAGATCACCATCAGTTCCTAAGGTTCGCCTTTCTGGACAAGCATTACCAGTTCGTGGCCCTTCCTTTCGGGTTGGCCACTGCTCCAAGAATTTTCACAAAGGTGCTAGGGTCCCTTTTGGCAGTACTAAGACCGCGGGGCATTGCAGTAGCACCTTACCTGGACGACATCTTAATTCAGTCGTCGTCTTTTCAAAGAGCCAAGGCTCATACAGAAATCGTTCTGGCCTTTCTAAGGTCTCACGGGTGGAAGGTGAACGTCGAAAAAAGTTCTCTGTCCCCGCTCACAAGGGTTCCCTTCTTGGGAACACTAATAGACTCGATAGAAATGAAAATATTTCTGACGGAGGTCAGGAAGTTAAAGCTTTTAACTACTTGCCGAGTTCTTCATTCCATTCCTCGGCCTTCTGAAGCTCAGTGCATGGAGGTAATCGGATTAATAGTTACGTCAATGGACGTTGTCCCCTTTGCCCAAATTCATCTCAGACCACTGCAACTGTGCATGCTCAAACAGTGGAATGGGGATTATGCAGATTTGTCTCCTCAAATACAACTGGACCAGAAAACCAGAGATTCTCTTCTCTGGTGGTTGTCTCAGGATCACCTGTCTCAGGGAATGTGCTTCCGCAGACCGGAGTGGATCATTGTCACGACCGATGCCAGTCTGTTAGGCTGGGGTGTGGTCTGGGACTCCCTGAAAGCTCAAGGCCTATGGTCTCAGGAAGAATCTCTTCTCCCGATAAACATTTTGGAACTGAGAGCGATATTCAACATGCTCCAGGCATGGCCTCAACTAGCGGCGGCCAAATTCATCAGATTTCAGTTGGACAACATCACGACTGTAGCGTACATCAATCATCAGGGAGGAACAAAGAGTTCCCTAGCGATGAAGGAAGTAACCAAGATCATCAAATGGGCGGAGGATCACTCCTGCCATCTATCTGCAATTCACATCCCAGGAGTAGACAACTGGGAGGCGGATTTTCTGAGTCGTCAGACTTTTCACCCGGGGGAGTGGGAACTCCACCCGGAGGTTTTTGCTCAGCTGACCCAGCTATGGGGCATTCCAGAGTTGGATCTGATGGCGTCCCGTCAGAACACCAAACTTCCTCTTTACGGATCCAGGTCCAGGGACCCCACGGCTGCATTGATAGATGCTCCAGTAGTGCCTTGGTCCTTCAATCTGGCTTATGTCTTTCCACCGTTTTCCCTTCTCCCTCGGCTGGTAGCCAGAATCAAACAGGAGAAGGCTTCGGTAATTTTGATAGCGCCTGTGTGGCCACGCAGGACTTGGTATGCAGACATAGTGGACATGTCATCTGTTCCACCATGGACGCTGCCATCGAGGCAGGATCTTCTAATACAGGGTCCATTCAAGCATCCAAATCTAGTTTCTCTGCAACTGACTGCTTGGAGATTGAACGCTTAATTCTATCTAAGCGTGGGTTCTCTGAATCAGTTATAGATACTCAGATCCAGGCTAGAAAGCCTGTCACCAGGAAAATTTATCATAAAATATGGCGGAAATATCTTTGTTGGTGTGAATCCAAGGGTTACTCGTGGAGTAAGATTAGGATTCCCAGGATATTGTCTTTTCTCCAAGAAGGATTGGAGAAAGGGTTGTCAGCTAGTTCCTTAAAGGGACAGATATCTGCTCTGTCTATCCTGTTACACAAGTGTCTGGCAGAAGTACCAGACGTTCAAGCGTTTGCACAGGCTTTAGTCAGAATCAAGCCTGTCTATAAACCTGTGGCTCCTCCATGGAGTCTAAATTTAGTTCTTTCAGTTCTTCAAGGGGTTCCGTTTGAACCTTTACATTCCATAGATATTAAGTTATTATCTTGGAAAGTTTTGTTTTTGGTAGCTATTTCTTCTGCTCGAAGAGCTTCAGAATTGTCTGCTTTGCAGTGTAATTCACCCTATCTGGTGTTCCATGCAGATAAGGTTGTTTTGCGTACCAAACCTGGTTTCCTTCCGAAAGTGGTTTCTAATAAGAATATTAACCAGGAAATCATTGTTCCTTCTCTGTGTCCTAATCCAGTTTCTAAGAAGGAACGACTATTACACAATCTCGATGTGGTACGTGCTTTAAAATTCTATTTAAAAGCAACCAAAGATTTCAGACAAACATCATCCTTGTTTGTTGTCTATTCTGGCAAGAGGAGAGGTCAAAAAGCGACTGCTACCTCTCTTTCCTTCTGGCTGAAAAGCATAATCCGTTTGGCATATGAGACTGCTGAACAGCAGCCTCCTGAACGAATTACAGCTCATTCCACCAGAGCTGTGGCTTCCACATGGGTTTTCAAGAATGAGGCTTCTGTAGAACAGATTTGTAAGGCAGCGTCTTCACTGCATACTTTTGCCAAATTTTACAAATTCGATACTTTTGCTTCTTCAGAGGCTATTTTTGGGAGAAAGGTTTTGCAAGCAGTGGTGCCTTCCGTTTAGGTTACCTGACTTGTTCCCTCCCTTCATCCGTGTCCTAAAGCTTTGGTATTGGTATCCCACAAGTAAGGATGAATCCGTGGACTGGATACACCATGTAAGAGAAAAACAGAATTTATGCTTACCTGATAAATTACTTTCTCCAACGGTGTGTCCGGTCCACGGCGTCATCCTTACTTGTGGGATATTCTCTTCCCCAACAGGAAATGGCAAAGAGTCCCAGCAAAGCTGGTCACATGATCCCTCCTAGGCTCCGCCCACCCCAGTCATTCGACCGACGGACAGGAGGAAATATATATAGGAGAAACCATATGATACCGTGGTGACTGTAGTTAGAGAAAATAATTCATCAGACCTGATTAAAAAAACCAGGGCGGGCCGTGGACCGGACACACCGTTGGAGAAAGTAATTTATCAGGTAAGCATAAATTCTGTTTTCTCCAACATTGGTGTGTCCGGTCCACGGCGTCATCCTTACTTGTGGGAACCAATACCAAAGCTTTAGGACACGGATGAAGGGAGGGAGCAAATCAGGTCACCTAAATGGAAGGCACCACGGCTTGCAAAACCTTTCTCCCAAAAATAGCCTCCGAAGAAGCAAAAGTATCAAATTTGTAAAATTTGGCAAAAGTGTGCAGTGAAGACCAAGTCGCTGCCTTACATATCTGGTCAACAGAAGCCTCGTTCTTGAAGGCCCATGTGGAAGCCACAGCCCTAGTGGAGTGAGCTGTGATTCTTTCAGGAGGCTGCTGTCCGGCAGTCTCATAAGCCAATCGGATAATGCTTTTAAGCCAAAAGGAAAGAGAGGTAGAAGTCGCTTTTTGACTTCTCCTTTTACCAGAATAAACAACAAACAAGGAAGATGTTTGTCTGAAATCTTTAGTAGCCTCTAAATAGAATTTTAGAGCACGGACTACGTCCAAATTGTGTAACAAACGTTCCTTCTTTGAAACTGGATTCGGACACAAAGAAGGTACAACTATCTCCTGGTTAATATTTTTGTTGGAAACAACTTTCGGAAGAAAACCAGGCTTAGTACGCAAAACCACCTTATCTGGATGGAACACCAGATAGGGCGGAGAACACTGCAGAGCAAATAACTCTGAAACTCTTCTAGCAGAAGAAATTGCAACCAAAAACAAAACTTTCCAAGATAATAACTTAATATCTACGGAATGTAAGGGTTAAAACGGAACCCCTTGAAGAACTGAAAGAACTAGATTTAGACTCCAGGGAGGAGTCAAAGGTCTGTAAACAGGCTTGATCCTAACCAGAGCCTGAACAAATGCTTGAACATCTGGCACAGCTGCCAGTCTTTTGTGAAGTAAAACAGATAAAGCAGAGATCTGTCCCTTCAGAGAACTTGCAGATAATCCTTTCTCCAAACCTTCTTGTAGAAAGGATAGAATCTTAGGAATTTTTATCTTGTTCCATGGGAATCCTTTAGATTCACACCAACAGATATATTTTTTCCATATTTTATGGTAAATTTTTCTAGTTACAGGCTTTCTAGCCTGAATCAGAGTATCTATTACAGAATCTGAAAACCCACGCTTTGATAAAATCAAGCGTTCAATCTCCAAGCCGTCAGTTGGAGGGAAACCAGATTCGGATGTTTGAATAAACCCTGAACAAGAAGGTCCTGTCTCAAAGGTAGCTTCCATGGTGGAGCCGATGACATATTCACCAGGTCTGCAGGAGCTATCAAGATCACCGAGGCCCTCTCCTGATTGATCCTGGCTACCAGCCTGGGGATGAGAGGAAACGGTGGGAATACATAAGCTAGGTTGAAGGTCCAAGGTGCTACTAGTGCATCTACTAGGGTCGCCTTGGTATCCCTGGATCTGGACCCGTAGCAAGGAACCTTGAAGTTCTGACGAGACGCCATCAGATCCATGTCTGGAATGCCCCATAATTGAGTTATTTGGGCAAAGATTTCCGGATGGAGTTCCCACTCCCCCGGATGGAATGTCTGACGACTCAGAAAATCCGCTTCCCAATTTTCCACTCCTGGGATGTGGATCGCAGACAAGTGGCAGGAGTGATCCTCCGCCCATTGAATTATCTTGGTCACTTCTTTCATCGCCAGCGAAGTCCTTGTTCCCCCCTGATGATTGATATATGCAACGGTCGTCATGTTGTCTGACTGAAACCTTATGAATTTGGCCTTTGCTAGTTGAGGCCAAGCTCTGAGAGCATTGAATATCGCTCTCAGTTCCAGAATGTTTATCGGGAGAAGAGACTCTTCCCGAGACCATAGACCCTGAGCTTTCAGGGATTCCCAGACCGCGCCCCAGCCCACTAGGCTGGCGTCGGTCGTGACAATGACCCACTCTGGTCTGCGGAAGCTCATTCCCTGTGACAGATTGTCCAGGGTCAGCCACCAACGGAGTGAATCTCTGGTCTTTTCATCTACTTGAATCGTCGGAGACAAGTCTGTATAATCCCCATTCCACTGTCTGAGCATGCACAGTTGTAATGGTCTTAGATGAATTCTTGCAAAAGGAACTATGTCCATTGTTGCAACCATCAATCCTATTACTTCCATGCACTGCGCTATGGAAGGACGAGGAACAGAATGAAGTACTTGACAAGAGCTTAGAAGTTTTGATTTTTTGACCTCTGTCAGAAAAATACTCATTTCTAAGGAATCTATTATTGTTCCCAAGAAGGGAACTCTTGTTGATGGGGACAGAGAACTTTTTTCTTTGTTCACCTTCCATCCGTGAGATCTGAGAAAGGCTAGGACGATGTCCGTATGAGCCTTTGCTTTTGACAGGGACGACGCTTGAATCAGGATGTCGTCCAAGTAAGGTACTACTGCAATGCCCCTTGGTCTTAGAACCGCTAGAAGGGACCCTAGTACCTTTGTGAAAATCCTTGGAGCAGTGGCTAATCCAAATGGAAGTGCCACAAACTGGTAATGCCTGTCCAGAAAAGCGAACCTTAGGAACTGATGATGTTCCTTGTGGATAGGAATATGTAGGTACGCATCCTTTAAATCCACGGTAGTCATAAATTGATTTTCCTGGATAGTAGGTAGGATCGTTCGAATAGTTTCCATTTTGAACGATGGTACCCTGAGAAATTTGTTTAGGATCTTTAGATCCAAAATTGGTCTGAATGTTCCCTATTTTTTGGGAACTATGAACAGATTGGAATAAAATCCCATTCCTTGTTCTCTTATTGGAACTGGATGTATCACTCCCATCTTTAACAGGTCTTCTACACAATGTAAGAATGCCTGTCTCTTTATTTGGTTTGAAGATAATTGAGACCTGTGGAACCTTCCCCTTGGGGGTAGTTCCTTGAATTCCAGGAGATAACCTTGAGAAACTATTTCTAGCGCCCAAGGATCCTGAACATCTCTTGCCCAAGCCTGAGCAAAGAGAGAAAGTCTGCCCCCCACTAGATCCGGTCCCGGATCGGGGGCTATCCCTTCATGCTGTTTTGGTAGCAGTGGTAGGCTTCTTGGCCTGCTTACCCTTGTTCCAGCCTTGCATTGGTTTCCAGGCTGGTTTGGGTTGTGAAGTATTACCCTCTTGCTTAGAGGATACAGAATTAGAGACTGGTCAGTTTCTGCGAAAGGGACGAAAATTAGGCTTATTATTAGCCTTAAAAGACCTATCCTGTGGGAGGGCGTGGCCCTTTCCCCCAGTGATGTCTGAAATAATCTCTTTCAAATCAGGTCCAAATAATGTTTTACCTTTGAAAGGAATGTTAAGCAATTATGTCTTGGAAGACACATCCGCTGACCAAGACTTTAGCCAAAGCACTCTGCGCGCCACGACAGCAAACCCTGAATTTTTCGCCGCTAATCTAGCTAATTGCAAAGCGGCATCTAAAACAAAAGAGTTAGCCAATTTAAGTGCTTGAACTCTGTCCATAACCTCCTCATACGAAGATTCTTTACTGAGCGACTTTTCTAGTTCCTCGAACCAGAAACACGCTGCCGTAGTGACAGGAACAATGCATGAAATTGGTTGTAGAAGGTAACCTTGCTGTACAAAAATCTTTTTAAGCAAACCCTCTAATTTCTTATCCATAGGATCTTTGAAAGCACAACTATCTTCGATAGGAATAGTAGTGCGTTTGTTTAGAGTAGAAACCGCCCCCTCGACCTTGGGGACTGTCTGCCATAAGTCCTTTCTGGGGTCGACTATAGGAAATATTTTCTTAAATATAGGGGGGGGAACAAAAGGTATGCCGGGCCTTTCCCACTCTTTATTTACTATGTCCGCCACCCGCTTGGGTATAGGAAAAGCGTCGGGGGGCACCGGAACCTCTAGGAACTTGTCCATCTTACATAATTTCTCTGGAATGACCAAATTGTCACAATCATCCAGAGTAGATAACACCTCCTTAAGCAGTGCGCGGAGATGTTCTAATTTAAATTTAAATGTCACAACATCAGGTTCAGCTTGATGAGAAATTTTTCCTGAATCTGAAATTTCTCCATCAGACAAAACCTCCCTCATGGCCCCTTGAGATTGGTGTGAGGGTATGTCAGAACAGTTATCATCAGCGTCCTCTTGCTCTTCAGTGTTTAAAACAGAGCAATCGCGCTTTCTCTGATAAGTAGGCATTTTGGATAAAAGATTTGCTATGGAGTTATCCATTACAGCCGTTAATTGTTGCATGGTAATAAGTATTGGCGCACTAGATGTACTAGGGGCCTCCTGTGTGGGCATAACTGGTGTAGACACAGTAGGGGATGATGTAGTATCATGTTTACTCCCCTCATTTGAGGAATCATCTTGGGCAATATCATTATCTGTTGCATTACTGTCCTTACTTTGTTTGGACACTATGGCACAATTATCACATAAATTTAAATGGGGAGACACATTGGCTTTCATACATATAGAACATAGCTTATCTGATGGTACAGACATGTTAAACAGGCTTAAACTTGTCAACAAAGCACAAAAACGTTTTAAAATAAAACCGTTACTGTCACTTTAAATTTCAAACTGAAAACACTTTATTACTGAATATGTGAAAAAGTATGAAGGAATTGTTCAAAATTCACCAAAATTTCACCACAGTGTCTTAAAGCATTAAATTAGAGCTTTAACCCTTAAATTAACGGAACCGGAGCCGTTTTTACATTTGAAAAAGGTGTCCAACACAGTGCCTGCCGTTTTTCTAAACGTTCCCCAAGATTATAATACCAATAATTAGTTAGAATCTGCATAATATGCCTAGTAAAGCAATTGTTTTAGCCCAGAAAAATGTCTACCAGTTTTTAAGCCCTTTTTGAAGCCCTTTATTCTTTTATGTTTAACTAAGAAAATGGCTTACCGGTCCCCATGAGGGGAAATGACAGCCTTCCAGCATTACATGGTCTTGTTAGAAATATGGCTAGTCATACCTTAAGCAGAAAAGACTGCTAACTGTTTCCCCCAACTGAAGTTACTTCATCTCAACAGTCCTGTGTGGAAACAGCAATCGATTTTAGTTACTGTCTGCTAAAATCATCTTCCTCTTACAAACAGAAATCTTCATCCTTTTCTGTTTCAGAGTAAATAGTACATACCAGCACTATTTTAAAATAACAAACACTTGATAGAAGAATAAAACTACATTTAAACACCAAAAAACTCTTAACCATCTCCGTGGAGATGTTGCCTGTGCAATGGCAAAGAGAATGACTGGGGTGGGCGGAGCCTAGGAGGGATCATGTGACCTGCTTTGCTGGGACTCTTTGCCATTTCCTGTTGGGGAAGAGAATATCCCACAAGTAAGGATGACGCCGTGGACCGGACACACCAATGTTGGAGAAACAGAATTTATGCTTACCTGATAAATTACTTTCTCTTACGGTGTATCCAGTCCACGGCCCGCCCTGGCAATTAAGTCAGGTTCAAATTTATTTTTATAAAACTACAGTCACCACTGCACCCTATGGTTTCTCCTTTTTCTCCTAACCGTCGGTCGAATGACTGGGGGGGGCGGAGCCTGAGGGGGAGCTATATGGACAGCTCTGCTGTGTGCTCTCTTTGCACTTCCTGTAGGGAATGAGAATATCCCACAAGTAAGGATGAATCCATGGACTGGATACACCGTAAGAGAAAGTAATTTATCAGGTAAGCATAAATTCTGTTTTTGTTTTGTTTTTAAGGTAGTTAGGATTTTTTTTTTAGTATATTTATGAATATTAAATTTGTTTTAAATTAGGGGGTGTTAGGTTAGGGGGTTTAGATGTTAGTTTATAAGTTTGTGTTTTTGGGTGGGGATCGCGGTTTAGGGGTTCATAATTTATTTACCTACTTTGCGATGTGGGGGCATAGTGGTTTAGGGGTTAGTTTATTTAGATACTTTGCAACGTGGGAGGATGGCGGTTTAGGGTTTAATAGTTTATTTAGATACTTTGCAATGTGGGGGGATAGCAGCTTCGGGGCCAATAGTATTATTTATTTATTGCGATGTGGGGGGATAGCGGCTTAGGGGTTAATAGTATTATTTCTTTATTGCAATGTGGGGGTTGGCGGATTAGGGGCTATTAGGCTCTGCTGTGCACAGAAATGGTTCGTTCCACTGTGTTGCATGTCACATGACCACTGTTATGGTATAAATACAGCTGAACAACCTTCCTACTATCCGTTAAGCATACAAACTGCAGTGAGAATGGGGAAGAGCAGTGATCTAATAGACTTTGAACGTGGCATGATCGTAGGTGCAAGACGTGTTGGATGAAGCATATCTGAAATGGCAGTACTCCTGAACGTTTCATATACCACAGTTTCAAGGGTGTGGCAAGAATGGTGCAATGAAAAAACAGTCAGCAGCAGTCCGGTGGAAGAAAAACACTCGTTGATAAGAGAGGTCAGAGGTGGATGGCTAGACTTGTGCAAGCAAACAGACAGGCCACAATTTCACAAATCACATAAGAATTAATCCTTGGTGCAGACTGCAGAGAAAAACATATTGCAACTCATCACTAGGCACACCTTGTCGCTGATGGGCTACAACAGCCGACACCACATTGGTTGCCGTTGTTATCAGAGAAGAACAAGAGAACACGCCTTCTGTGGGTACAACAACACCAGCACTGGATCATCAAAGACTGGAAAAAGGGCGCTTGGTCTTTTTTAATCTGTTTGCTTTAACACTGCCATTGTTTTTATTTTATTTTATACTACTAGACCAGAGCGGGAGCGAGCTACATTCATTTTAATGGTGTGATCGGGCACACTGTGACTAGACAGTGTTGCCGGATGCGCTGTGGAAAAACTAGACCCGCTCAGTGGAGCAAAGAGCAGCATTCTGGTAAAAGGAGCTTTTACATATAATGTCTTTGCAATAATTTAATGTATAAAGCTGCCGGTAAGCTAATGTTATATAATTCTGCACTATGTGAATTGAAGTCTGGCATGTACTAGGTTTGTTACATTGTTGCAAGTGTGGGGGTGGGTTTTTCTGCTTATGTTTATAGGCTCTGGTTGCAGTGGATCCGGCCTCTTTTGTTCCTGGTTCCAGACTTCAAGGGAGCTTTCCCCGCCCGCCCATCCCTGGAAGAAGAGGTGGCGGCTTGTAGTGGTAATGGTTAGAGTTCACCCTGGCGTGGATAGGTTTATGTGAACTAGCCCTATAAGCCCAGGTTTTAATTGTAGCCTTCCACCCGTTTTTACGACTCGCTTGAGGAGGTCGCCTAACTAGGCTGATTGTTTATGCCCTAGCTGTCGGTCGGTTATGGCCCAGAGAGTGGGCAGGGAGAGAGAAGAGTGATGCCCTAGAATGGTGGAGGTGACGCCCGCTAGTTGCCGACCTAGGGGTTACTCCCCCTATGAATCGTAGGCCAAATAGCTCTAATAGGAAGTTTATCTCTTATGAACTATTCCTATAATATGAAGCACTAAATGACTTGCCGTATCCATGACAAAATAAACATATTCTCGTACACTGTTTCTGTGTCTTCAGTTCATTAGTTTCTATTCTCAAAGCTTAAATACTTTGAGATCAGGAGCATTCATCTTTGCTTCAATAGTTTCACTGGAGACCAGAAATTTATTGTGTGATCAGTGTTCTAAAAAGTGTCTGATTAAATTAAAAAAAAAAAAACATGAAAAGCAAGAAGGGAAAATAAATTAAGAGAGGAAATGAGAATATGCTGAATGTTCAGTGATATATTTACCAAGTCTGCAGTACATAAATCTTTACAAAAGCTTTTTCTCATGGTTTATTTAAAACAGATTTGATGCCTTCTTATTATTAACTAAAAGTCAACAGCAGATCTAAAAATAACTAATTATATGTTTTTGTATCTAAGAAGGGCACAAGAAAATGCAATTTAAACTAGACATAACAGCATATTTTTTTTAAACTATGCTGTAAGGAACATTGGACCCACACACCATAATGCAATTTGATATTCAGGAAATTAAATGTATGACATTTCAGTATTTGGATAGTTAAATTATAGCTGCAGGTCATTTTTGAATTAAACTGGAATTAAAGTAGAAATATGATCAGACTCTAATAGAGTTAAAGCAATTTACATTTGACTTTATATTTGCATCAGCATGTGTAGTATGAAGGAAATGGAACTGAATGTAACTGGCTGATTATCAATATGAATATTGGTCGCTTGGCAAATGTGGCAGCATGCTGAACAATTCTGTATTTCAAGAAAGTTTTATTGCTTTAAATATGAGATATCATCTGCTTGCATATATTTCTGAGAACAATTTTATAGTATACAGCAGGATTCATGTTCTACCATGGTCCAATGGAGTGTCAGGCGTTGTGCTTTCTAGAGTTAGAGGTTCAAAACCACTGCCTTAAATGCACAGTCAACACCAAAATTTTTATTATTTTAAAAGACTTGTTCCCCAGCTTTGCACAACCAACATTGTTAGATTTATATACTTTATGACATTTAAACCTTTTAAAATTTCTGCCTGTTTCTAAGCCACTGCAGACAGCCTCATATCACATGCTTTTATATTAGCTTTTCCCAACAAGAGACTGCTAATCCATATGGGCCATATAGATAACATTGTGCTCACGCCCGTGGAGTTGTGGCTGACATGGCACTAATTTGCTAAAATGCAAGCAAATAGATAATAAAATGGCATCTCTGATATAGCCAATTTTATATTGAAAATCTTAGCTCCACTAGTAGTGCTGTCTCATTCTCCTCAGAAAATGTATTTTTACAAATAGCTTCAAATGTCCAACAACATTATCCGCATCCTCTCCACTCAAATGAAGCTAAGAAGGTGAGTAACTCTCAGTGGGAAAGAAAATATTATATAGTCACTCCCGAATAAATCCTGATTTTGTAACTAAAACACAAATATAGGTCAGTATAATTTAAATCCACGTTGCTGAAACTTATAATAGGCCTCAATAAAAAAAAGCAAACTAATACAGGAATTTAACAACATGTGATCAATTGCTCAAATCATACAATGATTAACATCAGTAATGTAAACATGTGACTTATTTATGGGTTAGAAGACCTGGAATGTAATTACCCTGCCCTAAATGGTCCATTTATAATTGCTCCATGTGACCTTTCTCTCCAGGGTGTGTGCTTTATTCATTCACTCATAAGTAAAAAGAGGTTCCATATAAGGATAAGAACTGGTAAGTATATAGGGGTAGTATTATATAAAAGCTGGATATTGTTTTTGTAAAGATAACATTACTGTATAATTTTTATAATTTTAATAGCGTTTTAGTAGAAGGGTTAAAGGAATATTGCATTTAAAAATGTTCTGTCATGGATATTAAACATGCTAAAATAATTTTGAATGAAAAACGTTGGCCCTGCTGTTTAGATTGAAATTTAAACAGGAAATGTGTATTTATCAACAGCTCATCCCTAGGCATAGATTATCATTGGCTCTGTTGTTGGATACACCTGCTTTTAATAAAACAAACAACAACAAAAAAATAATAGTAATAGCGCTACACACAAGAGGAATATCAATTTTTTAAAAAGAAAAAAATGTATACTTAAATATTATTTTAAATAGGTTTGGCCTATTGTGGGCTAGATTAGAAGTGGAACGCTACCCTGCGGTAAGAATAGCGCACAATCTGGTATTACAAGTTAATGGTAAAAAAAAAATTATCAGAGAAAAACATTGCAAGACTGGAGACATAAAGTAAAGTATTAAGGCTAGAATATGTGTATAACAGAATAAAGGTTTACACACACACACATATATATATATAAATTTAAAAAAATGTATATGTTTTCTATTAAAATAAATGTTAAACAGTAATTTAAAGAGATATTAGATATGAAAAGGTGTTGGACTGGGAAGGATCAAGGGTTTTTTCTTGGAAGCCGTCCATAGAGGTTGGCATTATGCAATGTGCTTCGCACTTTACAGAAACTCCAATATCCATTGATAACCCCTTATCCAAGTCTGAAGCATGCAATTTTTTTACTACTCGTAATTCAACATTTTTTTATTACAATCTACAGTTATTTTCATGTCCCTTTAATATAACAGAATTTCTGCAACAGTTACATAGAATTTAAGTCATTCCACACCATCCGGTTTCAACCTGAACATATTAAATGAATAAATTATCTGTTGCTGAACCTTCAATCAGTTCACAGCCCAGGTGTAATTGTTGGCACTAATAACAATGTACATATTTTTATTATGTTGCACTACACAAAAGCCATTACAGAGCACATCACAAGACTTTTCCCTATCTACCCTATACTTAATGCCTTATGTTTTTATTATAGGGACATGAAACCCATTTTTTTCTTTCATGATTTCGATAGAGCACGACATTTTAGACAACGTTCTAATTTACTTCTATTATCAAATTTTCTAGCTTAGGAGTGTGCACAAGTCTGGAGCACTATATTGCAGCAGTTTTGCAAGATTGTTATCCATTTCCAAGAGCACTAGATGGCAGCACTATTTCATATCATGTAGTGCTCCAGATGCCTACCTAGGTATCTCATCAACACAGAATACCATGGAAACAAAGCAAATTTGATAAAAGAATCAAACTGGATTTTTATTTTTTTAATTTGGATGCTCTGTCTGAATCACAAAATAAATTAATTATCCTGGTAGACTCCTAATGTGAGGATTTCTTTTATGTAGGAATTTCTACCAGGAGCTTGGGTACCAGAATTATAGAGCACCTGTGCAATGTTAGAAATGCTTCTAAGGATTTAGATAATGACATGAATTTGACCACAGTGGCTAAACAGTTTTATTTACATCTTAATAGTAATGAAAACCACCTGGAATGCTGGGGACTTGAACAGATAAATCCAGGCATTAGAGGTGGGGACCCTACCAACTTACTGCTACAAGCAGAAACAAAGGGGATATACTTATTGAATAGCATACACCCAAGAGGGATGAATGAAAATAACAATTATTGGGTGTTTTTGTAATGTGAAATATATATGTGGGTGATACATGGTAATGTAAACAAAACCCATTTCTTTTTCACTAATTACATTATAATATACATCTGCAATGAGTAAACAAGTAGGAAGCTTCTAGATTTGATGATAAAATAGCCACAGTAGGTTAATAAAACCTGTTTTATTTTAAATTACTTTTTTTCTCATTGAAAACAATGGAGGTGGTAGGCGCCAATCTGATTGGTCCGCAATCTTTAATACCACACGGACCTGAATGGGAACTTAGAAACCTCATGTTGTAGTATAGAAATGGGGAAGGTAGGCATGAATTTGATTGGTCGCCATGATTTACTTCTAGACGTACCTGGTTGAGAATTGCCACCCATAACCATTGGAATCCTCAGGGTGGGTTCTTTTGAAATGGCGACCAATTGGAGAAGAGCAGATGTTTTTCTGATTAGTCGCCATTTTATTTAAATTTTTGGATAGTTTTTTTTAGTTAATACAGTCTTTTCTTGGTTTGTAAAAGGCCCGTATATGGGCCAAAACGTGTCACCTTGACTCAAAAGTTCTATTTAACTCTTTTTCAGTCTGTTGGAGGTGTGTGAGGGGTGTCCCCACCCGACGCTGAGGTATCCAGCTATCGGCCGGGAATCTTGGGGGAATTTTCCTCTGGTATCTCCGGCAGTGTGTTGATATCAGCCCTGCTGGCTCTTTTTTGGACAGATTATGTATATATTTTTCCCTCACTTTTTTTGGATTAAAACTTACAGTAAATAGATTTGAATCTGTTAAATAAAATTTAGTTTTAGAAATAGTTGCACCCTATAGCTCCCTTCCATAGTTCTTGTCCCTAAGCATATAAATTACCAAGGAGTGGGTAGCACCAGGGGAGTCTATTTGACCCCTGTCATTTCTATAGTAATATATTAATCCTGTTATTTATCAAAATAATGCCACTTCTTCCCCCTCTTTCTATTATATTTGTGGAACCCATATGCATATGCATGATATATATATATATATATATATATTGTTTTTTTTTTTTAAAGTAACAGCACCACACAGATAATCAATGTGGAGTAATTTAACAAATAATTGCTACCTGTTTACTTATGTAGCAATAAATGGTGCTAGGAGACTGTGTGTTATTAGAATAGTTATACTCTAATTAAAAGCTTGAAAATCCAAGAAATAGTTAGAATTAGGATAAAGCAAGGGGAATTGGGAAAAGACAGTCTTATCCAGCACTAAATCATTAACCCTTCTTTGCCAAAACACCCAAAGTTTAAATTTGAATAAAAAAATAGTGATAGTTAGTGGATTGCAACAAACTAAATTCCTATTTAATGCTAAATGCAAATAATTTACAAAAAACAGCAGTGGTGTGTCAATGTTATACAACAACTACACAAGTTATTGTTGCAAGGGGCCCCTTGAATTATGCCATCTAAAAATTAGGCAAATTAAGTCCCAATGAATTTGGATTTGGAGTCCAAAATTAAACTATAGGTATAATGGGGATCCCCTTTGCATAGCAGTGGAAATTTGATAAGACACAGTCCCTCCTGGGGATTATCTTCCTGTTAAGTCGCAAGTGTAATATTTCTGTGTGACCCAGTAACACACATAACTAGATTTATAGTTCTTGTGTATCCTCATGCAGCCACTTGTAACGGAGCTCATATAGTACTCACTCAGGTTGTTCTCAATGGTACTCAGCGGAGTGCATTCAAAATAGGTTTTAAAGATTCTAAATTAAAGATCCATTTACATTCGTTCTGTAGCAGTAAATTCAAATCAGCCAATAGGATGAGAGCTACTGAAATCCTATTGGCTGTTCAAATCAGTCAATAGGATGAGAGCTAATGAAATTCTATTGGCTGATTTGAACAGTCAATAGAATTTCAGAAGCTCTCATCCTATTTTCTGTTTTGAACAGCCAATAGGATTTCAGTAGCTCTCATCCTATTGGCTGATTTGAATTTCCAAAATCAAATCAGCCAATAGGAATGCAAGGGACTCCATCTTTAATGGCGTACCTTGCATTGAAGATTCAGTGTACAGCGGCGACCGTATGAAGAGGATGCTCCATGCCGGATGTCTTCAGGGTGGACCCGCTCTGTGCCGCCGGGAAGAAGATAGAAGACGCCGCCTGGATGAAGATGGAGCCGCCTGCCGTCTGAATGAAGATGGAGCCGCCGGGATGAAGATCCTTCAAACGGGACTTCAACAACTGTAAGTGGATTTTCGGGGGTTAGTGTTAGGATTTTTTAAACTTTTTGTGGGTGGTTTTTTTTTTAGTTTAGGGTTTGGGCTTTTCGTAAAAGAGCTAAATGCCCTTTTCAGGGCAAAACAAAAGAGCTAAATGCCCATACAAATGCCCTTTTCAGGGCAATGGGTAGCTTAGGTTTTTGTTAGAGTTAGGTTTTTTTATTTTGGGGGGTTGGTTGCGTGGTGGGTTCTACTATTGGGGGATGTTTGTATTATTTTTTTACAGGTAAAAGAGCTGTTTAACTTAGGGCAATGCCCTACAAAAGGCCATTTTAAGGGCTATTGGTAGTTTATTGTAGGCTAGGTTTTTTTATTATGAGTGGGCTTTTTTATTTTGATAGGGCTATTAGATTAGGTGTAGTTCTTTTTTGTTTATTAATTTTTGTAATTTAGTGTTTGTTATTTTTTGTAATTTAGTATTTTTTATTTTTTGTGATTAGATAGTTTATAAAATTAT
Organism: Bombina bombina; assembly: GCF_027579735.1. NCBI lineage: Eukaryota > Metazoa > Chordata > Amphibia > Anura > Bombinatoridae > Bombina > Bombina bombina. The sequence goes on from NC_069501.1 coordinate 1,133,101,582, forward strand.
AGTAGTGTTAGGATTTTTTTAATGTGTATTTTAGTTTTATTTAATTGGTAGTTAATTTATTTTTAGTTTAATAGTTATATTAGTTTATATGTTAGTTTAAACTTAATTTTTTTCGTTTGACAGGTAAGTTTTAATTTAATTTAAGATAGGGAAATTGTAATTTTAATATAAAGTTAGGGGGGCGTTAGGTTTAGGGGTTACTAGTTTAAATTAGTTTATTGCAATGTGGGGGCTTTCGGTTTAGGGGTTAATAGTTTAACTTAGTATATTTTGTTGTGGGGGTTTGCGGTTTAGGGGTTAATATGTTTATTATAGTGGCTGTGGTGTACAGCTTAAAAACTTTAGTATAGTGGGGGCAATGTGGACGGACGGCAGATTAGGGATTAATAATATTTAATATATGGTAAATTACAATGTCTGCAGGAAACTGCAGGCCAGTAATTTTATACGGCTACGCTGCCCTAAAGACAGCTAAATGTGTATAATATCTGGCTTATATAGAGACCTGAATAGGCGTTGTAAAAAAGTGTATAGTTACCTGAATAGGTGATGCAAAAAGAAACTGCGGCAGAAACACGAGCCCACAAGTTCCATACGGAGTATGATAAATGGGCCTCAATGTGTTCATCTCAATCATGAAAGAAAAAAAATTGTGTTTATGTCCATTTAAGGTCTATTTCTTAACTCAGAATGTTCTGCTATGAAGGAGGGTCATGTTATTTCGGCAGATACAAATTCACAGTTTTTGAGAACTACAAAACCAAGAATAGGCTAAATCTTCTAGACATAAAAAATGCCAAAACTTCTGGGGGACCATGACATTGTGAATAGATTAATGGAATTAATTTACCAAAAAAATTAACCATTACAGCCATGAATATACAGCCTCATGCAACATAGTTAAAGCTAATACTTATTTCAGGATGAATAACATTTGGATTATTATGTATCTTCAATAGAAACTACTTTAGAAAGATTTTTCATCAAAAAAGCATTTTATTTAAAAAAAAGAATCGTATTTAAAGGGACAGTCTACACCAGAATTTATTTTGTTTGAAAAGATAGATATTCCCTTTATTACTCATTCCCCAGTTTGCATAACCAACACTGTTATATTAATATACTTTTTTCCTCTGTGATTACCTTGTATCTAAGCCTTTGCAGACTGCCCTCTTATTTCAGTTCTTTTGACAGACTTGCATTTTAGCCAATCAGTGCTGACTCCTAGGTAACTCCATATGCGTGAGCACAATGTTATCTATATGGCACACATGAACTAACGCCCTCTAGTTGTGAAAACTGTCAAAATGAATTCAGATAAAAGGCAGCCTTTAAGGGATAAGAAATTAGCATATGACCTACCTAAGTTTAGCTTTGAACTAAGAATACCAAGAGAACAAAGCAAAATTGATGATAAAAGTAAATTAGAAAGTTGTTTAAAATGACATGTCCTATCTGAATCATGAAAGTTTATTTTTGACTAGACTGTCTCTTCAAATTGATTTGTATCCACCCTGGGTCATGGTGTATCATGGGTAATGCAGTAAATGATAGCTACTTCATAACTTGTATGGTGGAAGTTTCAGCATCCTTGTGTTGTCAGTTGACAGATATATATGCAGAGGGAAGCTAATGTTTTTTTCTTTGTTGGCAGCGGGAGCTAGTGATGGAGGGGAATTATAAATGGTGGAGTGGGGGCCCCTAGAGTCAATGATCATGGGGGAAATGAGAGTTGCTGTGCATCTCCATTCATTACTGTACAACACTGAGTTTGCATGGTACAGCCTTCTTTTTAAACATACAGTGCTCCACAGAGAGATAAAGAAGGGCAATTAGAAAAGAAAAATAGATATTAGAAGGTGAGGTTCCCTCTGTACCTTGATATTTTCCTTTGTGTTCATCCATTTGCACCTTCAAACTGTATAGTATAGAGCCACACCTGCCTGGAGTATTGGGGGTCATCAACATCATTTTCCTAGTTATATTGGTCGCTAATTCTACCATCTCTGGGCTAGATAACAAGTGAGGCGCAATCATTAGCGCGGGTGCAATACTCAATACCCAGCCCATGTTAAATCTAAATTTGCACTTGTCAGGTTAGCGTGACTGTAGACCTTGTGTAAAGGGTTATTGCACCAAACACAACATAAATACATTAAAATAGTTACACACATATATACAGTCCTGGCCAAAGGTTTTGAGAATGACACAAATATTAATTTTCACAAAGTCTGCTGCTTCAGTGTTTTTAGATCTTTTTGTCAGATGTTACTATGGTATACTGAAGTATAATTTTAAGCATTGCATAAGTATCATTTCATAAGAGTCAATATTTGCAATGTTGACCCTTCTTTTTCAAGACCTCTGAAATTCACCCTGGCATGCTGTCAATCAACTTCTGGGCCACATCCTGAATGATGGCAGCCCATTCTTGCATAATCAATGCAAAAGATTAGGCAAAATTGTGAGTGAGCCCACTCCCTTGGCTGAGAAGCAACCCTACACATGAATGGTCTCAGGATGCTTTACTGTTGGCGTGACGCAGGACTGATGGTAGCGCTCACCTTTTCTTCTCCGGACAAGGTTTCTTCCGCATGCCTCAAACAATTGGAAAGGGGATTCATCAGAGAAAATGACTTTACCTCAGTCCTCAACAGTGCAATCCCTGTACCTTTTGGAGAATATCAGTATGTCCCTGATGTTTTTCCTGGAGAGAAGTGGCTTCCTTGCTGCCCTTTTTCACACCAGGCCACCCTCCAAAAGTCTTCAGATGCACTCACACCTGCCTGCTACAATTCCTTAGCAAGCTCTGCACTGGTGGTTCCCCGATCCCACAGTTGAATCAACTTTATGAGACTTGCAGGACTTTCTTGGGCACCCTGAAGCCTTCTTCACAACAATTGAACCTCTCTCCTTGAAGTTCTTGATGATCCGATAAATGGTTGATTTAGGTGAAATCTTAGTAGCAGTTATATCCTTGCCTGTGAATCCCTTTTTGTGCAAAGCAATGATGACTGCACATGTTTCCTTGCAGGTAACCATGATTAACAGAGGAAGAACAATGATTTCAAGTACCACCCTCCTTTTAAAGCTTCCAGTCTGTTATTCTAACTTAATCAGCATGACAGATTGGTCTCCAGCCTTGTCCTCGTCAACACTGACACCTGTGTTAGCGAAAGAATCACTGATATGATGTCAGCTGGTCCTTTTGTGGCAGGGCTGAAATGCAGTGGAAATGTTTTTTTGGGGGATTAAGTTAATTTTCATGGCAAAGAGAGACTTTGCAATTAATTGCAATTGATCTGATCACTCTTCATAACATTCTGGAGTATATGCAAATTGCCATCATAAAAACTGAGGCAGCAGACTTTATAAAAATTAATATTTGTGTCATTCTCAAAACTTTTGACTGTACACTATTTAATAAAAAATATTCATATAAATATTAATTTAAAAAAGTTATAAAAGTTCATATGTATATGGTTTATTACACGGTATTTGAATGGAAAGGGCTATATATGTGTTTTATATATATATATATATATATATATATATATATATATATATATATGTATGTATATACTGTATATATATATATATATATATATATGCTTATTTATGTATTTATATATATCATACTGTATATACACATATAAACACACACACACACATATATATATATATATATATATATACACAGAAATATATATATATATTTATATATACACACATGTATACACATACTGTATATACGGTACATATGTATATATACTTTGGATCCCTCTCCACTCAAATACCTTTGAACATGAAAAATCAGCTTTATTCAAAATTAATATTTAATAATGTGTTTTACTGTGTATTTACTGTAAATGTTTTAAATTCCAATATTCTTCACATAGGGAAAATATTCTTTGTATTTTTCTTATAAATTATCTTTTATTGAGGTCATGCGCAAATAAGATAAAAAGACACATACAATAAATGCCATAACATATGTGATAACATTTTCATGGTACACATTACAATGATATAAGCAAACAATAAAATAATTGCTAAATATAAGTATCTGAAACCTCCGTTTTTAGTTTTGGGTAGCTTTCGTGATAGACTAATGATCTGGTCACATATGTACCAATTTATATAGGTGATACTGGTGGGGCCTGTTAGTCTTATCAATGACCCAATTGGGACTAATGGCACTTAGTAGGTGACATTTTTCAGCGGGTAACCACCACTAGAGATATTAATGGGGGGCTGACTTTATAGGTTTTATGGTAAATTAGAACCAGTACAAATAAGTAGAGGTGCAACACATATTCAATTGCTTAAAGGGACAGTATACACTCATTTTCATATAACTGCATATAATAGACACTACTATAAAGAATAAGATGAACAGATACTGATATAAAAATCAAGTATAAAACTGATTAAAAACTTTACACAAACAGGAGCAAGCTGGAGAAGGTAGCTGACGGTATTCGCATAAAACTTTGGGGCTTGGTTAGGAGTCTGAAAATCAGAGCAATGTTATTTAAAAATAAGCAAAACTATACATTTATTTTTTAAATTTTTTTTATGGGGTATATAAATAGATCATCTACAAAACATTTATGCAGAGAAAAAATGAGTGTATAATGTCCCTTTAACAGTAGTAATACGAATAACATTAACTTATACACTTATCTTTTAAAAGATATAATGTGCCACTTATCCCAGTCAAGACATAAATCTGAAAAGAGCAATACTGGATGTTTAAGGTGTGTGCTGTTTTAGCAAGTGAGCTATTGTCCAAGAAATTAGACATGTAACAGGAGTGTATAGGAAACTGAGTCACTGCCTGTTTTTTAAGTGTCTAGTTGATAATAGGTGCCGGAGCATATGAATATTAAGGTAAAAGAGATAACATAGAGACCACTTTTGGGATACTGAGAAGACTAATGAATTGTATAAATAGTGGGCTAACCAAAATTCTAGTAAGTTCACTATAGAGAGCCTTAGGGTTATCAAGGATATATGGAGCTGTTATCTATGATCTAAAATATGAGGTATATAATAACCACAGTTTGTGGTAATCTGAATTATTGCCTTAGATATAAAAGACTAGTTATAATGTGCAAGCGCTGTCAAAAGTTTGACCCTCAAGTTAGAGTAAACTAGGGATTAGGTATGATTCCTAGCCCGTTCCATTAATTAGCTTCATGGGAGGTTATAGTGAGTTCTTAATAACCAAAATAAGGCATATGTGGCCAGTACTGCGGAGTGCATACTGAAGAATGTAATAGTAAAACCAGCTGACACTTTTGAACCTAGGTAAATCAAGAGGAACTTAGCGCCTAATATTACAAACACAGTATATAATAATTTATAAGATGAGCTAGTCAACATTAGAGTAGGCACACATGCTCACTCTTGGACCTTTAGAGAGTGATTATTTTGAATGGTTGCAGGCTTAAACTATGCAGAGTTTGAGCAGTACATCTATAAAATATGCGAGTATATATGAAGAACAACCAAGGATTTGCAGACATGGAGATGCAAACACACTCTCTTGTATGGTTGAAACTTCTCTCAGGTCTTGGCTTCATCCGGGGCGAGCGCTGGGGCCCTGCAGCTTCACACCCGGTAAGCAGACCGTCAATGTCGCCAGTAGTGCAAACTGTGTCGGTGGGGGATTTCAATATGGCAACGCAGCTTGCATCATGTTGGTCCAGGCAGGAGCATAGATCTTGCAGGAGAAATATAGCTAACTCCATCATACTAGGAAACAGGTGCCGTATATTTCCAGCCCGCAGTATTAGTATAGGAATCCACCACGTGGTTGTCTCATCTGGTTCAGATTAAGTTTATAAGCCGATTTGTAGTTCTTGGAGTCCCCAGAGCTTCAAAGAGGACATCTAGATGTTAATAAACAACTGCCACCATGTAAAAAAACCCATATAGAGTCGAAGAGTAGTTGAAAATTCATAGCTTAGCTCCGGAGCTCCATCAAGATGCGTTCTGCCATTACAAGAGTTGGCTCCTCCCCCCTATTCTTTGTATTTTTAAAGGGACATAAAACTCAACATTTTTCTTTCATGATTTAGATATAGCATACAATTTTAAATAACTTTCCAATTTACTTCTATTAGTAGATTTTCTTCTTTTTCTTTTTATCCTTTGCTGAAAAGCAGGAAGGTAAGTTCATGAGTGTGCACGTGTCTGCAGTACTATTTTGCAACAATGTTATACATTAGAAAGAGCACTGGATGGCAGTTCTATTTCCTGTCATGTAGTGCTTTAGACATGTGCACGTTACCTATCTAGATATCTCTTCAACAACAAAAAAAACAAGAGAATAATAAAATCTGATAATAGAAGCAAATTGGAAACTTTTTTAAAAATGTGTTCTCTATCTGAATCATGAAATACAATATTTTGTGTTTCATGTCCCTTTAAATTTAATTTATACTATGTATAGTCATATAGATATATAGGTATAGATATATATTTTACAAAAAAATAATCATATATACTGTATATAGAAATATATATTAAAAATAAAAAGAACATTTTCTTCCATTCTACATTGTAAAATATGAATAACTACCTTCGGGTTAGCTCACTTGGTTAAACAAGGTCAGATTAGCACGAGAGCGATACGTTTTAGTTTTTTTAAAATGTGCTCCATTGAAGTCTATGGGAAGAATAAGTTAACGCGGTCACTATATCTGTAATCCAGAAGTTAACGCGCATCGGATTTCGCTCACGTGCTAACTTTTTACTTTCAATTTGTAATACTTGTGCTTACTTTAAAAGTTTACTTTCATTGGTATTAGGATTCATGCAGGATTCTAAATACTACTCCATTGTAATCTGCCCCTCAGTGTTTTTTACTAAAACCTGAGCTGGGGCTTTTAATGTCATCACACTATAAAACCCAGACGCCTAGATTACGAGTTTTGCGTTAACAGGGGTGCGGTGCTAACGAGCAGTTTATGCTCACTGATTACTTACAGACAGCGCTGGTATTACGTGTTTTTACAAACCCGGCATTAACCACAAAAAAGTGAGCGTAGAGCAAAATTTTGCTCGACATCTCACCTCAATACCAGCGCTACTTATGTTAGCGGTGAGCTGGTAAAACGTGCTCGTGCACGATTTCCCCATGAGAATCAATGGGGGAGAGCCGTCTGAAAAAAAACCTAACACCTGCAAAAAAGCAGCGTTTAGCTCCTAACGCAGCCCCATTGATTCCTATGGGGAAATAAAAGTTATGTCTACACCTAACACCCTAACATGAACCCCGAGTCTAAACACCCCTAATTTTACACTTATTAACCCCTAATCTGCCACCCCCGACATCGCCGACACCTACATTATATTATTAACCCCTAATCTGCCGCTCTGGACACCGCCGCCACCTACATTATACTTATGAACCCCTAATCTGCTGCCCCCAACATCGCGACACCTACATTATATTTATTAACCCCTAATCTGCTGCCCCCAATGTCGCCGCAACCTAACTACATTTATTAACCCCTAATCTGCCGCCCCCAACGTTGCCACCACTATGCCACCACTATAATAAAGTTATTAACCCCTAACCTCCCCTAACGTAAATATAATTTAAATAAATCTAAATAAAATTACTACAATTAACTAAATAATGCCTATTTAAAACTAAATAATTACCTATAAAATAAACCCTAAGCTAGCTACAATATAACTAATAGTTACATTGTAGCTAGTTTAGGGTTTATTTTTATTTTAAGGTAACTTTGTATTTATTTTAACTAGGTATAATAGTTGTTAAATAGTTATTAACTATTTAATAACTACCTAGTTAAAATAAAGACAAATTTACCTGTAAAATAAAACCTAACCTAAGTTACAATTACGCCTAACATTACACTACAATTAAATTAATGACCTAAATTAAATACAATTAATTACAATTAAATATAATTATCTAAAGTACAAAACCCCCCCCACAAAATTACAGAAAATAATAAAGAAATTACAAGATTTTTAAACTAATTACACCTAATCTAATCCCCCTAACAAAATAAAAAAAGGCCCCCCAAAATAAAAAAAAGCCCTACCCTACACTAAATTACAAATAGCCCTTTAAAGGGCCTTTTGCGGGGCTGATGCAATCAGCCAATAGGATTGAACTGGCATTCTATTGGCTGATTGGAACAGCCAATAGAATGCCAGCTCAATCCTATTGGCTGATTGCATCAGCCAATAGGATTTTTTCTACTTTAATTCCGATTGTCTGATAGAATTCTATCAGCCAATCGGAATTGAAGGGACGCCATCTTGCATGACGTTATTTAAAGGAACCTTTATTCTGTGTTTAGCCGTCGGAAGTAGAGGATGCTCCGCGTCGGATGTCTTGAAGATGGACCCGCTCAGCGCCGGATGGATGAAGATAGAAGATGCCGTCTGGATGAAGACTTCTGCCCGTCTGGAGGACCACTTCACCCGGCTTGGATGAAGACTTCTCCCGGCTTCGTTGAGGACTTGGGTGGTTGGGTGAAGAAGTCTCCCGGTAAGATGATCTTCAGGGGGTTAGTGTTAGGTTTTTTAAAGGGGGGATTGGGTGGGTTTTAGAGTAGGGTTGGTTGTATGGGTGGTGGGTTTTAATGTTGGAGGGGGGAATTGTATTTTTTTTTCAGGTAATGCCCCGCAAAAGGCCCTTTTAAGGGATATTTGTAATTTAGCGTAGTGTAGGGATTTTTTTTTTATTTTGGGGGGCTTTTTTTGTTTTGTTAGGGGGATTAAATTAGGTGTAATTAGTTTAAAAATCTTGTAATTTCTTTATTTTCTGTAATTTAGTGTTTTTTTTGGACTTTAGATAATTTTATTTGATTGTAATTAATTGTATTTAATTTAGGTAATTAATTACATTGTAGTGTAGTGTTAGGTGTAATTGTAACTTAGGTTAGGTTTTATTTTACAGGTAAATTTGTCTTTATTTTAACTAGGTAGTTATTAAATAGTTAATAACTATTGTACCTAGTTAAAATAAATACAAAGTTGCCTGTAAAATAAAAATAAACCCTAAGCTAGCTACAATGTAACTATTAGTTATATTGTAGCTATCTTAGGGTTTATTTTATAGGTAAGTATTTAGTTTTAAATAGGAATTATTTAGTTAATTGTAGTAATTTTATTTAGATTTATTTAAATTATATTTAAGTTAGGTGAGGTTAGGGTTAGAACTAGGTTTAGGGGTTAATAACTTTATTATAGTGGCGGCGACATTTGGGGCGGCAGATTAGGGGTTAATAAATGTAGGTAGGTGGCGGTGATGTTAGGGCCGGCAGATTAGGGGTTAATAATATTTAAATAGTGTTTGTGATGCGGGAGTGCGGCGGTTTAGGGGTTAATATATTTATTATAGTGGCAGCGATGTCTGGTTCGGCAGATTAGGGGTTAATAAATATTTTAGTGTTTGCGATGTGGGAGGGCCTCGGTTTAGGGGTTAATAAGTAGTTTATGGGTGTTAGTATACTTTTTAGCACTTTAGTTAAGAGTTTTATGCTACGCATTGTAGTGTAAAACTCTTAACTACTGACTTTTAAATGCGGTACCAGGCTTGACAGGAGAGGGTCTACCGCTCACTTTTTGTCAGACTCGTAATACCGGCGCTATGCAAGTCCCATTGAAAATATAGGATACGCAATTGACGTAAGTGGATTTGTGGTATTTCCGAGTCTGGCCAAAAAAGTGAGCGGTGAGCCTGTACCTGCAAGACTCGTAATACCAGCGGGCGTTAAAAAGCAGCGTTGGGACCAGCCAACGCTGCTTTTTAAGCCTAACGCAAGACTCGTAATCTAGCCGAGATATTCTTATACATTCTGCTTGTCTCAGTCTGAGGTTAATGTTTTTTTTGTATTTGTGTTGCTGTTGTTTTTGATTAAGCTAAATAATTTTTCCCCCAAGCCGTTAAAATGCTTATTGGCTCAGGATAATAGGACTGGATAATGCATTGCTTCAAAAGTAAATATCTGTAACCTTATCTGCTGTTATATATTGGCCATCATTATTATTTATACTTATTTGGAAAAAATAAAACAGTTGTTATGTTTGCAGATATGGCTAAGCATAGTCTCCAGAAGAAGTGAAATCATTTATTGGATTGTGTTTTTAAAATATATATAAATCTTAGGTTTTCATATGCAGCTTCTGAGCAAATAGGAAACCATAGCGAGTTTGCCAACAGCCTCAATAAGAAAAATATTTCTTGATCTATTAATACCTTTTATAAAAATCTGTACAGAATAATATTTTAACATTTTGTCTATAATTAAATACAGGATGCATCTTTCTAAAAATGTGTTGACAAAAATATAGCAAAACCTCAGTTGTAAAGGGACATTCTATTGTAAAATAAAATGCATTATCTTGTTTGTGAACTTCATTTATAACTAAATAGACCTTTTGCAGATGAGTAAAAAATGCATAGTCAAATATGTGCTCATGCGCCTCTTCAAAATGAGAGAGCAAATGAGAAGCAGACATACATAAATATGCACCAATCACTCGCAAAATCCTAATTTCGAGTAGAATGGGGGTGTTTTAGGGTTGTTAATCACATAGTAAAATAAGGCATTGGGGCCTAGTTATCAAGCCGTCAACCTCAAATACGCTGGAATTCCGCAGCGTATTTGTGGCGAGGCTGATTCGCCTTAGTTATCAAAGGCTAGAGACTGGCAAAAGTAGAATTTTGTGACGTAAACTTCGATCCGCCGGACTCAGTCCGACACAGATCGATTCTTACGTCACTCCAGATGTTCTGCGGCACAATCTCACTACTTTTGCTAGTTATCAAAAAACTAGCAGGTACGCTCGGCACTTTTACGGCCCAGCGTACCTGGTTTTCAAACCGCCACCCTGGAGGCGGCGGATCCCATAGGAATCAATGGGAGTCTGACCATAGCGAAAGTACAAGTTCGCTGCTGACAGACATCCCATTGATTCCTATGGGAGATGTCTACACCTAACACCGTAACATGTACCCCGAGTCTAAACACCCCTAATCTGACCCCCCTACACCGCCGCAACTAAATAAAGTTATTACCCCCCTAAACCGCCGCTCCCGGAGCCCACCGCAAGCTACTCTATACCTATTAACCCCTAAACCGCCACTCCCGGAGCCCACCGCAACTATAATAAATGTATTAACCCCTAAACCGCCGCTCCCGGAGCACACCGCCACCTACATTATACCTAGTAACCCCTATCCTGCTCCCCCTATACCGCCGCCCTCTGTAATAAAGTTATTAACCCCTATCCTGCCGATCCCGCACCTCGCCGCAACTAAATAAATAGTTTAACCCCTAAACCGCCGCTCCCTGACCCTGCCGCAACCTATATTAAATTTATTAACCCCTAATCTGCCCCCCCTACACCGTCGCCACCTATAATAAATTTATTAACCCCTATCCTGCCCCCCACTACACCGCCGCCACTGTAATAAATTTATTAACCCCTAAACCTAAGTCTAACACTAACCCTAACACCCCCCTAACTTAAATATTAATTAAATAAATCTAAATAATATTTCTCTTATTAACTAAGTTAATCCTATTTAAAACTAAATACTTACCTTTAAAATAAACCCTAATATAGCTACAATATAAATAATAATTATATTGTAGCTATCTTAGGATTTATTTTTATTTTACAGGCATCTTTCAATTAATTTTAACTAGGTACAATAGCTATTAAATAGTTATTAACTATTTAATAGCTTACCTAGCTAAAATAAAGAGAAATGTACCTGTAAAATAAAAACTAACCTAAGTTATAATTACACCTAACACTACACTATACTTTAATAAATTATTCCTATTTAAAACTAAATACTTACCTGTAAAATAAACCCTGGGGCCTAGATTTAGAGTTCGGCGGTAAAAGGGCTGTTAACGCTCCGCGGGTTTTTTTCTGGCCGCACCATAAATTTAACTCTGGTATCGAGAGTTCAAACAAATGCTGCGTTAGGCTCCAAAAAAGGAGCGTAGAGCATTTTTACCGCAAATGCAACTCTCGATACCAGAGTTGCTTACGGACGCGGCCGGCATCAAAAACGTGCTCGTGCACGATTCTCCCATAGGAAACAATGGGACTGTTTGAGCTGAAAAAAAACCTAACACCTGCAAAAAAGCAGCGTTCAGCTCCTAACGCAGCCCCATTGTTTCCTATGGGGAAACACTTCCTACGTCTGCACCTAACACCCTAACATGTACCCCGAGTCTAAACACCCCTAACCTTACACTTATTAACCCCTAATCTGCCGCCCCCGCTATCGCTGACCCCTGCATTACACTTTTAACCCCTAATCTGCCGCTCCGTAAACCGCCGCCACCTACGTTATCCCTATGTACCCCTAATCTGCTGCCCCTAACACCGCCGACCCCTGTATTATATCTATTAACCCCTAACTTGCCCCCCACAACGTCGCCGCAAGCTACTTAAAATAATTAACCCCTAATCTTCCGACCGCAAATCGCCGCCACCTACGTTATCCCTATGTACCCCTAATCTGCTACCCCTAACATCGCCGACCCCTATGTTATATTTATTAACCCCTAATCTGCCCCCCACAACGTCGCCGACACCTACCTACACTTATTAACCCCTAATCTGCCGAGCGGACCTGAGCGCTACTATAATAAAGTTATTAACCCCTAATCCGCCTCACTAACCCTATCATAAATAGTATTAACCCCTAATCTGCCCTCCCTAACATCGCCGACACCTAACTTCAATTATTAACCCCTAATCTTCCGACCGGAGCTCACCGCTATTCTAATAAATGTATTAACCCCTAAAGCTAAGTCTAACCCTAACACTAACACCCCCCTAAGTTAAATATAATTTTTATCTAACGAAATAAATTAACTCTTATTAAATAAATAATTCCTATTTAAAGCTAAATACTTACCTGTAAAATACATCCTAATATAGCTACAATATAAATTATAATTATATTATAGCTATTTTAGGATTAATATTTATTTTACAGGCAACTTTGTAATTATTTTAACCAGGTACAATAGCTATTAAATAGTTAAGAACTATTTAATAGTTACCTAGTTAAAATAATTACAAATTTACCTGTAAAATAAATCCTAACCTAAGATATAATTAAACCTAACACTACCCTATCAATAAAATAATTAAATAAACTACCTACAATTACCTACAATTAACCTAACACTACACTATCAATAAATTAATTAAACACAATTGCTACAAATAAATAAAATTAAATAAACTATCTAAAGTACAAAAAATAAAAAAGAACTAAGTTACAGAAAATAATAAAATATTTACAAACATAAGAAAAATATTACAACAATTTTAAACTAATTACACCTACTCTAAGCCCCCTAATAAAATAACAAAGCCCCCCAAAATAAAAAATTCCCTACCCTATTCTAAAATACAAATATTACAAGCTCTTTTACCTTACCAGCCCTGAACAGGGCCCTTTGCGGGGCATGCCCCAAGAATTTCAGCTCTTTTGCCTGTAAAAAAAAACATACTATACCCCCCCCCAACATTACAACCCACCACCCACATACCCCTAATCTAACCCAAACCCCCCTTAAATAAACCTAACACTACCCCCCTGATGATCTTCCTACCTTGTCTTCACCATGCCAGGTTCACCGATCCGTCCTGGCTCCAAGATCTTCATCCACCCCAAGCGGGGGCTAGACATCCACTGAAGAAGTCCAGAAGAGGGTCCAAAGTCTTCCTCCTATCCGGCAAGAAGAGGACATCCGGACCGGCAAACATCTTCTCCAAGCGGCATCTTCTATCTTCTTCCATCCGATGACGACCGGCTCCATCTTGAAGACGTCCAGCGCGGATCCATCCTCTTCTTCCGACGACTAGACGACGAATGACGGTTCCTTTAAGGGACGTCATCCAAGATGGCGTCCCTCGAATTCCGATTGGCTGATAGGATTCTATCAGCCAATCGGAATTAAGGTAGGAATTTTCTGATTGGCTGATGGAATCAGCCAATCAGAATCAAGTTCAATCCGATTGGCTGATCCAATCAGCCAATCAGATTGAGCTCGCATTCTATTGGCTGTTCCGATCAGCCAATAGAATGCGAGCTCAATCTGATTGGCTGATTGGATCAGCCAATCGGATTGAACTATATTCTGATTGGCTGATTCCATCAGCCAATCAGAAAATTCCTACCTTAATTCCGATTGGCTGATAGAATCCTATCAGCCAATCGGAATTCGAGGGACGCCATCTTGGATGACGTCCCTTAAAGGAACCGTCATTCGTCGTCTAGTCGTCGGAAGAAGAGGATGGATCCGCGCTGGACGTCTTCAAGATGGAGCCGGTCGTCATCGGATGGAAGAAGATAGAAGATGCCGCTTGGAGAAGATGTTTGCCGGTCCGGATGTCCTCTTCTTGCCGGATAGGAGGAAGACTTTGGACCCTCTTCTGGACTTCTTCAGTGGATGTCTAGCCCCCGCTTGGGGTGGATGAAGATCTTGGAGCCAGGACGGATCGGTGAACCTGGCATGGTGAAGACATGGTAGGAAGATCATCAGGGGGGTAGTGTTAGGTTTATTTAAGGGGGGTTTGGGTTAGATTAGGGGTATGTTGGTGGTGGGTTGTAATGTTGGGGGGGGGTATAGTATGTTTTTTTTTACAGGCAAAAGAGCTGAAATTCTTGGGGCATGCCCCGCAAAGGGCCCTGTTCAGGGCTGGTAAGGTAAAAGAGCTTGTAATATTTGTATTTTAGAATAGGGTAGGGAATTTTTTATTTTGGGGGGCTTTGTTATTTTATTAGGGGGCTTAGAGTAGGTGTAATTAGTTTAAAATTGTTGTAATATTTTTCTTATGTTTGTAAATATTTTATTATTTTCTGTAACTTAGTTCTTTTTTATTTTTTGTACTTTAGATAGTTTATTTAATTTTATTTATTTGTAGCAATTGTGTTTAATTAATTTATTGATAGTGTAGTGTTAGGTTAATTGTAGGTAATTGTAGGTAGTTTATTTAATTATTTTATTGATAGGGTAGTGTTAGGTTTAATTATATCTTAGGTTAGGATTTATTTTACAGGTAAATTTGTAATTATTTTAACTAGGTAACTATTAAATAGTTCTTAACTATTTAATAGCTATTGTACCTGGTTAAAATAATTACAAAGTTGCCTGTAAAATAAATATTAATCCTAAAATAGCTATAATATAATTATAATTTATATTGTAGCTATATTAGGATGTATTTTACAGGTAAGTATTTAGCTTTAAATAGGAATTATTTATTTAATAAGAGTTAATTTATTTCGTTAGATAAAAATTATATTTAACTTAGGGGGGTGTTAGTGTTAGGGTTAGACTTAGCTTTAGGGGTTAATACATTTATTAGAATAGCGGTGAGCTCCGGTCGGAAGATTAGGGGTTAATAATTGAAGTTAGGTGTCGGCGATGTTAGGGAGGGCAGATTAGGGGTTAATACTATTTATGATAGGGTTAGTGAGGCGGATTAGGGGTTAATAACTTTATTATAGTAGCGCTCAGGTCCGCTCGGCAGATTAGGGGTTAATAAGTGTAGGTAGGTGTCGGCGACGTTGTGGGGGGCAGATTAGGGGTTAATAAATATAACATAGGGGTCGGCGATGTTAGGGGTAGCAGATTAGGGGTACATAGGGATAACGTAGGTGGCGGCGATTTGCGGTCGGAAGATTAGGGGTTAATTATTTTAAGTAGCTTGCGGCGACGTTGTGGGGGGCAAGTTAGGGGTTAATAGATATAATACAGGGGTCGGCGGTGTTAGGGGCAGCAGATTAGGGGTACATAAGTATAACGTAGGTGGCGGTCGGCAGATTAGGGGTTAAAAATTTTAATCGAGTGGCGGCGATGTGGGGGGACCTCGGTTTAGGGGTACATAGGTAGTTTATGGGTGTTAGTGTACTTTAGGGTACAGTAGTTAAGAGCTTTAGAAACCGGCGTTAGCCAGAAAGCTCTTAACTCCTGCTATTTTCAGGCGGCTGGAATCTTGTCGTTAGAGCTCTAACGCTCACTGCAGAAACGACTCTAAATACCAGCGTTAGAAAGATCCCATTGAAAAGATAGGCTACGCAAATGGCGTAGGGGGATCTGCGGTATGGAAAAGTCGCGGCTGAAAAGTGAGCGTTAGACCCTTTCCTGACTGACTCCAAATACCAGCGGGCGCCCAAAACCAGCGTTAGGAGCCTCTAACGCTGGTTTTGACGGCTACCGCCGAACTCTAAATCTAGGCCTAAGATAGCTACAATATAATTAATAATTACATTGTAGCTATTTTAGGAATTATATTTATTTTACAGGTAACTTTGTATTTATTTTAGCTAGTTAGAATAGTTATTAAATAGTTATTAACTATTTAATAACTACCTAGCTAAAAGAAATACAAAATTATCTGTAAAATAAATCCTAACCTAAGTTACAATTAAACCTAACACTACACTATCATTAAATTAATTAAATAAATTAACTACAAATAACTACAATTAAATACAATTACATAAACTAACTAAAGTACTAAAAAAAAGCTAAGTTACCAAAAATATAAAAAATAGGTTACAAACATTTTAAAAATATTACACCAATTTTAAGCTACTTACACCTAATCTAAGCCCCCTAATAAAATAACAAACCCCCCAAAATAAAAAAATGCCCTACCCTATTCTAAATTAAAAAAGTTCAAAGCTCTTTTACCTTACCAGCCCTTAAAAGGGCCTTTTGTGGGGGCATGCCCCAAAGAATTCAGCTCTTTTGCCTGTAAAAGAAAAATACAACCCGCCCCCAACATTAAAACCCACCACCCACATACCCCTAATCTAACCCAAACCCCCCTTAAAATAACCTAACACTAATCCCCTGAAGATCATCCTACCTTAAATCGTCTTCACTCAGCCGAGCGAGCCACCAATGGAACTGAAGAGGAGACCCGGAGCGGCAGAAGTTATCCTCCAAGCGGAGCTGAAGAAATCTTCCATCCGATGAAGTGATCCTCCAAGCGGCGCTGAAGAATTCTTCCATCCGGGCGATGTCATCTTCCAAGCGGCGCTGAAGAAGCCTTCTATCCGGGCGATGTCATCTTCCAAGCGGGGTCTTCAATCTTCAATCTTCATCCCGCCGACGCGGAACATCCTTCTTTACCGACGGACTACCGACGAATGCAGGCTCCTTTAAGGGACGTCATCCAAGATGGCGTCAGTACAATTCCGATTGGCTGATAGGATTCTATCAGCCAATCGGAATTAAGGTAGGAAAATTCTGATTGGTTGATGGAATCAGCCAATCAGATTCAAGTTCAATCCGATTGGCTGATCCAATCAGCCAATCAGATTGAGCTTGCATTCTATTGGCTGATCGGAACAGCCAATAGAATGCGCGCTCAATCTGATTGGCTGATTGGATCAGCCAATCGGATTGAACTTGAATCTGATTGGCTGATTTCATCAGCCAATCAGATTTTTCCTACCTTAATTCCGATTGGCTGATAGAATCCTATCAGCCAATCGGAATTGAAGGGACGCCATCTTGGATGACGTCCCTTAAAGGAGCCTTCATTCGTCGATAGTCCGTCGGTAAAGAAGGATGTTCCGCGTCAGCAGGATGAAGATTGAAGCCCCGGCTTGGAAGATGACATCGTCCGGATAGAAGACTTCTTCAGCGCCTCTTGGAAGATGACATCGCCCGGATCGAAGACTTCTTCAGCGCCGCTTGGAGGATCACTTCATCGGATGGAAGATTTCTTCAGCGCCGCTTGGAGGATAACTTCTTCCGCTCCGGATGTCCACTTCGGTTCCATCGCTGCTCGGCTGAGTGAAGACGACTCAAGGTAGGATGATCTTCAGGGGATTAGTGTTAGGTTATTTTAAGGGGGGTTTGGGTTAGATTAGGGGTATGTGGGTGGTGGGTTTTAATGTTGGGGGGGTTGTATTTTTCTTTTACAGGCAAAAGAGCTGAATTCTTTGGGGCATGCCCCCACAAAAGGCCCTTTTAAGGACTGGTAAGGTAAAAGAGCTTTGAACTTTTTTAATTTAGAATAGGGTAGGGCATTTTTTCTATTTTGGGGGCTTTATTATTTTATTAGGGGGCTTAGATTAGGTGTAAGCAGCTTAAAATTGTTGTAATATTTTTAAATGTTTGTAACTTATTTTTTTTATTTTTTGTAACTTAGCTTTTTTTTTTGTACTTTAGTTAGTTTATGTAATTGTATTTAATTGTAGTTATTTGTAGTTAATTTATTTAATTCATTTAAAGATAGTGTAGTGTTAGGTTTAATTGTAACTTAGGTTAGGATTTATTTTACAGGTAATTTTGTATTTCTTTTAGCTAGGTAGTTATTAAATAGTTAATAACTATTTAATAACTATTCTAACTAGCTAAAATAAATACAAAGTTACCTGTAAAATAAATATAAATCCTAAGGTAGCTACAATGTAATTATTAATTACATTGTAGCTATCTTAGGGTTTATTTTACAGGTAAGTATTTAGTTTTAAATAGGAATAATTTATTTAAGTATAGTGTAGTGTTAGGTGTAATTGTAACTTAGGTTAGTTTTTATTTTACAGGTAAATTTCTCTTTATTTTAGCTAGGTAAGCTATTAAATAGTTAATAACTATTTAATAGCTATTGTACCTAGTTAAAATAAATTGAAAGTTACCTGTAAAATAAAAATAAATCCTAAGATAGCTACAATATAATTATTATTTATATTGTAGCTATATTAGGGTTTATTTTAAAGGTATTTAGTTTTAAATAGGATTAATTTAGTTCATAATAGAAATATTATTTAGATTTATTTAATTAATATTTAAGTTAAGGGGGTGTTAGGGTTAGTCTTAGACTTAGGTTTAGGGGTTGATAATTTTATTACAGTGGCGGCGGTGTAGTGGGGGGCAGGATAGGGGTTAATACATTTATTATAAGTGGCGACGGTGTAGGGGGGGCAGGATAGGGGTTAATAAATTTAATATAGGTTGCGGCGGGGTCAGGGAGCGGCGGTTTAGGGGTTAAACTATTTATTTAGTTGCGGCGAGGTGCGGGATTGGCAGGATAGGGGTTAATAACTTTATTATAGAGGGCGACGGTATAGGGGGGGCAGGATAGGGGTTACTAAGTATAATATAGGTGGCGGTGGGCTCCGGGAGCGGCGGTTTAGGGGTTAATACATTTATCAGAGTTGCAGCAGGGTCTAGGAGCGGCAGTGTAGGGGTTAATACATTTATCAGAGTTGCGGCAGGGTCTAGGAGTCGCGGTTTAGGGGTTAATAACTTTATTTAGTTGCGGGGGGCTCCGGGGGCGCCGGTATAGGGGATAGAACAGTGTAGTTTAGTGTGAGTGCTTAGTGACAGGCTAGCAATAAAGCTGTGAAAAAGCCGAAGAGCAGCGAGATCAGATGAGTGATAACTCTCACAGTCCGCTGCTCATCGCCCCGTACTTGGTTCCCGGCTTTTTGACAGCTTTATTTGATAACTTAGGCGAATTTTTACAGGTCCGCGGCGGTGATGTGAGGCGAGCTTAGGCGGGCGTATTGGGCCGGCGAAGGCAGGAAAGTTGACACGTTGATAACTACCCCCCATTTTCTTTATAAATAAAAGGCTATAAATAGATAATACAAAAAGGAAGAAGGCGCACCAATTGTGCAATATATCTCAGTTCAAACAAATGGACAGTGAAGAATAAAAATATATATTCTCATGATGCTACCGAGACACTTCCTGTGGTCATTAGCAGCTTCCCAGATAGCTAAGCTCCTGGGGGTTTCCCTGACCCCCCCCAGCTTCCGACCTCTGTAGAGACAATAAAGAGAAACTTCCAATTAGGTAAATCTGAACCACTTCAAACCTTTGCGGTTATTTATTCATTTTTTTTCATATCTTACCCAATATTAAAGCTAAGCAACGCATTTCTTGGCTATTGACCATCATATACCAAAACATTTAAAATAATTTAATATTTTTTAATTTTATTTGGCATACAGGGAATCGTTCTATGCAAATATCTTCTTTCATTGCACAGACTAACTTCTAAACTGGCAGACCCTCTTCTGGAAAAATTCCCCTACTAAATACCTTGAACTGCTAATTCCCACCATTAGTATGACCATCCTACACCTAAACTGACCCATTACCAGGTCTACACCACACTACAGACCCAAACCCCAGCTAAATTACAATTAATTGCAAGACGCTTCTGTTGTGTTGCTAAAGAATAACATATCAGCCAAGTCTAAAGCTTTAAAAGCAAATTAGTTTTCAATAGCCAAACTCCTCCAATCATTTGTCTTATTTCAAGGAGCCAATCTGGGCTTCAGTCCACAGACAACAATGCTAGCCTCTTTCATGCAGTTCATATAAAATGCATTGTTTTGCAGCTGTTATGAGGGGGGAGACAATTACATGCAGATATGTAGCAGAGTTATCCTTGAGAAGTCAGCAGGGTGCATTTCAAGTGAAAATTAGAAATTGCTAAATTATATGAAGAAGGAGCAAAATAAATAATAAAAATATATTTAAAAGTTCTTTCATTAAGCATAACAAACCCTTTTAAAGAAAAATGTTTACTGTCTCTTTAACCCCCCAGATAAAGTAACCACCCTAAACAATGTAAACCCTTTAAGATATCAAAAAACAATTACTGACAACACATAGTATTATAGGTGCATCAGTTACGTGAAGTTATGTTTTTTTAATTTGTGGACTGATGAGTTTTTGTGCATTTACCAGACATTGTGAAAGTGCAAAACTGCATTGTTTGTGCTACTGCAATGTACACTGCTCACAAAATTATCGCAAGGCACTACAAATTAACCAGATACTAGTAATTTCAACACAAAAAAGGAAATTGTATAGGTTTCATACCTCTTGCATATGTTTGTGTGTGTTTATATACAGTATATATCCTATATAATAAAAGGCCAGGTATTTTTTCAGATGCAATCATGCGCAGTAGAGACTGCATGAGGACAAACATACATGGCCTTGAGCAGCAGAGGAGTGTGCACTGCGGAAGCTGCCTGGTGGGGGCATGACTGTGCGTGCCGTGATGGGGGTGTGACTGGACGTGCTGTGATGGGGGCGTGGCCAGCGGGCGTGGCAGATGAGCATGGCTGGGTGGGAGCACGTGTGAAGGGGCATGGCCGACGGGAGCAGTCGTGGTGGCAGCGGCATAGTCAAGTGAGAGAAAAAAACAGAGGGGAGAGCAAAACAGAGGGGGGAGAGAGAGAGAGAGCAAAAGAGAGGGGGGAGAGAGCAAAAGAGAGAAGGGAAAGAGCAAAAGAGAGGAGGGAAAGAGCAAAAGAGAGGAGGGAAAGAGCAAAAGAGGGGGGAAAGAGAGAACAAAAGAGAGGGGAGAGAGAGCAAAAGAGGAGAGAGAGAGAGAGCAAAAGAGGAAAGAGAGAACAAAAGAGGAGAGAGAGAGCAAAAGACAAGAGGGAGAGAGCAAAAGAGGGGTGAGAGAGAGAGCAAAAGAGGGGGGGAGAGAGAGAGAGCAAAAGAGAGGGGGGGAGAGAGAGCAAAAGAGAGGAGAGAGAGAGCAAAAGAGGGGGGAGAGAGCAAAAGAGAGGGGGAGAGAGAGCAAAAGAGGGGAGGGAAAGAGCACCTAAACTGACCCATTACCAGGTCTACACCACACTACAGACCCAAACCCCAGCTAAATTACAATTAATTGCAAGACGCTTCTGTTGTGTTGCTAAAGAATAACATATCAGCCAAGTCTAAAGCTTTAAAAGCAAATTAGTTTTCAATAGCCAAACTCCTCCAATCATTTGTCTTATTTCAAGGAGCCAATCTGGGCTTCAGTCCACAGACAACAATGCTAGCCTCTTTCATGCAGTTCATATAAAATGCATTGTTTTGCAGCTGTTATGAGGGGGGAGACAATTACATGCAGATATGTAGCAGAGTTATCCTTGAGAAGTCAGCAGGGTGCATTTCAAGTGAAAATTAGAAATTGCTAAATTATATGAAGAAGGAGCAAAATAAATAATAAAAATATATTTAAAAGTTCTTTCATTAAGCATAACAAACCCTTTTAAAGAAAAATGTTTACTGTCTCTTTAACCCCCCAGATAAAGTAACCACCCTAAACAATGTAAACCCTTTAAGATATCAAAAAACAATTACTGACAACACATAGTATTATAGGTGCATCAGTTACGTGAAGTTATGTTTTTTTAATTTGTGGACTGATGAGTTTTTGTGCATTTACCAGACATTGTGAAAGTGCAAAACTGCATTGTTTGTGCTACTGCAATGTACACTGCTCACAAAATTATCGCAAGGCACTACAAATTAACCAGATACTAGTAATTTCAACACAAAAAAGGAAATTGTATAGGTTTCATACCTCTTGCATATGTTTGTGTGTGTTTATATACAGTATATATCCTATATAATAAAAGGCCAGGTATTTTTTCAGATGCAATCATGCGCAGTAGAGACTGCATGAGGACAAACATACATGGCCTTGAGCAGCAGAGGAGTGTGCACTGCGGAAGCTGCCTGGTGGGGGCATGACTGTGCGTGCCGTGATGGGGGTGTGACTGGACGTGCTGTGATGGGGGCGTGGCCAGCGGGCGTGGCAGATGAGCATGGCTGGGTGGGAGCACGTGTGAAGGGGCATGGCCGACGGGAGCAGTCGTGGTGGCAGCGGCATAGTCAAGTGAGAGAAAAAAACAGAGGGGAGAGCAAAACAGAGGGGGGAGAGAGAGAGAGAGCAAAAGAGAGGGGGGAGAGAGCAAAAGAGAGAAGGGAAAGAGCAAAAGAGAGGAGGGAAAGAGCAAAAGAGAGGAGGGAAAGAGCAAAAGAGGGGGGAAAGAGAGAACAAAAGAGAGGGGAGAGAGAGCAAAAGAGGAGAGAGAGAGAGAGCAAAAGAGGAAAGAGAGAACAAAAGAGGAGAGAGAGAGCAAAAGACAAGAGGGAGAGAGCAAAAGAGGGGTGAGAGAGAGAGCAAAAGAGGGGGGGAGAGAGAGAGAGCAAAAGAGAGGGGGGGGAGAGAGAGCAAAAGAGAGGAGAGAGAGAGCAAAAGAGGGGGGAGAGAGCAAAAGAGAGGGGGAGAGAGAGCAAAAGAGGGGAGGGAAAGAGCAAAAGAGGGGGGGAGAGAGCAAAAAAGAGGGGGAGAGAGAGAGCAAAAGAGAGGGGAGGAGAGAGAGCAAAAGAGGGGGAGAGAGAGCAAAAGAGGGGGGAGAGAGAGCAAAAGAGAGCAGAGAGAGAGAGAGCAAAAGACAAGAGGGAGAGAGCAAAAGAGGGGTGAGAGAGAGAGCAAAAGAGGGGGGGAGAGAGAGAGAGCAAAAGAGAGGGGGGGAGAGAGAGCAAAAGAGAGGAGAGAGAGAGCAAAAGAGAGGGGGGGAGAGAGCAAAAGAGAGGGGGAGAGAGAGCAAAAGAGGGGGGGAAAGAGCAAAAGAGGGGGGGAGAGAGCAAAAAAGAGGGGGAGAGAGAGAGCAAAAGAGAGGGGAGGAGAGAGAGCAAAAGAGGGGGGAGAGAGAGCAAAAGAGGGGGGAGAGAGAGCAAAAGAGAGCAGAGAGAGAGAGCAAAAGAGAGGGGGAGAGAGTGCAAAAGAGAGGGTGGAGAGAGCGCAAAAGAGAGGGGGGAGAGAGAGCAAAAGAGAGGGGGAGAGAGAGCAAAAGAGATGGGGAGAGAAAGAGAATGCAAAAGATGGGGGTGAGAGAGAGCAAAAGAGAGGGGAGAGAGAGCAAAAAGGGGAGAGAGAGCAAAATAGGCGAGAGAAAGCAAAAGAGGGGGAGAGAGCAAAACAGGGCGAGAGAGAGCGAAAGGGGGGACAGAGAGCAGAAGAGGGGGAGAGAGAGAGAGCAAAAAGGGGAGAAAGAGCAAAAGAGGGGGGAGAGAGAGAGTAAAAGAGAGGGAGAGAGAGAGCAAAAGAGAGGGGGAGAGAGCGCAAAAGAAAGGGGGGAGAGAGCACAAAAGTGAGGGGGAGAGATAGCAAAAGAGAGGGGGGAGAGAAAGCAAAATAGAGGGGGAGAGAGAGCAAAAGAGAGGGGAGAGAGAGCGCAAAAGAGGGGGAAGAGAGAGAGCAAAAGAGTGGGGGAGAGAGAGCAAAAGAGGGGGGAGAGGTAGTAAAAGAGAGGGGGGAGAGGTAGCAAAAGAGAAGGGGAGAGAGGGAAAAAGAGAGTGGGAGAGAGAGATCAAAAGAGAGGGGGAGAGAGAGAGAGCAAAAGAGGGGGGTGAGAGAGAGCAAAAAAGGGGGGGAGAGAGCAAAAAAGGGGAGAGAGAGCAAAAGAGGGGGAGAGAGCAAAAGAGGGCGATAGAGAGAGAGAGCAAAAGAGGGGAAAAAGAGCAAAAGAGGGGGGAGAGAGAGAGTAAAAGAGAGGGAGAGAGAGAGCAAAAGAGAGGAGGGAGAGAGCAAAAGGGGGAGGGAGAGAGCAAAAAAGGGGGAGAGAGAGAGCAAAAGAGAGGGGGAGAGAGAGAGAGCAAAAGAGGGGAGAGAGAGCAAAAGAGGGGGGAGAGAGAGAGCAAAAGAGAGGGGGAGAGAGCGCAAAAGAGAGGGGGGAGAGAGCGCAAAAGAGAAGGGGGAGAGAGCACAAAAGAGAGGGCAGAGAGAGAGCAAAAGGGGGGCGAGAGAGAGAGAGCAAAAGAGGGGGGAGAGAGCAGAAGAGGGAGAAAGAGAGAGAGCAAAAGAAGGGAGAAAGAGCAAAAGAGGGGGAAGAGAGAGAGCAAAAGAGGGGGGGAGAAAGAGCAAAAAAGAAGGGGAGAGAGAGAGCAAAAGAGAGGGGGGAGAGAGAGAGCAAAAGAGAGGGGGAGAGAGAGAGAGCAAAAGAGAGGGGAGAGAGCAAAAGAAGGGGGAAAGAGAGAGCAAAAGAGACGGGGGAGAGAGCACAAAAGAGAGGTGGGAGAGAGCGCAAAAGAGAGGGGGGAGAGAGCGCAAAAGAGAGGGGGAGAGAGCACAAAAGAGAGGGGGAGAGAGAGCAAAAGAGAGGGGAGAGAGAGCGCAATGAAGGGGGAGAGAGAGAGCAAAAGAGGGGGGAGAGAAAGCAAAAGAGGGGGGGAGAGAGAGCAAAAGAGAGGGGAGAGAGCAAAAGAGGGCGAGAGAGAGAAAGCAAAAGAGGGGGGAGAGAGCAGAAGAGGGGGAGAGAGAGATAGAGAGAGAGCAAAGAGAGGGGAGAGAGCATAAGAGGGGGAGAGAGAGCGTAAAAGAGGGGGGAGAGAGAGAGGGTGCAAGGGTTGGAAATGCGGTACTTAATACTTATACTATATATTCACAGTATATAATTTAGTTATTTTTAATAATGTAGCTTACATTTTTGTGTGAATGACTATGGGGCATATTTATCAAGCTCCAAATAGAGCTTGATGCCCCGTGTTTCCGTCAAGCCTTTAGGCCGCGAATCTGCAGGGGGCGGTATTGCACCAGCAGTTCACAAGAACTGCTGGTGCAATGATAAATGCAGATAGCGTATGCTGTCAGCACTAAACGATGTGGAGCGATGTACAGCGGACATGATAAGCTACTTCGTATCATGTCCGCTCGCACATTGGTAAATAGGCCCCTATATGTTTAAAACTCAAGGTTAAAATAACTTGCTGCAAAGCACAACCCCCCCCCCCCCCCCCCAAAAAAAAATTGCAAAATTCCTACTTCCAGTACCTACTTAATGTAAGCTGAAAACCTATACTCTGCACCTTACTCCTAAAAATATTTAGTAGCTTTTATTGTTCAATAAAGAAGTCCACTTTAAAAAAAAAAAAAAAAAAATGAAGAAGAAGGTACCACTTCTCATCAATTCAAAGGCATTTGGAACTACAAAAACATGTTGAGGTGGAGTAAGGAACATTTGAATGTTACACAAACCAGAGAGTGAGCTGAAACACAGAAGTAATTTCATCCAGAGGCTGTCACTTGGTGTTCCCAAATTTCATGTGCTTGTTCATTTATTTTCTCCATTAGTGGCTTCATTTTAGAACATAGCAAGCAGAGAGAAGTACTGTGTTATATTATTTAAGTTCATATCTCATTGCAGATTATATAGAGTGGACCAAAACCTGGGGTTATTTTACCTTCATAGATGCCAATAAGCCTCCTTGGTGCTAAAAGGTCCTTGTAGGACAATGTATCTTCCATTATAAATGTCTTTACCAAATCCTGACTGCTTACATAGGGATCTACCCAGGGCCGGATTTACTTCTCAGGTGCCTGTAGGCACAAAAACCTAAAGCGCCCCCCTCACAAAAAAGTTAAAAAAATGAGGACTTTTTTTATATATATATTATTTAGGACAACTATCTATCAGTGACAGCTAGATTATGAGTTGTGCGTTATGAGTGAAAAAGCATTGTTATGGCTCTTTTTCACTACCGCTGGTATTACAGGTGTTGTAGGTAATTTGGATTGGAATTAAAGGGTTAAAAAATCCTATTGGCTGATGCAATCAGCCAATAGGATTGAGCTTCAATCCTATTGGCTGACCCAATCAGCCAATGGGATTGAGCTCGCATTCTATTGGCTGTTCCAATCAGCCAATAGAATGCAAGCTCAATCCTATTGACTGATTGGATCAGCCAATAGGATTAAAGCTAAATCCTTTTGGCTGATTGCATCAGCCAATAGGATTTTTTACCCTTTAATTCCTATTGGCTGATAGAATTCTATCAGCCAATCGGAATTCAAGGGATGCCATCTTGG
Organism: Bombina bombina; assembly: GCF_027579735.1. NCBI lineage: Eukaryota > Metazoa > Chordata > Amphibia > Anura > Bombinatoridae > Bombina > Bombina bombina. Next base: position 1,133,128,255 of record NC_069501.1, read on the forward strand.
ATGACGTCCCTTAAAGGGAACCTACAGTGTACGGCTGGAACCGTATGAAGAGGATGCTCCGCGCCAGATGTCTTGATGATGGACCCGCTCCGAGCTGGAAGGATGAAAATAGAAGATGCCGTCTGGATGAAGACTTCTGCCTGCCTGGATGATGACTTCTTGCCGCTTGGATGAAGACTTCTCCCGGCTTTGTTGAGGACTTCTTGCCGCTTGCATGAAGACTTTGCCTGCTGGATGAGGATGGATGTCCGGTCTTCCAAAACTGTAAGTGGATCTTTGGGGGTTAGTGTAAGGTTTTATTAAGGGTTTATTGGGTGGGTTTTATTTTTTGCTTAGGGTTTGGGCATGTAAAAGAGCTCAATGCCCTTTTAAGGGCAATGCCCATCCAAATGCCCTTTTCAGGGCAATGGGTAGCTTAGGTTTTTTAGATAGAATTTTATTTGGGGGGGTTGGTTGTGTGGGTGGTGGGTTTTACTGTTGGGGGGATGTTCGTATTTTTATTTGCCAGGTAAAAGAGCTGATATCTTTGGGGCATTGCCCCGCAAAAGGCCCTTTTAAGGGCTATTGGCAGTTTAGTTTAGGCTAGGGGTTTTATTATTTTGGGGGGGGGGGGCTTTTTTATTTTTATAGGGCTATTAGATTAGGAGTAATTATTTTAAATATTTTATAATTTCTTTTTTATTTTGTGTAATTTAGTGTTTATTTTTTTTGTAATTTAGTTAATTGTATTTGATTAATGTAATTTATTTAATTTTAGTGTAATGTTAGGTTTTACTGTAAGACAGATTAGGTTTTATTTTACAGGTAAATTTATTTTAACTAGTTAGCTAGTAAATAGTTAATTACTATTTACTAACTAGTCTACCTAGTTAAAATAAATACAAACTTGCCTGTGAAATAAAAATAAAACATAAGCTAGAAACAATATAACTATTAGTTATATTGTAGCTAGCTTAGGCTTTATTTTACAGGTAAGTATTTATTTCGTTTTAAATAGGAATAATTTAGGTATTATTGTAATTTTTATTTGGAATTATTTTAATTATGTTAAAGTTAGTGGTTGTTAGGGTTAGGGTTAGGTTTAGGGGTTAATAACTTTAGTATAGTGGCGGCGACATTGGGGACAGCAGATTAGGGGTTAATAAGTGTAGTTAGGTGGCGGCGATTTTGGGGGCAGCAGATTAGGGTTAAATAATAACAGTAATGTAGGTTGCGGCGATGTTGGGGGCAGCAGATTAGAGGTTAATAACAGTAATGTAGGTTGCGGCGATGTTGGGGGCAGCAGATTAGGGGTGTTTAGACTCGGGGGTTTATGTTAGGGTGTTAGGTTTAAACATTAAAAAAAATTCCCCATAGACATCAATGGGGCTGCGTTACGGAGCTTTACGCTCCGTGATTGCAGGTGTTAGGCTTTTTTTTAGCCGGCTCTCCCCATTGTTATCTATGGGGAAATCGTGCACGAGCACGTAACAGCAGCTCAAAGCAGCGCTGGTATTTGCGTGTGGTATGGAGCTCAACGCTGCCATATCGCCCGCAAACGCCGGCATTTTTTAAACTCGTAATACCAGCACTATAGGGAGAGAAATACCGCCGAAAATGCTGCGGTCGTTAATTTCCCTATAGCGCTCAAAACTCGTAATAGCTGTATATTTTTTTAAGCAATAACAATATTAGTGTAGACTGTCCCTTTAAGTAATAAAATTAATTTTCCATTGTCCTCTTTAAGTATTGATTTTACAGACAAATATAAGATAAGTAAGCAAGTGAATACACAATAATCTATTACCTGATTTTATATATATATATATATATATATATATATATATATATATATATATATATGTATATATACATACACAGTATATATATATATATATATATATATATATATATATACACACACACAAATATATATATATATCAGTGATGTGCAGTGACGTCAGAGGCTGGTGAGGCAGTGGCTAGGATACTCCTTCATTCTTTAGATATCCTTTGTTGAAGAAATAGCAATGCACATGGGTGAGCCAATCACATGAGGTATCTATGTGCAGCCACCAATCAGCAGCTACTGAGCATATTTAGATATGATTTTCAACAAAGGATATCAAAAGAATGAAGAAAATTAGATATTAGATGTAAATTGGAAAGTTATTTAAATTTGCATATGGGTTTCATATGGGTTTCATGTCCCTTTAAATGGTGTCTTGGAAAACTGGTCAACTTAGTAAACATCTGATTTTAGTCTAAAAGGATTGTAACAGAAACTCTTGCCAGATAACACAATGCTTGCTCTGATTATGAGATCTAGAAATCCATGCCCATTAAAATATGTTTAAAACATAGTTTTTACTTTAATGCTGCAAATTATGCTTATAGATTCTTTCATTATTCAGTAAATATAAAAATGTCTTGATCCAGTGGTGGCTGGTGAAATTAAAAGATGGTGGGGCGCTTGACCCCACCCCTTTAAATAAAGCCACACCATCAGATGGCACTACCATTTCATTAATTAAATAAATAAAAGGTAGACAGAAACACAGAAAAGCACTCGGGGGGGAAGGGAGAGAGAGATGGGGGAGAGAGACACAGAGGGTTAGAGAAAAAGGGAGAGAGAGACACAATCACACACAGAGGGTTAGAGAGAGAGAAAGAGAGAGAGAGAGAGAGAGACAATCACACACAGAGGGTTAGAGAGAGAGAAAGAGAAACACAATCACACACAGAGGGTTAGAGAGAGAGAAAGAAAGAGAGACACCATCACACACAGAGGGTTAGAGAGAGAGAGAAATAAAGAGAGAGTGAGAGACACAATCACACACAGAGGGTTAGAGAGAAAGAGAGACACAATCACATACAGAGGGTTAGAGAAAGAGAGACACAAACACACACAAAGGGTTAGAGAGAGAGAAAGAGAGACACAATTACACACAGATGGTTAGAGAGAGAGAGAAATAGAGAGAGACACAATCTCACACAGAGGGTTAGAGAGAAAGAGAGAGAGAGACAATCATACACAGAGGGTTAGAGAGAGAGAGAGAGAGAGAGACAATCAAACACAGAGGGTTAGAGAGAGAGAGAGAGAGAGAAAAAGAGACACAATCACACACAGAGGGTTAGAGAGAGAGAGAGAGAGAGAGAGAGAGAGAGAGAGAGAGAGAGAGAGAGACACAATCACACACAGAGGGTTAGAGAGAAAGAGAGAGAGACACACAATCACACACAGAGGGTTCGAGAGAGAGAGAGAAAGAGAGACACAATCACACACAGAGGGTTAGAGAGAGAGAGAGAGAAAGAGAGAGAGAGACACAATCACACCCAGAGGGTTAGAGAGAGAGACACAATCACACACAGAGGGTTAGAGAGAGAGAAAGAGAGACACAATCATACACAGAGGGTTAGAGAGAGAGAGAGAGAGAATCACACACAGAGGGTGAGAGAGAAAGAGAGAGACACAATCACACACAGAGGGTTAGAGAGAGAAAGAGAGAGAGAGACACAATCACACACAGAGGGTGAGAGAGAAAGAGAGAGACACAATCACACACAGAGGGTTAGAGAGAGAGAAAGAGAGAGAGACACAATCACACACAGAGGGTGAGAGAGAAAGAGAGAGAGACACAATCACACACAGAGGGTTAGAGAGACACAATCACACACAGAGGGTTAGAGAGAGAGACACAATCACACACAGAGGGTGAGAGAGAGAGAGAGAGAGACACAATCACACAGAGAGGGTTAGAGAGACACATAAGGGATGAGAGTCAGAGGGGGAGGAAGAGAGACAGAGAGAGAAAGAGACCATGGGGGAGAACAACACATAAGGAGAGAGATGGATAGATAGAGAGAGAGACACACACAAGGGGGGGGAGAGGGACCACTGCATTTTAAAGTAATAAAACAGCAGAGCTACAGAGAGTTCAGAAAATGAGTCTATAATTTAGTGTGAAGTACAGAGACAAGCTGCTTAGTTAGTGGGTGTAAAGTTTGAGTAAACAAAATACAAAAACGACCCTGCTGTAAAAGAGTAAAAACACACTAAACCACATTCATTAATTATCATTTTCACTAACAGAATCCCTTTCAGTAAAATCTTACTTTAATAAGATGTGGCTGAAACACTGCTCTCTCTGTCTCTCTTCCTGCTCTGTAAGGATTCAGGAAGTGACAGTGGCACATTCCACTGCACTTAGAGGGGAAGAACAGAACTCTCTTTTTCCCTTTAGCAAAGCTAGCAGGTTCACAGGACAGCAACAAAATATATGAAAGTTGTTTTTTTCCGTTTTTGTTTTGTTTTATATGATTTAACATCCAGCCCCAACCCTATGTTCCACTTACTAATGCCTCTCACTGGATTGGTTCAGCCCAAATAGGACTGCCTCAAATAAGCAGTTAATGGGCCATGCAATGATCTTAACCACTTGCATCCAGTAGGTGGCGCAGCATGTTGTGTAATGGTGGGCAGACCTGCTTGTGCCTCTCCATTGCACAACATATAGCTGTGAGAAAAAAAAATGCTGGGGAAAAAAAATTACAATTTTTTTTTTGAGCCAATAAAAAAATATATATTTTTGCCCATATGAGAGGTGAAGCACTTCCTCACCTGCCTCTAGTGACTGCACATCATTGATATATATATATTTGTGTGTGTATATATATATATATATATATATATATACACACACACAAATGTGTATATATATATATATACATGAAGACCCACACACACTCATACATATACCCAAACACACACACATACCCATACACACACACATACACACACACATATATACCCATACATACACACATACACACACATACACACACATATATACCCATACATAAGGAAGAATGATGCACAGTACCATCCATTAAGAAAGAAGAGGTCTTCAAGCGGGGTGGATTAGAGAACCCCACGTCTTCTCCCTTTGGGCGCCATATTGTTTTTCTAAGCTCTTTTTTGTCTTCTAACGCCCTCCCGAAAATGTCTATTAAATACTATTTTTCTGCATAATTTAAGCATAATTTGTATAGTATAATGGAAATTTACATCTTGCCGCAGGTTTTTTTTTAACTTGTATGTGTATTGTTTATAGGAGTTTTTATGTGTAACACACTTGTGATTTTATGTGGCAATTTGTTTATTAAAATATATTTTTCAAATAAGTTAAATGATTATAATATGTATATTTCATTGCTAAAATTGTAAAACTAAAATGTAACATTTATTATATCAGAGCATACAACACATACAAGACATATGAGAAGAGATATTTTGTATTATCCTAGGCACCTATAGATACACTTCTGCATATAACAAACTGGATGAAATACATTAATAATTATGTGATGCTTTACAAAAAATTATATTGATAATAATTTTAAATTGGAGGTAAAACAATAGCTTTGTAATAAACATTGTTTCCACCAACTCTGTATATGGGCCTTGAATATATTTGACAGTGCTTCAGATAATTCTTATTGCTTACCTATAGTTTCCTTTGCTTCTTGTACAATTGGTTAATTGTAATTATAGGGCATTATTTGTACTTTTTAATATCTAATTCCTTGATATAGTAATATAGTAGATGAAGTTGACAGAAGACAAAAGTCCATTGAGTTCAGTCTATGAGTCCCATAATTTGCTTTCTTTTAAAGTGATTAAATGTTTACATTGCTGGAGATTACTTCTCTCTTTCTCTAGGTTCTTGTCACAAACAATAGCCTTGGAATAAACAGGGATTAGACCAACTCTGTATATGAGCCTTGAATACATTTGTTTAAAGTAATCATATCACCACTCAAGCGCCATCTTTCTAGAGTAATCCTCTCCACATAGTTTAAATGCTTCATTCCCCTGATTAGTTTTGTGACCATTCAATGAACTTTTTATAATTCTGTAATGTCCTTTTTTTAATACTATATGAAATCAGATCCGATGCAGGCAATGTCACGACCTGAATCAGATACTGCCATGGGTGGAGGGCTGGGATTGGAGCAGATGGGAAGTGATCTAGGCGTGTTGGTGGTGATCTGATTAGTGGGAGGGATGGAGTGGGGTTCCCTATGCTACAGAATAAAACATGCGGCCATGGAGAGAGTTAGATGGGGCCCTACACTATGGTACATAATGCTGGGGGGAAGGGGGACCCTATTCTATGGAATAAAGCAATCTTGTAGGGGGGAGGGGGAGACACTACACTACAGAAAAAAATGTAAAAAGTACACAAAAGAATTTACCTGCAGACTTGCTGCTAGTAAGAAATATGGTGGCAGGCAGTGGGAGGGGGATGGTAGGAGAGCTGTTGGGGGTATCAGGGAGGTGGGAGGGTGAGGAGACACCCCTACACTACAGAAATACATAAATATGTAGTGGGGTTCCCTATGCTACAGAATAAAACATGCGGCCATGGAGAGAGTTAGATGGGGCCCTACACTATGGTACATAATCCTGGGGGGAAGGGGGACCCTATTCTATGGAATAAAGCAATCTTGTAGGGGGGAGGGGGAGACACTACACTACAGAAAAAAATGTAAAAAGTACACAAAATAATTTACCTGCAGACTTGCTGCTAGTAAGAAATATGGTGGCAGGCAGTGGGAGGGGGATGGTAGGAGAGCTGTTGGGGGTATCAGGGAGGTGGGAGGGTGAGGAGACACCCCTACACTACAGAAATACATAAATATATTTAAAGTGATGGTAAATCCAAGCATTTAAAAAAATGAATTACCATAACTAAAAATAAACTGTAATTTCATTGATCACTCATTAGAAAAAGGGTGCTGAACCCACCCTATCTGTTCTGCAGCACCTGGCTAAAGTCAGAGCCTGCGGCTGCCAATGACACAGCACTCTTCTTTTAATGAGGTGACGTTTCCACCTCTAAACCAATAGCCATAACGTCACCTCATTGGTAAAGAGCGATGTGCCGTGGGCGGCTGGAGGCTCTGACTTTAGCGAGTTGCTGCGGCACAGACAAGGTGAGTTTATCACCCTTTTTTTAAATAAGTGATCTATGAAACTCCAGTTTATTTTTAGTGATGGTAAATCCTAGCAGTTTTTAAATGCTTGGATTAACCATCATTTAAAAAAAAAAAAAACCTGGCACACACCTGACAGTACCTAAGATGGTGGTGACAAGTATGGGGGGAGGATGGAAGATAGCTGTTTGGGAGGGATCAGGTAGGGATCATGTGGTGGGAGGGTAATCTCTACACTACAGCAAAAATTAACCTTACATGCTAACTGATTAACCCCTTCACTGCCAGGAATTTGGTGTGCAGCTGCATTTAGCTGCCTTCTAATTGCAAACCAATGCATATCTGCTGTTTCTGAACAAAGGGGATCCTAGAGAAGCTTTTACAACTATTTGTCTTAGGCCTGCAGTAGTTGTGAGGAAATAGGTTTCCAGAATTTGCGTAAAAGTGAACAATTTTTTTTTTTATATGTTCGTATTTTGCATCAAATATACCAAAATTGGCCTGGATCAATACCTTGGGTTGTCTACTTAAAAAAATATATAGGTTCTATTTCTGTTTAAACATAGTGATAGCCAATCGCTTTTGCACTTCCTCAGTAGTAGCTGATGCCTCAGAATGTCTGCTTATAATAAGACTGGGTGCAACTGGAATAAACTGGAATATTTTTTAAAACGGCTTGCTCTTTTAATCTTTAAAGTTTAATTCTGACTTTAGTATCCCTTTAAAAAAAACATGTGATATTTGTTTATACAAAGTTTTAAATGTTTTCTATTTATTCTTTGTGTTTTTATTTGAGAATATTTTCTCCCAATTTATTAAATTACCAATTTTATTAATCAATTTGCTATTTTTATAATTAAAATGAAACAACTTCACATTACAGTACATTTTCATTATTTATTTTGCCCTCTTTTAATTTAATTTATCTCTAAAAATTGATCCATTTCTAATTCTCAAAACTTGAAATGCATCCTTGCTGACTTCTCAAGATTAAAGGGACAGTCTACCATAGAATTTGTATTGTTTTAAAATATAGATAATCCCTTTATTACCCATTCCCCAGTTTTGCATAACCAACACAGTTATATTAATATACTTTTTACCTCTGTGATTACCTTGTATCTAGGAACCTCCTTCCAGCCCCCTGATCACGTGACTGTGACTGTTTATTATCTATTGTCTTGTATTTTTAGCATTGTTTTGTGCTAAATCATAAATAACCCGTTCTTGCCTGCGCTTCTGTTTCCTGATCGATGACTATGTCAAAGTTTACCCCACCTGAGCCTTTTGATTTCTCTCAGCCTGCAGCTTGGCCCACATGGCGTCAGCGGTTTCAGCGCTTCAGGATTGCTTCCAAGCTGGACAAGGAGAGTGGTGAAGTACAAGTTAATTCTCTTTTATACTCTATGGAGAAAGATGTGGAGCCAGTGTTCAACACTTTTACTTTCCAAGAAGGGGAGGAATTTGACTTTGAAATAGTTATGAATAAACTCATTGCCCATTTTGTGCCCAGAAGAAATGTGATTCATGAGAGGGCTTGTTTTCATAAACATGCTCAGCGTGTGGGAGAATCTGTGGAGTCATTTGTGCGCAGCCTGTATGAACTAGCTGAATTCTGTGAGTTTGGTGTTGCTAAAGAAGAGCAAATCAGAGACAGAATAGTCATAGGAATTGCAGATGCTGAAGTCTCACTGAAGCTACAGTTAAAGTCTGATTTAACATTAGATGGAACTATTAGGATGGCCCACCAGAGTGAACTCGTGAAAAAGCAAAGTGCTGATCTGAGGTCTGAGAGTATTGTGGATGAAGTGCAGCAGTTCAGGAGAGCTGCTAGTGAAAGGCACAGTGTGAGCGGTAGACCTAAGATAACAGATAGGCATAGAAGTGGATGGGCGCAGCATGCTCGATGCACACGGTGCAACCATGCCCATGATCAGAGTGTCATATGCCCTGCTAAAGACAAAAGATGTAGAAAATTTATCAGGATGGGCCTTTTTGAAGTGGTGTGTAAGACTGAATATATTAAGGAGATGCAGGTGGATAGCGGCCAGGAGGGTCAAGAAGTGTCCTTTGTGGGGTCTGTTGTTGAACGGCTGGGTTCAGAAGATGATTGGAGGCTTACTCTTACTGTAATGGGAGCCAAAGTTGCCTTTAAGATTGACACAGGAGCAGACATCACTGTAATGTCTTTTGCAGCGTTCATAAAACTGCCTCGACAGCCCCAGCTGGCGAAAGTTACAACAAAAGTCCATAGTCCTGGTGGCCGCATTGATTATGCGGGGAAATTTCCTGCCAGCTGCGAGTACAAGCAAAGGAAATTCACCATGTGGGTGCATGTGATTAGAAGTCAGTGTGTTAACAATTTATTTAGCAGAAAAGCAGCCTGTGGTTTGGGCCTAATAGCCAGAGTGAATGAAATCTCAGAAGATATGTTTGGTGAATTGGGCCTACTGAATTGCAACCCAGTCCGTATATCACTTAAAGGTGACGCAGTCCCATACAGCATTACCACTCCTCGTAGAATTCCATTCCCGCTCATGCCTCAAGTGGAGAAGGAGCTTCTGTGTATGAAGAATATGGGGGTTATTGAAGAGGTTGTTGAAGCAACTGACTGGTGTGCCCCAATTGTGCCTGTTGCAAAGAAAAAAGGGAAGGTACCCATCTGCGTAGACTTGAAAAGGCTGAATGACGCGGTGAAGAGAGAGAGATATGTGCTGCCGACACTTGAAGACATAGCTCCGAAATTGGCGGGAGCGAAGTTCTTCTCTACACTGGATGCTTCTAGAGGCTTCTGGCAGATACCTCTAGATACAAAGTGCCGCAAACTGACTACCTTCATTACAACGTTAGGTTGGTTTTGCTTCTGCAGACTCCCCTTCAGGATATCCTCTACTCCTGAAATCTTCCAAAGAGAAATGAGTTCTCTCCTAAGAGACCACGTGGGCATGGCAGTCGTCATGGACGACATCTTAGAGTATGGGTCTACATTGGAGGAACATGATCAGCGATTGAGCTGTGTGGTGCAGACTATCAGAGAGTCCGGGCTGAAGCTAAACAAAGAGAAATTCCATTTTGGGAAAGCTGAGTTATGTTACTTTGGGCATATCATCAATGGGGATGGCATCAAGCCAAACCCCGAGAAAATTTGTGCTATTGAACAGATGAAAAATCCTTCTGATGTACATGAGCTGAGACAAATATTGGGCCCTGTAAATTATTTGGGCAGGTTCCTTCCAGATTTATCCACAATAATACACTATATCACAGAGTAGCTAAAGAAAGATGTTGCCTGGGTCTGGGGACTTTCGCAGGAAGTCCCTGCTGGGGTCTGCCCCAGTGTTGGGGTTCTACGACCCTTTCAAAAAGACTGTGGTTAGTGCTGATGCAAACAGTTATGGGTTAGGGGCCGCCCTCTTGCAGCTGAATGAAAACAAACTACAGCCCATCGCCTACTGTTCCCGTATACACTGACGGCTGCTGAGTCAAAATACGCCCAAATTGAGAAAGAGTGCCTGGCTGCAGTTTGGGCCTGTGAGCACTTTCAGCGTTACCTAGTGGGTTTAGAGAAATTTAGTCTGGAGACTGATCATAAACCACTAGTCCCTCTAATCAACTCTTGTGATATTGACAAAACACCCCTAAGATGCCAAAGACTTCTAATGAGGCTGCTCAGATTCAACGTTGAGGCAGTGCATGTGCCGGGGAAACAACTGGTTGTGGCAGATACACTATCCAGGCTCCCGCTGGCTGCTGCTGAAGAGTCTTCAACGGAATCGGATGTGAAAGTGTATGTAGATTCAGTTCTGGCCTCCAAGTCCATCTCCTCAGGGAAGCTAGAACAAATAAAGAAAGAGACATATTTAGATACAGACCTTCAAGAAGTTATAAAGTACATAAAAGAAGGTTGGCCCGAGAGTCGGGCAGCCTGGATGTCTTTAAGTTCTTACCAGTCAGAAAGGTCGCAGCTCATGGAACTGGATGGGTTGGTGCTGTTCCAGGACCGCATTGTTATTCCTGTCAGTATGCGGCAGGAGATGTTAAATAGGATTCACGATGGCCACTTAGGCATTACAAAGTGCAGAGAAAGGGCAGCTACGGCTGTATGGTGGCCTGGGAACAGTTCCGACATTGCAAGCCATGTTTCTAAATGTGCCTTTTGCCGGGAACACCGGCCTACTCAGAGAAGGGAGCCCTTGATTTCTACTCCACTGCTGATTTGTGCGAACTGCACGGGAAAAAGTTCTGAGTTGTGATCGACTACTATTCCAGGTATTTGGAAATTGCACCTTTGAATGAAATCACAAGTCAAGCCATTATCACTCGTCTCAAGAGCTTGTTTGCCCGGTTGGGCATACCAGTGGAGTTGGTGAGTGATAACGGAATGCAGTTCAGTTCCACAGAGTTCAGTTGTTTCAGCAGGGAATATGATTTTATGCATTCCACGTCAAGTCCACATTACCCGCAGGCCAATGGAATGGCTGAAAGGGCAGTTCAAACAACAAAATTCATTTTGAAGCAATCTGAGCCGTAACTGGCCCTCTTGTCCTATAGGGCAACTCCCATTCAAGCCACCGGGTTTAGCCCGGCACAGCTGATGCTAGGACGCCAGATTTGCACCACCTTACCCTCTGTGGGTGTCTTCCAGCTAACTAGCTCTATTCCTCGGGACGAAGTCCTTAGGAGGGATGAAGAGGCAAAAAGGGGCTATCGATTCTTCTACGACAGGAGACATTCTGTGAGGCCCTTGCAGGAGCTGAACGCGGGGCAAAGTGTCAGAATTAAACTAGATGATGAGAAGAAATGGAAGACGCCTACTACAGTAATTGGACGCTCTCCAGAACCAAGGTCTTATGTAGGGACAGTCAGACGTCGAAATCGAAAACATCTTCAGAGTTTGGAACTGGATGCCTCAGTACCACCGGCGGTGGGATCCCCTGTTTTAAGAGGGGTGCCTTCCCCTCAGCAAGATCACAGTGGGAATATGTCTTTGCCTCTAGCAGACTCTCAATCACCTTCTTCTGTATGAGGACAGTTCATGTAGAGTTACATCAAACGGAAGAGTGGTGAAACTTCCGGCCCGATATTAGAATTAACTTTAGTTAGAACAGTGACCGGAAGTATGGGCAGAATAATCCCATGGTCACTGTGGACTAGGGTAGTCTACCCCGATGTTCAAGTCAGGATGTAATTAATGTTGTTTATATTTTATGTAACTTGTTATGTGTTCTATACTATACAAAATTGTTTTTGTATACCTTGTTATTTGTTATATTCAAATGAGAAAAAAATGTATGCTTTGTCCTTTGAAAAGGGGGAAGATGTGATGAGAGTAGGAAGTGACGTCACCAGATTGGGGGGCGGGGCTAAGGTCCGATTGTCTGTGCCGCAGTTAGTGAGATCAATGCTACCAGATGTATATTTCCATGCTCTACAATAAAATAGAGTTGTACTATCTTTGCTGTGTCTTGCATGTGCCCTGCATCTCATGACACTACCTATGTTTAGTTTAAACTAAGAATACCAAGAGAAAAATGCAAATTTGATGATAAAAGTAAATTGGAAAGTTGTTTAAAATTAAATAAGTCCTATCTGAATAATGAAAGTTTAATTTATACTAGACTGTCCCTTTAACTCTTTTACATATCTCTCCTTAACTGGCCTTTTCGGATAACTGTACAACTTTATGACTAATGCTAGCCTTGTTGTTTGTGAACAAAAGCTCCTCCAAAAAGAGTTAAATGTTGTATGGAGTTTGACTTTTTAAAAATAATTGCACTTAAAAGGATGTTATTTTAATTGAACAATGTTAACACTTGGCTATTCTATAGCAACACAACAGAAATATCCTTTAATTACAGGGTGTTTACTACCCCTTTAATTTTTATAGCTATATGGGTAGATACTGGATTTTGTCAATTTATATTTGGTTTCATCAGTGAGTAAATGAATCTTTATCTTGTGATGCTTATTTACAAAAAATTCTGTTCCTGAGCAGTGTAACAAGCTAATCTAGTATAAAACTAGTGCTACAGCGCCATCTACTGGCTACATTGTTATTTACAATATGTGCCTTTTCTGCATTTAGAGATACCCTATTTGATAAAAAAAATACATTTTATAAAACATTATTTATTATATTATGAAAATATATTTTATCACAAGCAGCTTTGTTGTGGATTCATAGAAGCTTGTGTCATTACCAAGGGACTTTTCTGTTCGCACTGCCTCTCTCCTCCTTGTATCTAAATATAGACAAATAGATATAACTGGTAACTTTAAATCTAACTTTTAACTTGTTGGCTCAACGTTTGGGCAATATTGATATTACTTTAATGGGAAATGGTTGCAGTAATTAATTGCGGTGCGGTGACTTTTTGAATAGACATAATTGTGAGTCAGGCGATTTCTGTACAACTCAAATTATACTTTAAGCCACTTAGCAGTTTATAATTGTATCTCTTAGACCACATCTCTCCCATTATAATAGAACATATCAGACTATAGAATATACTTAAGTTACCAGTATATTATACATATTGATATGAACCATTAGTAATTGGATACTCAGAGTTTACTCCACTTAGGAGAGTACGCAGTGCTTTTTCTTTTTTCTTTTTATATATGTTATTTAATTCTCATTTTTTCAATAACGTGTGATGTATTTTAGTTTAAATGGGGGCATGGTCCACAACACATTCATTATTTTTAATCTATTGTAAATAAATGTTATGTTTTAATTAATTCAACTACACTATGAATACACTCCACTATAATAGGATTGAGTAATAATCCTCTCAAGTGTGCCCCATAATGCTTCTGTCCTTTCCTTGTTTGTTAATTTAATCTATACCTGGCATTAGGCACTACCTCCTCCAATACATAGGTTTAATTGGAGTGGGGTCCTAGGATTATAACTTCCAGTTTTCCCACCTCCTCTTTAGGTTAGAAGGGATTTTCATCACTTTTCTGCAAAGGTAAGACCCTATTTTAAATTCATTGAGCATGTATTTTGTTACAGACCTGTATTTTGTTACAGATTCGTTAGAGAGCGTTTGTTGCAGTAAAATCTATCGCCTAGATTTAGAGTTTTGTCGGTAAAGACCCACGTAGCTAACGCTGCTTTTTTCTCCAGCGCACCCTTAAGACAACGCTGGTATTTAGAGTTGTCTGAGTGACTATGTTAGGCTCAGAAAAGGGAGCGTCGAGCATAATTTACCTTCCCTTCAACTCTCAATACCAGCGTTGCCTACGGTAGTGGTAAGCTGGAAAAACGTGCTCGTGCATGATATCCCAATAGGATACAATGGGGCTGAGCTGGCTGGAAAAAAACCTAACACCTGCAAAAAAGCAGCGTTCAGCTCCTAGCGCAGCCCCATTGTTTCCTACGGGGAAACACTCTCTAAGTCTACACCTAACACCCTAACATGAACCCCGAGTCTAAACACCCCTAACCTTACACTTATTAACCCCTAATCTGCCGCCCCCGCTATCGCTGACACCTGCATTATATTATTAACCCCTAATCTGCCGCTCCGGACACCGCCGCAACCTACATTATCCCTATGAACCACTAATCTGCTACCCCTAACATCGCCGACACCTATATTATATTTATTACCCCCTAATCTGCCCCCCCAACGTCGCCGCCACCTACCTACACTTATTAACCTCTAATCTGCTGACCGGACCTTGCCGCCACTATAATAAATGTATTAACCCCTAAACCGCCGCACTCCCGCCTCTCAAACACTATAATAAATTATATTAACCCCTAATCTGCCCTCCCTAACATCGCCGCCACCTACCTACAATTATGAACCCCTAATCTGCCGCCCGCAACGTCGCTGCTACTATAATAAAGTTATTAACCCCTAAACCTAAGTCTAACCCTAACACCCCCCTAAGTTACATATAATTTAAATTAAACAAAATAATATTCCTATAATTAAATAAATTATTCATATTTAAAACTAAATACTTACTGTCAGGATAGGTTAAGTCCAGAGTTAGACCCAAATGCTAGAATGAAGTTTGAAAACACCCTAGCACTGTGAGTATATTCCAGGACCTGACCCTGCGACAGCTACAGTAATATACTCACTGAAATAAACTGGAAGTTGGCACAGCAGGGTCAGGAGAAGAAACTTTGAGTAGATAGGGTTAACCAAAAGAGTAATCAAGCAAGCAATATCCAGCAACGTGTAATCAGGCAGGTAGGGATTAACCAGTAGAATTATCAAACAAGCAATGTCCAGCATCGTGTAATCAGGCAGTTTGGGGTTAACCAGTAGAATTTGTCAAACAAGCAAAGTCCAGCAACGTGTTATCAGGCAGTTTGGGGTTAAACAGTAGAATAGTCTAGCAAGCAAAGTTCCAGCAACGTGTAATCAGGCAGTTTGGGGTTAACCAGTAGAATTATCAAACAAGCAATGTCCAGCAACGTGTTATCAGGCAGTTTGGGGATAAACAGTAGAATAGTCTAGCAAGCAAAGTTCCAGCAACGTGTAATCAGGCAGTTTGGGGTTAAACAGTAGAATAGTATACAAGCAAAGTTCCAGCAACGTGTAATCAGGCAGTTTGGGGTTAAACAGTAGAATAGTATAGCAAGCAAAGTTCCAGCAACGTGTAATCAGGTAGTTTGGGGTTAACCAGTAGAATTTGTCAACCAAGCAAAGTCCAGCAACGTGTTATCAGGCAGTTTGGGGTTAAACAGAGGAATATTCAAACAAGCAATGTCCAGTTATCAGGAATCAGGCAGGTAGGGTTAAGCAGGGTTGGAGTTAAACAAGCCAGCAATTCTAATAAGACAAGAGATTCAAAAAGTACTCACAAGCCAGGTAATTAGAACAAACAGGCACCGAGGAGAGGAGACGCCGGAATAAGAAGACCTTCTGACGTCAGCAGAAGGGGCCAGAGAGAAACAGGGTTGCTAGGCAACCAAGGAAGCGCTACCGCGCTGACACAAGCAAGGAAGAAAGCGATCAGCAGCAGAGCGATCGCGACAGTGCCCCCTCCTCAAGGACCCCTCCGGGGAACACGAACAGGTTTTGAAGGATTCTGGGCGTGGAACTGTTTGATCAAAGCAGAGGCGCGGACATGAGAAGCAGGTTCCCAGGAACGTTCAGTGATGGGATATCCCATCCAATGGACCAAATAATATAAACGGTTACCCCGTAATCTGGAATCAAGAATTTGACTGATCTCAAATTCTGAAGTACCATCCACAAGAAACGGAGAGGGAACTTTACATTTGGTGGAAAACCGGTTAGAGACTGCTGGTTTAAGAAGAGATACGTGAAATACAGGATGAATCTTCAAGGTGTCCGGTAAAGCCACCCTGTAGGCAGTAGAACATACCTTGGAAACAATCCTAAATGGTCTAATGTATTTAGGACCCAATTTAGCACAAGGTTGTTTTAGTCGAATGAATCTGATGGAAATCCAAATCTTATCTCCAGTGCGAAATGAGGGTGCCTTACGGCGTTTGCGATCAGCAAACTTTGAGAAGAGAGGAGCAGAATTTCCCGAATCTTCTTCCAGTGTTTACAGAGATTCTTAACAGTTCGATCTGCTCCAGGAACTCCAGAACCCCCAGAAGACATAGGAAAAGTTATAGGTACAAATCCATAGGCTGCCTTGAAAGGAGAAGTCTGTAAAGAAGAATTGAAACGGGAATTGTAAGCAAGTTCTGCTAAAGGAAGAAGTTGAGACCAATTGGAGTGCTGATGATTAACATAGTGCCTGAGATAGGATTCAAGAGATTGATTTACCCGCTCAGTTTGACCGTTGGATTGAGGATGATGGGCAGTAGAAAGAGATATGGTAACTCCAAACTGTTTGCACAGAGATTTCCAGAATCTTGAGACAAATTGAACTGCTCGATCAGAAACAATGTCCAAAGGAAAACCATGTAATCTGGTGATATGGAGTATAAACAATTCAGCGAGTTTCTGGGCAGATGGTAATCCAGGTAATGGAACAAAATGAGCTGCTTTGGAAAATCTGTCTACCACAACCCATATGGTCTTGTTTCCGGCAGAATTAGGAAGATCTGTAATAAAGTCCATGGAAACATGAGACCAAGGATAACATGGAACAGGCAGAGGTTGTAAGAGTCCAAGAGGTAAAGAAGAAGAGGTACAGGAATGACAAGCTGCAACATAATCCTTGACATCTTTGACCATGGAAGGCCACCAGACATGTTGTTTGAGTCTCCACAAAGTATTACGTACTCCTGGATTTCCAGACAAAATATTATCATGAGCCCAACGAAGAAGTTTGAGGCGGAATTCTGTAGGTACAAACAAGATCTCAGGAGGTATGTTATAGGATGAAGGAACAGAGGCTTGAGCAGACTGTAATGCTTGGAAAGGAAAAGTAGATAACTGAGCTAGAACTTTAGCAGGACGGAGAATGGGTTCAGAATCCAAAAATGTAGAATCAGAGGCCAGAAATTGTCTGGATAAAGCGTCCGCTTTAGTGTTCTTAGAACCAGGAATATAAGAGAGGACAAAATTAAATCTGGAAAAGAACAGAGCCCATCGGGCTTGACGTGAGTTGAGACGTTTGGCAGTATGAAGATACAGAAGATTTTTATGATCCGTGAGAATAAGAAATGGTTGAACCGTGCCTTCAAGCAGATGTCTTCATTCTTCCAAAGCCATCTTAATAGCTAACAGTTCCTTGTTACCGACGTCATAATTCAGTTCTGAAGAATTAAACTTCTTGGAGAAAAACCCCACAGGAAGGATCTTGCTAGTAACAGGATTTCGCTGAGATACTACAGCCCCAGCAGCGATCAGAGAAGCATCCACTTCAAGGATGAATTGGAGACTCGGAACTAAATGGCAAAGAATAGGAGCCGAAGTAAATGCAGACTTCAAAGATTCAAAGGCCTGTAAGGCTTTATCAGACCATTGCTTGCAATCCTGACCCTTCTTAGTAAGAGCTGTAAGGGGTGCCGAGATGTTAGCAAAGTCTTTTATGAATTTACGGTAGTAATTGGCAAACCCCAGGAATCTCTGAAGAGATTTTAAGGAAGTTGGTCTAGGCCAATCTATAATAGCCGACAGTTTGTCAGAATCCATCTTGAATCCAGACGGTGAAATAATGTAGCCGAGGAAATGAATAGATTCTTGATGAAAAGAGCACTTTTCAAGCTTGGCAAAGAGAATTTTCACGTAATCTCTGGAGTACTAGTTTAACATGATGAACGTGATCCTGTAAAGTCCAAGAATAAATCAAAATATCATCAAGATAGATAATAACGAATTGATTAAGATAGTCTCTGAATATTTCATTAACAAAATGTTGAAAAACTGCAGGGGCATTGCATAACCCAAAAGGCATAACTAAATATTCATAGTGCCCGAACCTAGTGTTGAAGGCTGTTTTCCACTCGTCCGCTTTACGAATCCTGACCAAATTATATGCCCCACGAAGATCCAATTTGGTAAAGATGGAAGCACCCTAGAGACGATCAAATAATTCGGGAATGAGAGGAAGAGGATAACAATTCTTGATTGTAATCTGATTAAGAGCACGATAGTCAATGCAAGGACGAAGACCTCCATCTTTTTTTTCAACAAAGAAAAAACCTGCTCCTACCGGAGAGGAAGAAGGGCGAATAAAACCTTGGGCCAAATTATCCTTGATGTATTCTTCAAGTGAAACATTTTCTTGACGAGAAAGTGGGTATGTTTTACCCTTAGGAAGAGGTGCTCCAGGTAGTAGGTCAATGGGACAATCAAAGGTCCGGTGTAGAGGTAATATTTCAGCATCCTTCTTAGAAAAGACATCACAAAAAGAATGATATTGTTCAGGCAAGGAATCAGGAATGTCCAAAACTGCCACAACTGTACTAGAAGGTTTGGGAGTATTCTGAAGACACTGTTTGAAACAAGAAGATCCCCAAGTAACAAGTTCCCCTTTAGACCAGGAAAAAACTGGATCATGAAGTTGAAGCCAAGGGAGTCCCAAAATTAGAGGAAACTGAGGAGAAGAGATGATGTCAAAACAAATGGTTTCCGAATGAAGTACTCCTACAGACATGAGAAGTGGTATCGTAGAATATTGAATGAATCCAGAACCTAAGGGTTGACCACTGAGAGTAGTGACCTTAATTACTTGGCTCTTGGAAAGCAAAGGAATCCGAAAGGCATTGACAAAATCCGAATCCATAAACATTCCTGCAGCTCCAGAATCGATGAGTGCTTGAGCCTGGAATTTGGTGTTGCCAAAGCGGAAGGTGACTGGAACAAACAGCTTGGCATTGAGGGTAGAAAAAGATCTTTGGCTTAACTCAGTCCCTCTTGCTGGAGTTAAGCCCTGGCTTTTACTGGACGGGTTGGACAATCTTTTAACATATGCCCCTTAATACCACAGTAAAGACATAGTCCAAGATTACGCCTTCTGAGACGTTCAGCTTCAGATAACTTAATTGCACCAACCTCCATGGGTTCACTTGATTCAGAGACAGAAGTATTTGGAGTAGGAAGGTTTGGTTAACGAGGCATAGGACAGAAAGTAGATTTGATAAAGGATCTTCTGTTACGGTCACGTTCATGGAGACGCTCAGAGTAACGAGCATCTAACTTGATACATAAGTTGATGAGTTCTTCTAGAGAATCAAGAAGATCCCTATAAACCAGTTCGTCTTTTAAACGATCACAAAGACCTTTACAAAACGCTGCACGCAGGGTCCCATGATTCCACATAGTTTCAGCAGCTAAAGTCCGGAATTCTATAGCGTATTGTGCTACAGAAAGAGATCCCTGCCTTAAATCTAAAAGTCCTGCTTCGGCAGCCGCTGACCTTCCAGGTTTATCAAACACGGAAGAAAATATGGATACAAAAGTGTCAATATCATGGAGCAAAGGATCATCCTTTTCCAACAGCGGAGAAACCCAAGCCAAGGCTTTACCCTTCATAAGAGAAATTAAAAAGGTGATCTTGGAGGAAGAGGAAACAAACATCTGAGGATTATTTCTCAAGTGAAGGCGGCACTGATTAAGAAATCCTTGACAGTCTTCAGGATTGCCATCATATTTATCCGGTAGTGGAATTCTGGGAATTAACTGTTCTGCAGGTTGTGGCGGATTAAATGCAGGGTTAGAACTGGCCGCAGGAACAACAGGTGTTGCAAAGACTTGTGAAGGTGGAGAGAGATTGTGCAAAAGAGCAGTAATTTGATCCAACTTAGAATCCAGGGATTGCAGGTGTGCAGAGTGGGTTCCAATAAGCTGTCCCTGTAGAGCCACAGCTCTGGATAACTCACCAGGGTCCATTATATGGCCTGTTTGTAATGTCAGGATAGGTTAAGTCCAGAGTTAGACCCAAATGCTAGAATGAAGTTTGAAAACACCCTAGCACTGTGAGTATATTCCAGGACCTGACCCTGCGACAGCTACAGTAATATACTCACTGAAATAAACTGGAAGTTGGCACAGCAGGGTCAGGAGAAGAAACTTCGAGTAGATAGGGTTAACCAAAAGAGTAATCAAGCAAGCAATATCCAGCAACGTGTAATCAGGCAGGTAGGGGTTAACCAGTAGAATTATCAAACAAGCAATGTCCAGCAACGTGTAATCAGGCAGTTTGGGGTTAACCAGTAGAATTTGTCAAACAAGCAAAGTCCAGCAACGTGTTATCAGGCAGTTTGGGGTTAAACAGTAGAATAGTCTAGCAAGCAAAGTTCCAGCAACGTGTAATCAGGCAGTTTGGGGTTAAACAGTAGAATTATCAAACAAGCAATGTCCAGCAACGTGTTATCAGGCAGTTTGAGGATAAACAGTAGAATAGTCTAGCAAGCAAAGTTCCAGCAACATGTAATCAGGCAGTTTGGGGTTAAACAGTAGAATAGTATAGCAAGCAAAGTTCCAGCAACGTGTAATCAGGCAGTTTGGGATTAAACAGTAGAATAGTATAGCAAGCAAAGTTCCAGCAATGTGTAATCAGGTAGTTTGGGGTTAACCAGTAGAATTTGTCAACCAAGCAAAGTCCAGCAACGTGTTATCAGGCAGTTTGGGGTTAAACAGAGGAATATTCAAACAAGCAATGTCCAGTTATCAGGAATCAGGCAGGTAGGGTTAAGCAGGGTTGGAGTTAAACAAGCCAGCAATTCTAATAAGACAAGAGATTTAAAAAGTACTCACAAGCCAGGTAATTAGAACAAACAGGCACCGAGGAGAGGAGACGCCGGAATAAGAAGACCTTCTGACGTCAGCAGAAGGGGCCGGAGAGAAACAGGGTTGCTAGGCAACCAAGGAAGCGCTACCGCGCTGACACAAGCAAGGAAGAAAGCGATCAGCATCAGAGCGATCGCGACACTTACCTATAAAATAAACCCTAATATAGCTACAATATAGCTAATAGTTACATTGTAGCTATTTTAGGATTTATATTTATTTTACAGGCAACTTTGTATTTATTTTAACTAGGTACAATAGCTATTAAATAGTTAATAACTATTTAATAGCTACCTAGTTAAAATAACTAAAAAATTACCTGTAAAATAAATCCTAACCTAAGTTACAAATACACCTAACACTACACTATCATTAAATTAATTAAATAAATTAGCTACAGTTAGCTAAACTAAAATACAATTAAATAAACTAATCTATAATACAAAAAAAACAAACACTAAATTACAAAAATTTACAAAAAATTACAAGAAGTTTAAACTAATTACACCTAATCTAAGCCCCCTAATAAAATAAAAAATCCCCTAAAATAAAAAAATGCCCTACCCTATTCTAAATTACAAAAGTAATCAGCTCTTTTACCAGCCCTTAAAAGGGCTTTTTGTGGGGCATTGCCCCAAAGTAATCAGCTCTTTTACCTGTAAAAAAAATACAACCCCCCCAACATTAAAACCCACCACCCACATACCCCTACTCTAACCCACCCAAACCCCCCTTAAAAAAACCTAACGCTAACCCCCTGAAGATCTCCCTACCTTGAGTCGTCTTCACCCAACCGGGCCGAAATCTTCATCCAAGGTGCGCAGAGGAGGTCCTTCATCCGGTAGAAGTCTTCATCCAGGCGGCATCTTCAATCTTCATCCATCCGGAGCGGAGTGGAGCCATCTTTGAAGGAGCCGACGTGGAGCCATCCTCTTCATCCGGAGTCTTCGAACACAATGACGGTACCTTTAAGTGACGTCATCCAAGATGGAGTCCCTTCAATTACGATTGGCTGATAGGATTCTATCAGCCAATCGGAATTAAGGTAGAAAAAATCTGATTGGCTGATGCAACCAGCCAATCAGATTAAAGTTGAATCCGATTGGCTAATGCAATCAGCCAATTGTATTGAGCTCACATTCAATTGGCTGATCGGATCAGCCAATCGGATTGAACTTCAATCTGATTGGCTGATTGCATCAGCCAAATTAGATTTTTCCTACCTTAATTCCGATTGGCTGATAGAATCCTATCAACCAATCAGAATTGAAGGGACGCCATCTTGGATGACGTCACTTAAAGGTACCGTCATTGTGTTCGAAGACTCCGGATGAAGAGGATGGCTCCGCGTCAGCTCCTTGGAAGATGGCACCGCTCCGCTCTGGATGGATGAAGATTGAAGACGCCGCCTGGATGAAGACTTCTACCGGATGAAGGACCTCTTCTGCGCACCTTGGATGAAGATTTCGGCCCGGTTGGGTGAAGACGACTCAAGGTAGGGAGATCTTCAGGGGGTTAGCGTTAGGTTTTTTTAAGGGGGGGTTTGGGTGGGTTAGAGTAGGAGTATGTGGGTGGTGGGTTTTAATGTTGGGGGGGTTGTATTTTTTTTTACAGGTAAAAGAGCTGATTACTTTGGGGCAATGCCCCGCAAAAAGTCCTTTTAAGGGCTGGTAAAAGAGCTGATTACTTTTGTAATTTAGAATAGGGTAGGGGGATTTTTTATTTTATTAGGGCTTAGATTAGGTGTAATTAGTTTAAACTTCTTGTAAAAAAATTTTATTTTTTGTAATTTAGTGTTTGTTTTGTTTTGTATTATAGATTAGTTTATTTAATTGTATTTTAGTTTAGCTAAATGTAGTTAATTTATTTAATTAATTTAATGATAGTGTAGTGTTAGGTGTATTTGTAACTTAGGTTAGGATTTATTTTACAGGTAATTTTGTAATTTTTTTAACTTGGTAGATATTAAAAAGTTATTAAATATTTAATAGCTTTTTTACCTAGTTAAAATAAATACAAAATAGCCTGTAAAATAAATATAAATCCTAAATTAATTATAGGAATATTATTTTGTTTAATTTAAATTATATTTAACTTAGGTGGGTGTTACGGTTAGGGTTAGACTTCGGTTTAGGGGTTAATAACTTTATTATAGTAGCGGCAACGTTGCAGGTGGGAGATTAGGGGTTAATAATTGTAGGTAGGTGGCGGCGATGTTAGGGAGGGCAGATTAGGGGTTAATAAAATTTATTATAGTGTTTGCGAGGCGGGAGTGCGGCGGTTTAGGGGTTAATACATTTATTATAGTGGCGGCGAGGTCCGGTCGGCAGATTAGGGGTTAATAAGTGTAGGTAAGGTAGCGGCGACGTGGGGGGCAGATTAGGGGGTAATAAATACAATATAGGTGTCGGCGATGTTAGGGGCAGCAGATTAGGGGTTCATAGCTATAATGTAGGTGGCGGTGGTGTCCGGTCGGCAGATTAGGGGTTAAAAATATTTATTAGAGGGTTGGTGACGTGGGGGTGGCTCGGTTTAGGGGTACATAGGTAGTTTATGGGTGTTAGTGTACTTTGTAGCACAGTAGTTAGGAGCTTTATGTTCCGGCGTTAGCCCATGAAGCTCTTAACTACTGACTTTTTTTGGTGGTAGGAGTCTTGTTGGTAGAGGCTCTACCGCTCACTTGTTCCAAGACTCCAAATACCAGCGTTAGGCAAATCCCATAGAAAAGATAGGATACGCAATTGACGTAAGGGGATCTGCGGTAGCCTGGAGTCGCGGAAAGGAAGTGAGCGGTAGACCCTTTCCTGCCTGACTCTAAATACCAGCGGGCGGTAAAAAGCAGCGTTAGGACCCCTTAACGCTGCTTTTGACGGCTAACACCAAACTCTAAATCTAGCCGTAAATTTGCACAAAGAGCCCAATACATTAAATATTGTGCATGAAACAAGAACCTATTTTTACACTATTAAAAGAATTATCAAAGTAGCCCCGCTTGAAACATGGTAAATGTTTGTTGTGTAATGTATTTGCATGTCTGTTTTGTAGAATGTTTAGCTGGATTGAACAAGAGGCCCTGCAATCACAAACAAGTGGCTGACCTTGGGATTGGTGGAGATTTGTCACTTATACTAATGCTAAGCAGATAGACTTCAAAATTACTCCTCACTTCTTGTTATTTTACAGCTAATAAAGTTGTCTCAATTTCATTCTTTTTTTTTTTTACAAGTTTTCTTTTTTGAATATGTTAGAGTGGACTGTTTTATCAATTATGTTTTTTTCCTTTATTACAAGTTGAAAACCCTTTATCCAAACTGCTTGGGACAGAAAAGGTTTGGATTTTGGAATATTTGTATCTTTAAAATGGGACAGTTTGGAGAGGAGATAATGGGACCAATTGTAGACAACATGTTATGTCATCTAGACGATATTTACATGTCATTATACAGCTTATACATATAAGCTAAAGGTAGTTTTATATCATTTTTAATACTTTTGTATACATATTACCCTCAGAAAGATAGTACAGTACTGTAATCAGAAAGTTAATATT
Organism: Bombina bombina; assembly: GCF_027579735.1. Lineage (NCBI taxonomy): Eukaryota > Metazoa > Chordata > Amphibia > Anura > Bombinatoridae > Bombina > Bombina bombina. Next base: position 1,133,152,969 of record NC_069501.1, read on the forward strand.
TGTTGTTTTAAATAAAAATAGACTATTATTTGTATTTTAGACCAAAAATCAGACAAAGCAAAGACACAGGCAGAGAAGATTGTGATTTATAGGCAGGAAAATAGTAATCTTTGATATATATATATATATATATATATATATATATATATATATTTATTTATTTATTTATTTATTTATTTTTTTTTTTTAAATATTAGTTAAAAAGTTTTGGATTTCAGAATAAGGTTGGATTTTGGAATTCCGGATTTGGAGATTTGTCATGTATTTAATTTGTTCTGTAAAAAGATATTTTTGCGATGCCGGTATTTTTTGCAATGGATCTCTATCAATGCTCTGAGAAGTGAAAGGCTACAAGATGCAGCGTCACTGATTATTAAAAGGACACTAAAGTCATAACTCAGAGCATGCAGCTTTAAGAGACTGTCCAATTTTTCCAGTATCAAATTGTGCACAGTGTTTTTATATGCACAGTTTCTGAGGCACCGGCTACTACTGAGTAGAGATGTGCGTTCATGCTTCGAACAATTACAAATTCATGTGAATTTTGCTGATTTGTCGAGTCCTTTGATATACAAACAGCCAAATACATTATTTGACGAAACAGACAAAAAAACAAATGATTACTTGACAAAATCAATTTGTTCACTCGTTCATGCTGTTTAGCGGCATAAAAAAGGTGCAGGAATAGGGTGAAGGAGTAATATTGTTTGGTTAATAAGCTCCTTTATTTGCAATGCTGTAAAGGGGGTCTTACCATTAATTTGTCCATTGTCCCCTCTTCCATCCTGATATAATATTTATGACTGATGTCAGGCACTAAATGCTGGATTTTAGTTATAAAGGACTTGCATGTTCTTTTAACATTGAAAGATAGGTTCTTTTATTTGTTTGAGTCGTAAAATGTAAGATTGTTGTTAATATTAATTGTCTATCGGCTAGATTACGAGTTTTGTGGTAAGAGCGGATCGGTACTAACTTGCAAGTTATTTCCACCGCTCACCTCCCTATAGCGCTGCTATTACAGGTTTTCATAAACCCGGCGTTAGCAGGCAATAAGTGAGTGTTGAGCAAAATTGAGCTCCATACCGCACTCCAGTACCAGTGCTGCTTTGAGCTGGTTTTATGTGCTTGTGCATGATTTCCCCCTAGACATCAATGGGGAGAGCCGGCTAAAAAAAAGCCTAACACCTGCAATAAAGGAGCGCAAAGCTCCGTAACGCAGCCCCATTGAGTCCTATGGGGAAACAAAAGTTATGTTTACATCTAACACCCTAACATAAACCCTGAGTTTAAACACCCCTAATCTGCCACCCCCGACATTGACGCTACCTACCTACACTTATTAACCCCTAATCTGTCGCCCCCAATGTCGTCGCTATCTACCTACACTTATTAACCCCTAATCTGCCGCCCCCAACATCGCCGTCACTATACTAAAGTTATTAACCCCTAAACCTAACCTTAAGTCTAACCCTAACACTCCTAACTTTAATATAATTAAAAGAAATCTAATTAAAAATTCCTATCATTAACTAAATAATTCCTATTTAAAACTAAATACCTATAAAATAACCCCTAAGCTAGCTACAATATAACTAATAGTAGTTTTATTTTTTATTTTACAGGCAAGTTTGTATTTATTTTAACTAGGTAGACTAGTTAGTAAATAGTTATTAACTATTTACTATCTAGTTAAAATAAATACAAATTTACCTGTAAAATAAAACCTAACCTGCCTTACACTTACACAAAATAAAAAAGAAATGATCAAATATTTAAACTAATTACACCTAATCTAATAGCCCTATCAAAATAAACCCCCCCCCCCAAAATAAAAAAAACCCTAGCCTACAATAAACTACCAATAGCCCTTAAAAGGGCCTTTTTTGGATGGGCATTGCCCTTAAAAGGGCATTTAGCTCTTTTTCTGCCCAAACAATATCTAAAAATAAAACCCACCCAATAAACCCTTAAAAAAACCTAACACTAACCCCCGAAGATCCACTTACAGTTTTTGAAGAATGGACATCCAACCTCAACGAAGCGGCAGAAGTCTTTATCCAAGTGGGCAGAAGTCTTCAATGAAGCCAGGAGAAGTCTTCATCCAAGCCGGCAGAAGTCTTCATCCAGACGGCATCTTCTATCTTCATCCATCCGGTGCGGAGCGGCTCCATCTTCAAGACATCCGGCGCATAGCATCTTCTTCTTTCGATTGCTCTTCTCAGATGAAGGTTACAATCGGAATTCAGCCAATAGGATTGAGCTTGCATTCTATTGGCTGTTCCAATCAGCCAATAGAATGCAAGCTCAATCCTAGTGGCTGATTGGATCAGCCAATAGGATTTTTTCACCTTTAATTCTGATTGGCTGATAGAATTCTATCAGCCAATCGTAATTCAAGGGACTCCATCTTGGATGACGTCACTTAAAGGAACCTTCATTCGAGAAGAGCTGTCGGAAGAAGAGGATGCTCCACGCCGGATGTCTTGAAGATGGAGCCGCTCCGCGCCGGATGGATGACGATAGAAGATGCCGTCTAGATGAAGACCTCTGCCTGCTTGGATGAAGACTTCGGCCACTTGGATGTAGACTTCTGCCGGCTTCGGCGAGGACTTCTGCCGCTTAGTTGAGGATGGATGTCGGGTCTTCAAAAACTTTAAGTGGATCTTCGAGGGTTAGTGTTAGGTTATTTTAAGGGTTTATTGGGTGGGTTTAATTTTTAGCTTAGGGTTTGGGCTGAAAAAGAACTAAATGCCCTTTTAAGGGCAATGCCCATCCAAATGCCCTTTTCAGGGCAATGGGGAGCTTAGGTTTTTTAGGTAAGTTTTTATTGGGGGGGGGGGTTTGGCTGTGTGGGTGGAGGGTTTTACTGTTGGGGGGTGTTTGTATTTTTTTTTACAGGTAAAAGCTGATTTCTTTGGGGCAATGCCCCGCAAAAGGCCCTTTTAAGGGCTATTGGCAGTTTAGTTTAGGCTAGGGTTTTTTTTATTGGGGGGGGGAGTTATTTTGATAGGGCTATTAGATTAGGTGTAATTAGTTAAAATATTTGATAATTTCTTTTTTATTTTGCGTAATTTAGTGGGGTTTTTTTTGTAATTTAGTTAATTGTATTTAATAAATGTAATTTATTTAATTGTAGTGTAAGGTTAGGTTTTAGTGTAACTCAGGTTAGGTTTTATTTTACAGGTAAATATCTATTTATTTTAACTAGGTAGCTAGTAAATAGTTAATAACTATTTAGTAACTAGTCTACCTAGTTAAAATAAATACAAACTTACCGGTGAAATAAGAATAAAACCTAAGATAGATACAATGTAACTATTAGTTATATTGTAGCTAGCTTAGGGTTTATTTTACAGGTATTTAGTTTTAAATAGGAATTATTTAGTTAATGATAGTAATTTTTATTTAGATTTATTTTAATTATGTTAAAGTTAGTGGGTGTTAGGGTTAGGTTTAGGGGTTAATAACTTTAGTATAGTGACGGCGATTTTGGGGGCAGCAGATTAGGGGTTAATAATAGTAATGTAGGTTGCGGCGATGTTAGGGACAACAGATTAGGGGTTAATAATATTTAACTAGTGTTTGCGATGCGGGTGTACGGCGGTTTAGGGGTTAATATGTTTATTCTAGTGACGGCCATGTCCGGAGCGGCAGATTAGGGGTTAATAATTTTATTTTATTATTTACGATGCGGCAGGGCCTCGGTTTAGGGGTTAATAGGTAGTTTATGGGTGTTAGTGTACTTTTTAGCACTTTAGTTATGAGTCTTATGTTACGGCGTTGTAGCATAAAACCCATAACTACTGATTTTCAGTTTACCGTATGAATCTTGACGGTATAGGCTGTACCGCTCACTTTTTGGCCTCCCAGGCAAACTTGCAATACCTTGCACAAAGGAAGTCCCATTGAAAAAGGACTTTTGGAAAGCTGCGGTAGTTACGTTGCGTTATGGCCAAAAAAGTGTGCGGTGCAGCTAAACCTGCAAGACTCGTAATACCAACGGTAGTGAAAAAGAGCCATAGCGCTGCTTTTTCACTCATGCCGCAAAACTCGTAATTTAGCCGCAAATTAGCTGTTCCCACTGGAAATAACAGTAACAAATCCGAATCAAGTATTTGTACAAACCAAATGCACGCATAGACAAAATTCAGCTGAACCAAACAAATCTTTCAGACAAACTGAATTTTTTGCCCTTGCACATGTCTACTACTGAACATGTGCAAGAGTTTACAGTGTATAAGTATATGAGTATGTGATTTGTTGATGGCTGTCACATGATACAGGAAGTACATTTGTTGTCATGGACCTGCCGCCTCCGCTCTGCTTTTCTCAGCTGCCTCCACTCCACTGGCTGTTGCCATGGCCGCATCGGGTTGTTGTGCGGTGCACAGCAGTGACGTCATTGCCGTGAGTGCCGCTCCAGCATCAGTGTGCACACCTGTGAGTCCTCTTGGCTTGAGCCTGTGCCTATTTAAAGAACTTCCTGCATCTCAAAATTGCCCAAGTATAGGTTTGCCTCTGTGTACTCCTTGGTGCTATATTTTGCTGTTTGCTATTGTGCTTTATTGGACTGCCTGCTTGTTACTGAACCTTGCATTGCCTATTGACCATTCTTTTGCTTAACCCTTTTGATACTCAGAAAGATTGAACTGCCTGCTTGTTACTGAACCTTGCATTGCCTATTGACCATTCTTTTGCTTAACCCTTTTGATACTCAGAAAGATTGAACTGCCTGCTTGTTACTGAACCTTGCATTGCCTATTGACCATTGTTTTGCTTAACCCTTTTGATACTCAGAAAGATTGAACTGCCTGCTTGTTACTGAACCTTGCATTGCCTATTAACCATTCTTTTGCTTAACCCTTTTGATACTCAGAAAGATTGAACTGCCTGCTTGTTACTGAACCTTGCATTGCCTATTGACCATTCTTTTGCTTAACCCTTTAGATACTCAGAAAGATTGAACTGCCTGCTTGTTACTGAACCTTGCATTGCCTATTAACCATTCTTTTGCTTAACCCTTTAGATACTCAGAAAGATTGAACTGCCTGCTTGTTACTGAACCTTACATTGCCTATTAACCATTCTTTTGCTTAACCCTTTAGATACTCAGAAAGATTGAACTGCCTGCTTGTTACTGAACCTTGCATTGCCTATTAACCATTCTTTTGCTTAACCCTTTAGATACTCAGAAAGATTGAACTGCCTGCTTGTTACTGAACCTTGCATTGCCTATTAACCATTCTTTTGCTTAACCCTTTAGATACTCAGAAAGATTGGACTGCCTGCTTGTTACTCAACCGTGCATTGCTTGTGACCATTCCTTTGCTTAACCCTTGGATATTTAGAAAGATTGGACTGCCTGCTCTCACTAAACCATGCACTGCCTGGTGTGCATTCCTTTTATTTTTTGTTTCTCTGGGCATATAACAGTTTACTTACTTCTGAACTCTTCTAGGCTCTGTGACCTGCTCCTCATTAACCCTTGCTGCTTAAGGTGTTCGCTGTTCCTGTACAACCTCATTCCTTCAATCCGTTAAACTTAGTTCTGGGATTTTTTCTTATCTTTCTGGGATAAGAAGACTACTGGCCATGATTGGTCTGAAATGGAAATATCCCACAAACATTTCATTTATCAGAAAAAAATCTGCTCTTTTAAAATTCAGAGTGAGCATATTTGCATTGTCTTTTTATTATGCAGTTATTGATTACGCAATTCCATCATATTTAATGGTACTTTAAAGAGAAAGCTGCATCATTTTTAAGTTGCAAATTTGAGGAAAGTATTTTTAAGATATGTTAGTTTTTTAAACATGGTTTATTAAATCTAGGTAAATGTCCTCTGAACCAATGTTCCTTAACATTGATTTATTTTTTATACTGTTTGTTCTCTCAGTTCTGGTATTAAACACTATTACGTATATTTTAGAATTGCTATAAGATTTAGACTAGTCTGCCATATGTGTAGAAAAAGTGCATGACCTATTTGGTTCTGACTATGGGCTAGATAATGAATGGAGTGTAAACGCGATTATGAGATTGTGGTGTTCTTTACACTCAAATCCATATTACAAGTGACGTTTAAATTACTGCTATTGAGTTTAATTTAATTTAAATTACTTTGAGGTAATTTATGCTTCCCATTCTTTCTATAGGCACCGTTGAGCGGCAATGTTCGCTCGTATTACAAGCTGAAAGTAAATGTGATTGCTCAAACGCAATCGCATTTACCGCTCAAACTGAAAGGATTTTTTGAAGTAATGTTAGTTTTTAAAGCAATGTTAGGTTTGTTACTTTTAAGGTAAGGTTAGTTTTTTTTTTTTTTTTTTAAAGGTAAGGTTAGGTTTTACCTTTTCGGGTAAGTTGTTTTTTTACATACTGTTAGGTTTTTTGGGGTTTTTTACAGGTAAGGTTAGTGTATTTTGGGGTAACTTAGGGGGTGTTAGGTGCTATAGATGTTAGTGGGTTACTTTTGCGATGGGGGTTGTAGCAGTTTAGGGGTTAAAAGTGTAGTAAGTTACTTTGCAAGGGGGGCTGTGGAGGTTTAGAGGCCTATTTATCAAAGGTCTGGCGGACCTGATCCGACAGTGTGGATCAGGTCTGCCAGACCTCGCTGAATGCGGAGAGCAATATGCTCTCCGTATTCAGCATTGCACCAGCAGCTCTTGTGAGCTGCTGGTGCAACGCCGCCCTCTGCAGACTCACGGCCAATTGGCCGCCAGCAGGGGGTGTCAATCAACCCGATCGTACTTGATCGGGTTGAATTGTGGTGATCTCTGTCTGCCTCATCAGAGCAGGCGGACAGGGTCTTTAGACCGCTGCTTCATAACTGCTGTTTCTGGCGAGTCTGAAGACTCGCCAGAAACACGGGCCCTCAAGCTCAATTCGGAGCTTGATAAATGGGCCTCTTAGGGTTTAATAGTGTAGAGGGTAATTTGTGGTGGGCTATGTGGCAGCTTAGGGGTTAATAGTGTAGTGCGGACTTTACAGGGGGCTATGCGGCGGTTTATAGGTTATTACAGTAGGGGGCTTATGTCGGTCCTGGTTAGTATGTGAGTATGGGTGTTCGTTTTTTCCCCACTTTTCTCTTTTCATTGAAGTCAATGGGAGAGTACGTTAACGCAGTTGCGAAATTGTAACTTCTGCTCTTTGCTCACGTCGGGTTAGTGCACAAGCTAAAAAAGATTTACTTTCAACTTGTAATACGCACACAACACAACCCACGCAAAAAGCAGAAGTAGTTTTAAAAAGTTACAATTGTCCTTATAACATACACCACTGGTCAATAGTTTTCGGATACCTAAATTTTTCCATTTTCCCCCCTGAAATGTAAGAAATTCAAGTCCAGTGAATAACCTGAAATGTTACAAAGGTAACCGGTAAACTGTAAGAGGTTAAATAAACAAGTATAGATAATCAAAAACTGAAAAATAATGTACGTTTCAGAGTTATAAACAAAGGACTTTTTTTTCAGGAACAAGTAATCGGTTAAAAAAGTACAGCTGCTCCAAGGGAGTGAATTAGGCCTTGTAAGTTGATAGTAACAATTCCTTTCCTACAGGTGTCTGATTTTTTATCACTTACAAACCTTTTGTCTGTATAAAAGCCGTGTTGGAACAAGCTGTGTTACTATATCCTCTTAAAGTGATGTTATATTCTGCTAATATACAAGTAATAATAAAAAAAAATTAAATTTTAGTTATACTTTCATTCATTCTTATTTTTTATGCACCATTCGAAAGATATGCTTTATTCAGACATCCTTTCCTTATTGTACCTTCGTTTGCCAATCTCTAGAGTGATTTTTTTTTCTGTGCGGCATCCAATCACATTGGGTTTTTTTAAAAACTTTTTTTAAACTCATGACTGAAGGTAGCCTTTATTTATAGCGCTGGTAAATACAAGCATTTTTGAAACGCTAGGATTTATAATCATGTTAAAGTGAGGGCAAAGTTATCCGGTATTGCAGCTAACCAACCATTTCTCAATAGTACCTTAATGTATTCGTCACGTTTTTTTTATTACTGGTGTATTTATCCGTAAAAATATATTTCACATTCCCTCACCGTTTGGCCGCCGACTCCTCCCAAGCCCTACTTCCCTGTTCTGCAAGCTGTGACGTCTTGAGCGGTCCCACGCGCTCTCAACAGCGCGTTCCTGATTCAGAATTAAACTACGCATGCGCTACTCTCCGATGCTGCCTACCACATATTAAGGGATTCCTACCTGAAACTAGAATGCATTCGCAAAACGGGAGCGCGCGCAGTTTGGAATCCACAGAAAAATTCATTGCGCATGCGCTATTGAATAAGTGGGCGGATGACGTCTAGTGACGGTCGCCTAACAGCCTACATTTCTATAGGACAATAAAAAAACGTGATCAATAGGTAAAAAAAATATATATATTTTCGGGTTGACTAAAAATGTTTAATAAATTGCCTTAAAACAGTTTCTAACTTGGTTTATATGCAGAGCTGAAATAAATGATGAATGAAACCTATATTTATTTGACTCCATAAACGGAATACTGGATAGAGACTAAGGTAACTTTACCTTCACTTTAAGTCCCCTGTAGTAATGAGCACTTCCCTGGAATAACAAGCTAACAGGTAGATTACGAGTTATGCGCGTTAGAGGGTTTTTAATGAACGCAACAAAGTTGCGTTATTTCACCCTCCATGGCGCTGCCATTACAACTTTTGAAACAGCTGCCTTGTGCGTGCAATATGATTGCGTTGAGCTCTATACCGCACAAAATACAAGTGCTGTTTTGACATGCTCGTGCACGCTTTCCCTATAGACATCAATGGGGAGAGCGGGTAAGAAAAAAAACTTACACCTGAGATCGCGGAATGAAAAGCTCCGTAATGCAGCCCCATTGATGTCTATGGGGGAAAAAAAGTAACATTTAAACCTAACACCCTAACATAAACCTCACGTCTAAACACCCCTAATCTGCTGCCCCCGACACCTACATAAAGTCATTAACCCCTAATCTGCCGTTCCCAATATCGCTGCCACCTAAATAAATCTATTAACCCCTAATCTGCCGCTCCCAATATCGCCGCCACTATACTAAAGTTATTAACCCTTATTCCCCTGCACCCCAACATCGCCCACACTATAATAAATCTATTTACTCCTATTCCGCTTCTCCCCAACATCGCAACCACAAAATAAAGCTATTAACCCCTAAACCTCTGGCCTCCCACATCACTACCACTAAATGAACCTATTAACCCCTAAACCGCTAGCCCCCCACATCGCAACAACCTAAATTAAACTATTAACCCCTAACCCTAACATCTTCATCCATCGCGGGACCGGCATCTTCTTTATCCCTGCGGAGGCGGAGCAGTCAATGCGCGGAGGCGGAGGTCCAGGAGGTTTAAGGCAGAGGTTCAGGCAGAGGTCCAAGCGGAGGTCCATCGATCCGACGTGGAGGTCCTCTTCATGCGATCGTCCGCTGCACACTGAGGATTCAAATGCAAGGTACCCCTTTTATACTGGAGGTACCATTGCATTCCTATTGGCTGAAAAATTTGAATCAGCCAATAGGAATTAGGGCTGCTAAAATCCTATTGGCTGTTCAAATCAGTCAATAGGATTTAAGCAGCTCTCATTCTATTGGCTGTTTCGAATGTGCGGCGGATGATCGCATGAAGAGGACCTCCACGTTGGATCGATGGACCTCCGCCTTAGACCTCGGCCTGGACCTCCACTTTGGACCTTCGTCTGGACCTCTGCCTCCGCGCATCGACCACTCTGCCTCCGCAGGGATGAAGAAGATGCCGGTCCCGAAGATGGAGCCACCTGGATGAAGACCTCTCGCCGCCTGGATGTCCAGACTTCAGGAATTGTAAGTGGATCTTCGGGGGTTTGTGTTAGGATTTTAAAAACTTTTTTGGGTGTTTTTTTTTTTAGTTTAGGGTTTGGGCTTTTCTTAAAAAGAGCTAAATTCCTTTCTCAGGGCAATGTAAAAGAGCTAAATGCCCTTTTAAGGGCAATGGGTAGCTTAGGCTTTTGTTAGAGTTAGGTTTTTTTATTTTGTGGGGTTTGTTGGGTGGTGGGTTTTACTGTTGGGGGTTCTTTGTATTTTTTTTTTACAGGTAAAAGAGCTGTTTAACTTAGGATAATGCCCTACAAAAGACCCTTTTAAGGACTATTGGTAGTTTATTGTAGGCTAGGGTTTTTTATTTTGGGTGGGTTTTTATTTTTATAGGGATATTAGATTAGGTGTAATTCTTTTTTATTTTTGATAATTTTGTTTGTTAGTTTTCGTAATTTAGTGTTTGTTATTTTTTGCAATTTAGTATTTTTTATTTTTGTAATTAGATACTTTGTAATTTTTATAGTAGTGTTAGGATTTTTTTAATGTGTATTTTAGTTTTCTTTAATTGGTAGTTAGTTTAATTTTAGTTTAATAGTAATATTAGTTTAATTGTCAGTTTAAACTTCGTTTTTATAATTTGATAGGTAAGTTTTAATGTAATTTAAGATAGGGAAATTGTAATTTTAATATAAAGGTAGGGGGGCATTATGTTTAGGGGTTACTAGTTTAATTTAGTTTATTGCAATGTGGGCTTTCGTTTTAGGGGTTAATAGTTTAATTTAGTATATTTTGTTTTGGGGGGCTTACGGTTTAGGGGTTAATAGGTTTATTATAGTGGCGGCGGCGGTGGCGGGGAGTGGCAGAATAGGGGTTAATAACTTTAGTATAGTGGGGGTGATGTGGGCGGAGGGCTGTGGTTTAGGGGTTAATAACTTTATTATAGTGGTGACAATGTCGGGGAGCGGCAGAATAGGGGTTAATAAATTTTATTGGTTAGATTAGGGGTTAAGAACTTTAATATAGTATTTGCGATGCGGGAGGGTCTTAGTTTAGGGGTTAATAGGTAGTTTATGGGTGTTTTATGTACTTTGTAACTGTTTATTTATGAGTTTTATGTAACAGTTCTAGCGTAAAACTCATAACTACTGCTCTCAGATGGCGGTACGGATCTTGTCGTTATAGGCTGTAACGCAAGCTTTTTAGCCTCACTGCAAAACTCGGAATGGCATCGCTATGAAAGTCCCACGAAAAAACGTAATTTTTTCGAGTGCGGGAATGACGTTGCATTACAGGCTAAAAGACTTGCGGTACAGCTATACCGACAAGACTGGTAATGGCTGCGTTGCTGTTTTTGCACAGAAATGGCCATTTTTTCAGCGTTAAAACACGAACGCACAACTCGTAATCTACCTGTATGTTAACTATGGAATAGATATATGTCTAGATTGTAAGTTCCCACAGGAATAGGGCCTTCAATTCCCCCTGTATTTGTCTGTAAAATTTTGTGTCTTATCGTATTGTTTCTCCACTGTACTGTTATCCTTGTACCCATGGGCAGCGCTGCGGAATCTGTCGGCGCTTTATAAATATAGAATAATAATAATAATTAAATATTATAGTGATCTTCTGCTCTTTTGCTGTTTTGCATTAGGATACACAAATGGTCAGCTGATCAGTTTTCTTAATCATAAAAAGCAAAATTGGGAAGAGGGTCTGAGCAGAACCTGCTGAAAGAATAGTTATTCTGAGCTGTTTAAATCATTGATTATACAAAATATATTTACATATGACTACGTTTGTTGTTTAATACCACTAGATCAATAAATTGGAGCATACACATTGGACAACATTCTCCTTTCAGTTTCTTTAACCTTCTCTTTAGTTTGGTTTACTTGCTAGGTACATTAACAACAAAACAATTATAAGAGGAACATCTCACTCAGATACTCTGTGAATGGCTTGTTACTCAAAGCCCCCTTTTGTTAGAAAACCCTCAAAAGTTTCTCACCAGTAGGTCAGTAAATAGCCAATTAGATATAACAGTGGCCAGGTCAGATATTACCTCCCCCCTGTACCACTGCAAGGAATATAGCAATAGAGAGATAAAACACATTACGGACAGTCTTTGCCACCAAGGTTGAGACAACTGTGACTGCACTGCTAAAGTCCATCAGTTTCTTTTCCATTTATACCACAAATATATTATTTGTTTAATTTATAGCAAATACTGATTAAGCTGAAATATTGTTTAACTACAATTTAATTTTTGTTTGCTTCTAGTTTAGTATACATTGCTTATCTGTGAATTTTCTGAAAACGTCACCTGCATAGAAACAACAAATCAGTGAAATCTGTAGGTGTAAAATGCTTACAGAATATAATAAGGCATAGAAAAAAGTGGTGAAGAAGGTACACAAAGTACCTACACTTAAGTGTTTTGTGTGGCTCCCCACACTTGTTTACTGCATAAAGTATTATAGGTACAGCCCTGTTTAAATAAACATTTTGTGCACTATTAAAAACATTAACCTCTTTGTAAACCATATTCCTCTTTGTAAACCATAGAAGAATCTATGGGCGCGATTACATATGCAACGTCGCCCGCAAAAGCCGGCGATCCCGGTTTTTAGTCAGATATTACTATCACAATCCACCACCGCAATAACTAATAAACCGCTAGATTTAGAGTTCTGCGGCCAAAGGGGTGCGTTAGCTACGTGTGCTTTTTTTCTCCCGCACCTTTTAAATACCGCTGGTATTTAGAGTTCACAGAAGAGTTGCGTTAGGCTCCAAAAAGGGAGCGTATAGCATGATTTACCGCCACTGCAACTCTCAATACCAGCGGTGCTTATGGATGCAGCCAGCTTCAAAAACGTGTTCGTGCACGATTCCCCCATAGGAAACAATGGGGCCGTTTGAGCTGAAAAAACCCCTAACACCTGCAAAAAAGCAGCGTTCAGCTCCTAACGCAGCCCCATTGTTTCCTATGGGGAAACACTTCCTACGTCTGCACCTAACACCCTAACATGTACCCCGAGTCTAAACACCCCTAACCTTACACTTATTAACCCCTAATCTGCCGCCCCCGCTATCGCTGACCCCTGCATATTTTTTTAACCCCTAATCTGCCGCTCCGTACACCGCCGCCACCTATGTTATCCCTATGTCCCCTTAATCTGCTGCCCCTAACACCACGACCCCTATATTATATTTATTAACCCCTAATCTGCCACCCCCAACGTCGCCGCCACCTACCTACACTTATTAACCCCTAATCTGCCGACCGGACCTCACCACTACTATAATAAAGTTATTAACCCCTAATCCGCCTCACTCCTGCCTCAATAACCCTATAATAAATAGTATTAACCCCTAATCTGCCCTCCCTAACATCACCGACACCTAACTTCAAGTATTAACCCCTAATCTGCTGACCGGACCTCACCGCTACTCTATTAAATTTATTAACCCCTAAAGCTAAGTCTAACCCTAACACTAACACCCCCCTAAGTTAAATATAATTTTTATCTAACGAAAAAAAATTAACTCTTATTAAATAAATTATTCCTTTTTTTTTTTTTTTTTGAATATAATGTTTATTTGGAAATCACAAACATGATCATAATACATAGACACTATCCATCAAAAATTAAGCATTTAAACAATAATATATATAAAAAAAACAAACGAGAAATCTCTTGTACAAAAATGAGATAGGACTAAATATAACATGACATCCTCTTTGCTGTGATTTCCACAAATTTTTCTGATTTTACCCCCCCCCCCTTGGAATCACACTGACCTGTGTGACAAAGCAGATAAAAAAGGAACAACAACGCAAAAAAAAAAAAAAAAAAAAAAAAAAAGGGGGAAAGGGAAAAAGAGAAACCCTTGGGTTAGACTAAATTACTCCCCCCTCATTAATTATCCAGGAAGAAGGAAACATACCTCCTAATACTAGTTCTGCAAAGCTGATAGATAATAAAAAGGGAAAGAGTATTTGTTTTTGTATGGGCAGGGGAATGACTTAATGACTGGACACCATCCTAATAAGAAATTCTTGATTCTCTTATCTGAAGCATCCTGCAAATGATAAGATTCAAACACTATTTGCTCCTGTATTGACCTAATAAACTCTACAAACCCTGGCACTCTCTTAACTATCCAATATTTTAATATCAAATGTCTAACCGTTAATATAATGGTATTGACAACCCCTGTCCAATGGCTATCGCTAGTGTTTAATGGAGATATCAACAAAATAATATCTCGTATCGTCAGAGATAAAGAAATTTTGAAATGTTGGTTAATCCAGAAGGTGATTTTTGACCAGAGTTGATTGATTTTGGGGCAAAACCAAAACATGTGTAGCATGTCAGCTCTAGCATATGAACATCTAGGACAGCTACTTGACCTATTTGGATAAAATTTAGCGATTTTCAGGGGATACAAGTAGAAATTATTAATAAGCTTCATGTGGGATTCTTTCCAGCCCATAGAGACCTTACATTTCTTAGAGATAGAAAAGCTCTGTATGATACTCTCCTGATTAACCTCAGGAATATAAGGAGACCAGAAGTTGCAGATCTTATCCAGATATACTTGACTCTGTTTAGACAGCATAATATCATACATTAATGAGATTGATGTATCACCTACAGAGAATTTCTGTAAGAGTACTCTAACCTCCGACCAAGCAGCTGATAAAGGAAAAAACCAATTTTGAGCAGAGATATAGTGTCTGACCTGGAAGTATGCATACAAATTAGATCTAGGAAGATCATATAGCTGAAAAAGAGATTCCGCTGTACACATCTGGTAATTTCCCTCTAGTAGTTGTTTTATCAGGTTTAACCCTCTTTCAGCCCATACTTTAAAGACTTTTTGATAGATACCAGGGATAAAAAGAGGATTACCTCTGATAGGAAGGAAGTCTGAATATGTTGGGTCAATGCTTAACATACTACAAAACTTGTGCCAGGCTATTACTATATTCTTAAATGATATAAGAGAGGCGACGTTAGATGGTAACTGTTTTGGTTTACAATGAAGAATAGCCTTTAAGGCAAAAGGATATATTAACGAGGTCTCTTCCTCAATAGAAGAAACTATATTGGCCTCTGTGATCCAATCACAAGCAAATTTGATTAATGTAGCTATATTGTATAGCTTGACATCAGGGAGGGATAAGCCCCCTGTAGATGACTTTTGCATTAATCTAGCCAGAGCGATACGGGGTTTTTTGTCCTTCCATAAAAATTTCGAAATGAATCCATACAATTTCCTAATGTCCTTATTCAAAATGAATATAGGAAGATTTTGGAGTGGATAGAAAAGACGAGGAAAGATAATTGTTTTAATCAGGTTCACCCTTGCCGTTAAAGCCAAAGGAAATGAGGCCCATAAATGCAGATCTAGTTTGATTTTTTGAAACAGGGGCAAATAATTTGCCGAATACCAAAATTTGGGGTTCTTATGCAGAACCAGGCCAAGATATTTAATGGCATTCACCAATTTGAATGGAGTTTTGACAGCGGGACAGGTCAATTTACCTAGGCACATCAATTCACTTTTTTCCAAGTTGACCTGGTATCCTGAAAATGCACTAAATTCTTCGAGGAGTTGCAGTAAGATTGGGATAGATTGGTGGATATCCTCCAGAAAAACCAGTATATCATCAGCATATAACAACACTTTTAATCGTTGAGAACCAAGTGGAATCCCCTGTAAACTATCCCTTAATCTGATTGCGAATGGTTCCAACGCCAGGTTAAACAATAATGGGGATAACGGACAACCTTGTCTAGTACCCCGTTGCAACATTATCTGAGAAGAGCGCTCCCCATTTATCAATAGATAGGACATAGGTCTAGTATAAATTCTGTTTACAAACTGGACAAAGTTTCCCTTAAACCCAAACCTTTCAAGTGATCGAAATAAGTGCTCCCATATAATAGAATCGAATGCTTTAGTAGCATCTAACGTGAGTACCGCACTATTTTGTAAAGACAAATTTTTATGACCTTGGTCAATATTCCAAGCATAATCCAAAAAGGAAGTGACTTTGCGGAAGTTCTTAATTGGGTTCCTAGCAGTCATAAACCCCGACTGGTCAGGATGTATGAGATTCTGTAGACAACGAGATAATCTTGCCGCTATGATGGCGGCAAGGATCTTATAGTCGGTGTTTAACACCGAAATCGGCCTGTAAGAGGCTAAATCTTCCGCATCTTTACCTTTTTTCAGAATCAATGAAATGTTTGCAGCAGAAAAATATGAAGAGATTGGATTATCAGAAGTATAATAGATATTAAATAGATCTTCCAGTATCGAGAGCAGCTCTTCCTTTAGACACTTATAAAATTCTGCAGGAAACCCGTCTGGGCCTGCAGCCTTATTCAATTTCAATTGGTCAATTACGTTACCAATCTCTGTACGAGAAATGGGGTCATTCAATGCAGCCAAATCTTCAGATTGTATTATTGGTAAATGAATCTTGGACCAGAAAGCCTCTTGCTCCGCATGATTTATATTAACAGATGCATATAGCTGTTGATAGTAATTAAAAAATACTCCCTCAATTTCTTTGGAATTCGTATATCTAGAGTCCCGATATTTAATAGCTGGAATAAGATTTTTTTTTTTCCTGCTTTTAGTGAGCCTCGCTAGATGTTTTGCAGAGGACCCATGAAACCCTCTATAATATCGATTTATTTTTAATTCCTCTACCTGAGATTTTTGCTTTAGAAAAAGGTCTCTCTCCTTTCTTTTTTTTTTTAAATTATTTTTTTTTATTAGTTTTTCTTATATAGTACAACATAAAATAAAACAAACAAAAAAAAAGGTACATATAATTCGATATGTAGTTTGACATAGAAAGTTTACAAAGAATTACCAACATTCCTTGTATTCGTAGACCTTAACCCACTGTATACTAATGGGTAAGACTCCAACTCATTTAAACAATAAGAGATCATGGACCATAATTGTCAAAAAGGATCCTCATTTTAAGCTTCAGAAGTTCCTATTTTACATACCCTATTACATTTAAGTACATTTCGCTATCAGTAGTCTACTTAAAACTGAGACCAGCTATAATACCGAGGCATATTAAATAGCAACGGTACAGACAGGAAAAAAAAGAGATAGAGGGAGAAAGAAAGAGAAAGGAGAGAAAAAAAAAAAAAAAAAAAAAAAAAAAGAAAAGGAAGGGGAGAGCCTCCTCCTCCAGTCCCCCCCTCCCCACTTCCCATTCTAATGTTACCAGATATTCAACAGCACCATTTCACTGTTTCTAAATGGAAAAATTAGATAATCAATTTCTCTAGATGGAAATATTTTAATGAATTTGGACCATTTTTTAAAGAAATTGCATATTTCTTTTTCTGAGTTCAGGTCTGTAGTCATTTGCTCAATTATTAGTTGTTTTTTTAAGTAATTCTTAATTTCTGTTATTGTTGGAGAGACTTTACTCTTCCATTTCTTAAATATTTGATATCTGGCTGCCAGAATAATTAAGTTTATTATCTTAATTTCATTTCGAGGGATTTTTTGTCCTATCAAGAATATTATATCTTTTGGAGTGAGTCTATATACAGAAATTTTGAGAATGTTAATCATCCAGAATTCTATTCTATTCCAAAATTGTTTTATTTTGGGGCATTCCCAAATCATATGGATCAAGTTTGCAGCCGGGAAACTACATTTTGGACATTTATTAAAGTTTTTATTTTTCCATTTGGTTCCTTTATTTGGTGTGTAGTAAGTTTGATAGATTAATTTTATATGGGCTTCTCTCCAGGTCTCCGAATTCGTGGCTTGAAAAAGCAATTGTATTGATCGTGTGACATGTAGTTTTTGATCTATGTTATCTACTAAGAGGTCTGACCATTTAAGAGCTATATTTTCTAAGTTGGATCTTTCAGACTGTGATATTAAATGAGCATACCAAGTAGAAATAGAATGACGACCTGTCTTGGCCAGAATCGGCCAGCTTTCAATTTTACCCCATGACCATTTCCCTGGGAATATATTTAGTAGATGTTGGGCGTAATGTCTTGCCTGTAGAAATGCAAAAAAATCTCTATTACTGAGGTCAAATTCTTGTTTCAGATCTTCAAAGGAGCAAATAACCCCCGTTGTTGGATTAATAATTTGAGATACAAAGTAAAGACCTTTCCTTTGCCAATTTTTTAATATAATTGATTGTGTTCCTTCTTGATATTCTGGATTCCCTATAAACGTCTGAAACTTTGGAATGTTTATGTTTATACCTGCCTGGATCCCCATCTTTTTCCAAGCCTGTATTATTACATAGATTGATTTAAGAGCTTTTACTTGGGTCGGAATTAATTTAAGATCTATATGAACTAAACTGATGGGGGAAAAGGGATACACCATATTAGCTTCTAATGTATTGTCTGTAAAATAATCAGATTCTGTTATCCAGTCAATTACAATACGACTGAGAGAAACTAGATTATATATGCGTACGTCAGGGAGGGCTAGACCAAGAGCTTGTTTAGAGAGAGATAGCTTGCATAATGCTATTCTTGGTTTCTTAGATTGCCATATGAATTGGCGAATTGATGTATTGAGTTTCCTTAAGTCATGGGATTTCAGTAAAATAGGAAGGTTTTGCATAATATATAAAATTTTGGGCAGGAGCACCATTTTAAACAGTGCTATTCTGCCAGATATTGATAGGGGTAGGTTTTGCCAGTTTTTCATATGATTAGTAATTTGTGATAAAATGGGAGGAACATTCAAAGCGTACCAATTTTGTGGGTCGGCCGAGATCATAATCCCAAGATATCTGAATGCCTCTGTGACTACCTTGAAGGGAGTTTTTACCAAGGAGCTCTTTTCTTTTTTCAGCCACATTAATTCAGATTTTAAATAATTGACTTTGTAACCAGAAAATTTACCAAACAGATTAATTATGTTCATAAGCTTGGGTATGTTTAGATGAGTATTGGCCATGTATATTAGTATATCATCGGCATAAAGTGCCATTTTCACCTCTTTTTTATTAATCTTTATGCCGTCGATGTGTTTTCTGATTTTGCTAGCAAAGGGCTCAATTGCCAAGTCGAATAATAGTGGTGAAAGGGGGCACCCCTGCCGCGTCCCTCTCTCTATTTTAATCATTTTCTGCTCTATCCCATTAACTATTAGACCTGTATAGGATTGGGCATATAATCTTTTAATTAAATTTGGAAAGTTATTATTAAATCCAAATCGGAATAGCGTATCCAGAATATGATCATGGTTCACTCTATCAAACGCTTTTTCCGCGTCGATAGCTATAACTACTGCATCTGATTGGTCATTCAACTCTTGTTCAGCTTGATTTTTAAAATAATCAGTAATAAGCAATAATTGTCTGATCTTAGCTGAAGAGTTACGGTTGTAAAGAAACCCAGCTTGATCTTTGTGGATACTGTCTGCTAGTCCCTCTTGTAATCTTTTGGCTAAAATGGCCATAAATATTTTATAATCGGAATTTAGGAGGGCAATAGGCCTGTATGACTCTTTTTTACTAGGATCTTTCCCTGGTTTGAGTATGAGAATAGTTTGAGACGCCGCAAAATTACAAGAGATTGCCAAATTATCCATATAATATAAATTAAAAAGTTTTGTCAGATGTGGGACAAGAGTAGGAGCTAATTTTTTATATAACTCATTTGGGAGTGCATCTGGGCCTGGAGCTTTTGTAGATTTAAGTAATTGAATTGCTTGATTAACTTCATTCTCTAGGATCTCCGAGTTTAATTTAAGATTAAATTCATTGCTATTATGAGGTATTAGAATATCCTCCCAAAACTTCTCATGTGAATTATCAGCCGGGAGGGGCAATGAATAAATTGTTTTATAGTAGTGGTAAAAAGAATTAGAGATTTCCTCATGTGACGTGAGGATTATAACATCTTCTTGTATAGCGTTAATTATTGAGGTCTGTTTACAGTTTTTTACAAGTTTAGAGAGTAGTCTACCTGATTTGTTGCCGTATTTAAATAGATTTGCCTGGTATTTTAAATCAGCATGGGAGGTACTAGAAATTAGAAATGTATCACGTTCATTTTTTGCCTTTAAGTACCTTCTCCAATTGTCATTTGAAGAGATATTTAAATATCTGTTATAAGCATTAGTTACGGCCGCTGTTACTTCTCTTTCTCTTTGTCTCAAACCTTTTTTAAACTTAGCCACATATGCGATTATATCCCCCCTTATTACCGCCTTTGCAGTTTCCCATATTACCGCAAAGTTTGACACTGAACCAATATTAAATTGGAAATACTCCTCAACTTTGGTTTTTAGCCAATTATTAAATTTGGAATTGGAATTTAAATAGTTTGGGTAGAAAAAGCGATTTGATCTTGTATGAATATTTTTACTTGGAATGTCTAACGTTATAGGGGCGTGATCTGAAATACATATTTCAGAAATTAAAGCTTTTGCTCCGATTTTGTATAAGCTCTCGCTGGTCAGTATAAGATCGATCCGGGAGAGAGATTTAAACGCCCTAGAGTAGCATGTATAATTTTTATCATCCGGGTTTTGCATTCTCCAGATATCTCTAACGGCTAGATTATGAAAGATGGAATTAAATAATTTTTCTTCAAGATTATCTTTTTTTGTTTTTTTAAGAGAATGACTTTGTCTTAATCTATCAATGGGAAACCGTGGAGCCATGTTAAAGTCTCCTGCTAGAATTATATGACCTTCTGCCACCTGTAAGATTTGAGCCTGGAGAGAATTCCAAAATTCTTGGTCAATTATATTGGGTGCATACACATTGCATATGGTATAAATTGAATCCATTGTTTTTATTTTTAAAATTATAAATCTACTTTCAGGGTCAAGTATAGTTAGGAGTTTATCATAGGTTAATTTCTTCCCTAGTAAAATCGCTACACCTTTTTTCCTGTTAGGAGTTGGAGTGAAAATGACTTCCGCTACCCATGAAGATTTTAACTTGGTTGATTCTTCCGCGTTTAAATGTGTTTCTTGTATTAACGCTATATTTGTGTTTAGTTTACGAAGGTGGTTTATAATAGTTTTCCGTTTTATTGGAGAAGAAATTCCCCCAACATTCCACGAGGTGAATCTAATATTTGTATTCATAGTTCTTTATTTTGTGAACAATATAAACCAGGGAGTGTAGGGGGGAGAAATAGGGGCAGAAGGGAGAGGATGGGGAGAAGGGGAGGGAGGAGAGAGGAAAGAGGAGAAAAAAAAAAAAAAAAAAAGGGGGGGGGGGGGGGAAAAGCACAAAAAAGTAGAAACATCAAGGGAGTATTAAAATATCTACACATCTGGCACATCCTGACCATCGCAAGAGATAAATTTCAGATATATAGTGTTTTCTTTTATTTAATAATTTTTGGACCTGTGTTCAGCAAATTTTTCTTCAGCTTCTTTTGCTGAGTCAAAAAAGAAAGTTTGCCCTTCTAGAGTGAGTTTGAGCCTAGCTGGGTATATTACTGTGGCTTGCCACCCTGCATTTATCATCTTGCCACAGATTGGGGATAACTCTCTCCTTTTTGTAGAAGTTTCAAATGAAAAATCTTGAAACAATAAAATTTTAGAGTTGTTATAATGTATCGGTTGTTTTTTGCGAAAATGCTGTAAAAAAGATATTTTATCTTGATAATTCAAGAATTTCGCTATTATTGGTCTTGGTTTAGTAAATTCATTTGAGATATCACGTGGTTTCCCCAATCTGTGGGCTCTCTCAATAATATAGGGTTGCTGAGGTGGTGGTATATTTAGTAATTGTGGTAATATTTGGGTCATGATTTTATTTAAATCTTCTTCATGCCTAGTTTCTGGGAAACCTATAACCCTAAGGTTATTTCTTCTGGACCTATTTTCCAGCTCCTCTATTTTAGTTTGTAATTTTTCTATTTCACTCTGGTTAGCTTCTGTTTTAGGAATATATAGATTTGTAACATCTTCAATATCTGAGATTCGTTGTTCAACCTCCTGCAATCTTTTGGCAAATTGTTTTACCTCTGTTGATAAAGTTAAAATGTCTTGTTTAATCTCAGTTTTCAATACGTCGAACTTGGGGTTTATAGCTTCCATTATGCTAGCAAATAGAGCTTGTGTATCTGGTAAAGACATAGTATTTTGAGTTTTTGCTGTGTTTTCTATATGCAATTCAGCTGGGCTGTCTGTGAGAGTTTTGTTTTTTCGTTCCCTCTGTCTAGCTGCCATACCTGGATTGTGTTTGGTTGTGAGGGATGGTGAGGTAATGAATTTATCCATAAAAAATAGTGATACAAAAAATCGGGGGGAGAGAGGACTGGGTGAGGATGTGGGTGAAGGTGGTGGTTATCTGTGTGTGGGAGAGAAAGGGAAAAAGAGGAAGAAAAAAAAAAAAAAAAAAAAAAAAAAAAGGGGGGAAGTGACTTTAATTAATTCTGTGGTACGTCTACAATCAACTGTGAAAATATAAACCCAGGGTATGGCAGAACTTGAACAGGGATTTTATCAGCAAATTCCACAGCAATATACTCTAATAGTGTTCAAAACAATCTCTGTCTTACATTCATTTATTTCTAGGGGTTAGGCCATTAAGTGTGTGTTTGTTTGTTTTGAGTTACAAGTATCTAATTTCGCAAGATAAGTTAGGAGTTATTTAAGTACACCAGTTGCAGTTCTATTGCCTGCTAGTGGATCCCTCTATTTCAACTAATGTTAATTCAATTCTGATCCTTTACTTCAGATATTTACTTATTTATCCTTATAGTAAGTTTAGCTGGTGTTTAAATAGAGTAACAGATTTTTGAAAAAATCTAAGTAACCCTCTCTATAATTCTTGTGTATATGCAGAAAGATTTCTGTAAGAATTTAGAGGAGAGGAAAAACAGAAAAAATACAGAAGGTAGAAATACTTTCTTGCTTAGGTTATGCTATTCTACAGTACATAAGTTCTTTTTAAGTTAAATTATATTAACGAACCTTAGACATTATTTCTTTGCCAGTTATCAAAAGTTGTTTAGATTATTGTCACTTTTCTAAAATGATGATTTTTAGTTAGAGTAAATTTTCCCTACTAGGCAAGCAGATTAATCTCTAGGATTTTCTCTAAATTATGTAATTTGCTATTAAGTCAAACTTAACTTTATGTGAACAGGTGAAAAAAATATTTTTCATGTAAAATTTGCTACCCAGTTTAACTAAGCCAATCTTAAACACATATCAAAGTTAGTTTTTACAATTTTCTTTTTGTTTCATGAAATATTAACCAGTTCTGAGAAGCGTGAAGGCAACTTTCTTTTTAACAGTCATTTAATCTGTATATCTGAGCTGAGAGTTTTCCATTATCCATCAAAGTCCTTTGGTAGATGTTTCAATAATTCCCGATTGTTCAGCTAAACGTTCTTACAAACTGATACCAAAAGTGTATTTTAGATTATTTAATACTGTTGCTTATGCATACAATGTTGCCATTTGTTTCCCTCCTTACCTCTCTCCACTGCCTCCCCTCGCTCTCTCCCCCCCCCTCCACACCACTCTTTGAACCTGCAGCAGAGATATCGAGGCAAGATGGGGAGGTAGTGTGTTTATCTCAATATAATATTCAGCTTTCTTTTATACCCAATCGTAGCCCCAGTATGGCATGTCTATTAAAGTTTTTCTTTTGATTTTATACGGTAGCTAGGTTGTCAGGGATCTTGTACAACTTATGTCTTCCACCAATATGTTTTTTTCCCCTTTTTTTTTTCTCTTTTTTTTTGGGTTTTATCCGTTCACAGGAAATATTCATGAGCCAGCAAGTTAAGATTTTAACACTCACCTCCGCTTGCACACCTGCTTGTAGTCTTCTAGTAGTCCATTAGTGGGTGACAGGGATAGGTTTCCTAATGCGATGTGTTTTTCTTACTCGTAGCTTCAACGCTACCGGGCTCACCTCCTCCCACGCATCACCGGTGGGGGAGGAGGGAGGGGGGCCCGGCCGGGCGATGTCAGCACAGCGTATTCGTCCCCTGAGGGCAATCTTCCAGGTCTCCAGTGACCCCAACCGATCTCGCTCTCCTCCCACGCAGCACCGGTGGGGGAGGAGGGAGGGGGGCCCGGCCGGGCGATTACAGCACAGCGTGCTCGTTTCTCAGAGGGCAGTCTCCCAGATCTCCAGCAGCCCCAACCGGGCTCACTCTCCTCCCACGCAGCACCAGTGGGGGAGGAGAGAAGGCAGCAGCAATGATCCGGAGTGGCCCAGGGAAATTCAAAAGAAACCGCGGGTGTCTCCTGCAGGTGAATGTGTAATCCCTGGAATGAACAAGATCTTCAGGTAAAGCAGTAGTGCAAAGGGGAGGTGAGTTTGTTTTTGTACGATAGTGCTTAAATTGCTGTATGATAGTGTAACTTCAAGGAGTAAAATAGTGTCCTCAAAAGAGAAAAAAAAAAATAGCTGGTCGACAGTAATTTTATGTGGATTGTTTGTTCCTTAATGCCCAAAGTTAGTTGGGTTGGAAGTCTGTTTGGGTGACTTTTACTTTCTTTAGGATAGTGGGATGATGTTCCACTAACTTCGGTTCCATGAGTGTGTTGACATAAACTGTCCAGCAGGCTTTCATCCAATTTGGATAGGGCGCGCAGTTTCACCGCCAAAGTCTTTAGGACTGGAGTGCAGGGCTCAGCAGCTCAGCAGCTCACATCTTGCTCCTCCTCCACCGGAACCTAGAGCATCTACTCGGTCTCTCTCCTTTCTAAATCCCAAATATATTTCCCAATTAGTCGAGGAAGGATCATTCTGAACTCTCCTAAAAGCATTCTTTACCTTATTGGAGATTTGGACTTCTCTATCCTTAATCTTCCTGTCTCGTCGTTTTGTGTATGCCGTAATCTCCCCCCGTAAAACGGCTTTTGCCGCCTCCCAAAATATTTCTACTTTATTCCTATAATCAACATTAAACCTACCATATTCTAACCATTTCTGTTTCATCCAGGAACAGAATCTGGAATCAGAATAAAGGAACCTAGGGAAGCAAAAAACAGCTTTACTGGATTTACTCCTACCATTCGGGGGAAAATAGAGTGAAATAATTGCGTGGTCCGAGACCAAAATTTCTGCAATCTCCGTCTCCAGTTTCCAAACTGATAGAGGTTCCGAGACTAAGAACAGATCTATCCTAGAAAAGGTCCTATGGGCTTTGGACTCGCACGTAAAAACCTGAAGATCCGGGTTTTGGATGCGCCATATATCAACCAGATTTAATTTGAAGCAGAAATTTTTAAAAAATTTGGCATTTTTTTTATATAGAGACATATTTTTCTTAGAGAATCGGTCTAGTTCTGGGTGTAGGGTCGTATTAAAATCTCCACACAACACAAGGTTTTCCCCTTTAAACGGGTATAACTTACTTTGGATTTTCCTCCAAAATTCTGCCGAAAATTGATTAGGGGCATATATATTACAAAATATGAATCTTGTATTCATAATACTAATTTGGAGTAAAATATATCTAGCAGAGGGATCAATTTCAGTTTTAATAATCTTGTATTCAAGCTCTTTATGGATTAAAACTACCACTCCCGCTTTTTTACTATGACCTGAAGAGGTGATAACCTCTCCTACCCATTTAATCTTAAGCTTGACAGCCTCTAGCTCGTTAAGGTGCATTTCCTGTAAAAAGACTAGGTCCGGTTTATGTTTAGCCAAAGTTTTAATGATTAATTTACGTTTAACCGGGGAAGAGATTCCCCCCACATTCCAGGATAGTATTTTAACTCCTTCTGCCATCATCCTTTGCTATACGCACTATCAAAAACCAGGGGAAATAGAGAAGAGAGAGGGGAAAAGAAGAAAGAAAAAAAAAAAAAAAAACAGGAAAAATTCTAAAATAAATAAGTCCAGACTTATCAACAATCATAATTGACAAAATGAGCTTTTTTTCCCATCATCCTTCATGCATACTCTAACCCAGATGGATACCTAAACTGTAATGTAGAACCCATTAATCCGCCAGAGCTCTGCTGGACGAATTATGAGTTTGATCTGATGTGCCTTCGTATGCCTTAATAAAATCTTTAACCAAGTTAATTTCACTGAACGAGTATCTTGTTCCCTTATCCTCCACTACAATTCTAGCTGGATAGAGTAGTCTCGCTTTTAAACCTTTATTTATGAGCTGGGTGCAAAATGGGGCCATCTCTTTCCTCCTGGAGGAAGTCTCAAAAGAGAAATCCTGAAACAAGAGGATTTTACTGTTGCCGAATATTGGAGGGTCAGTTTTTTTAAACCATTTAAGTACGTCCACTTTATCCTGAAATTTTAAAAACTTGCATATAGCCATTCTAGGTCTTGCAAACCCACTCCCTGCCACTCTCTTCGGGCCCACCCTATGCGCCCTTTCAATTATTAGAGGTAGGGATTGAGTTGGCATACCCAGGGCCTGTGGTAACGTAACAGACATGAATTTACTTATATCGTCAAATTCAGATAATTCAGGCAGGCCTATAATCCTGATGTTATTGCGTCTGGAGCGATCTTCGAGATCCTCCAGGCGCAATTGCATACTGTCTATTTTGGCCTGTTGTTTCTGGGAGGCTACTTTAAAGCTATTTGCCTGATCTTCCAATAAAGAGATTCTATTCTAAGCTTCGACCATTCTCGCTAAGAATTGTTTAACCTCTGAAGAAAGTACCCCTATTTCTGTAACTATAGTACCTAATTCCTTTTTGATTACCTCAAATTGGGGAGAAAACATAGCTGAAAGCTGTTCAATCAATACCTGAGTATCGATGACCGTCGGCGCAATGTCCGGCACCCCATCGATACTGGTATCTGCCGTTTTAGCTTTTTTATCCTTGGGCTTCACAGGCATCTTAGGTGAATTAGCTCTCACCTGTGACACAAACTTATCCATTAAGTGCAATACAAAAATAAAACATATGTCTGGCCAGTAGCCCGCACTGCTAAGCTAGGGTCTGGCTTTGGATGTGAAAATAATTGTGAATAATCAAAACACTGGGGTAGAGGACCCCTGGATCCAGTGAGGAAAGAACCTTTCTCCTATGTGGGTGCAAACAAAATCAAAAGAATGTGATTATATGTGTAGGAAATTTGACTGTGCAATTGGTGGTAGATAGCTGCCTCTATATCAAAAGGGAAAGAATAATAAATACACAAAATAATAATCAGGGGGTCAAGGACCCACTGGTGAAAAAGTGTTGAGGGCCTATGCCCAATTTAACATTCAGAAAGAAAAAAAAAAACGGTCAGGATACCAGCTCAGCTCCTCCAATTCTATTATCAATAATCTGGTACTTTTGCTCGCTCAAAAACATAGTTACTGTTAAATCTGACCATGATCTAACCATATACTGGTCTAAGTTGAAATTGAAAGCGAGAAACACATTTATCAGAGTATTGGGGTAGAAAACAATATTTAGCCTTCAAACACAGTAATGACCCACTTTACACTAAGTTCTTTTTTTACTTTTCTTATAATATTGCTATATGTGGGTATTTGGCAGAATGACAAAACTCATGCAACTACCACAATTCTTTTGGGCTCTAAACCTCCTGCCAACCAGCCCTGGGGAACACAATGTTAATCACTGTTTGCTAAAAGTTCAGTCTCTGGAAACAGAAAAGATGGTAAAAAAAAAGTCACACATATGCCTATAACTTTAGCACAAGCCCTTTTTTTCTTTTTCCTTTCTTCTCCTCCTTATGGTAACACAGTCAGACTTGACATGCTCACTGCTTGCTAGATGTTTGGTTTCTGGGGGGAAAACGGATCACAAATATGTCTATAGCTTCAGCATAGGCCCTTTTTTCCCTTCTTTCCTTACGGTAACACAGCCAGGCTTAACATGATCACTGTTTACTAGATATAATAGTCCCATGTAAGCCTCTAGCTCCAGCACAAGTCCTTCTCTCTTTTCTTTTCTCTGCTCTCTCCCTCCTCACGGTAACAAACACAGGGCTAACATGGCAATCCCCAAGAGAGTGGAACAAATGATCAGGGACCCAGTCCAAAATATCCCGTGTACTCCTGTTAAGCCGTCCACAGCTCAGGCCTGAACTATTTCGCCCGGCAACCCCTTACAGCCAAACAGTTCAGCCCGTGTAGTACGCATACAATCTCTGCCGGGACAAGACAGTACAGTTCTTTAAATAGTACCCATCTGGGCTTACCAGTGTGCAGTTGCCGGGTAAGGTTGGGATGCCTCCTTATCTCTCATCCGTGAATTCACCGTCTGCTCCGGATCAACAATGCTCCCCACGCTGTGGGAGCTCCACTGAGCTTGCTACTGTGGTGGGGGTGCTTAGCATCCGAATCCCTCCGCACGCCTTCAGCACCTCCCCCTGCCGCTTCTCTGGGTTCCGGGTTATGCGGGCAGGCTCCTCTATCCCCGGCAAACAGACGGCTTGCGTATGAAGGTAGGTTACGGGTACAATCCCCTCTGTATGCTTTCGAAGCAATTGTGCACCAGGGCACGCTGGAAAGACCTGGACTTATAACAAGTGTGAAGTGGCGGTTCTACCGCCGGCCTAAACAGCTTCTAAGATTTCCTCCTCAGGCTGTCATATAGCCAAATTTCAGCCCTACTAAACCCCTCTTGAGTCGGGGCTATGAGGCAATGAGTAGGGGCAGTAGTTGGAGTCGCTAGGTCGGAACGCCGACATGGAGCATGCTGCTGTTAAGCTCCGCCCTCAGACCGGAAATCCCAGCGCTAGTCTGTTCTGTCAAAAATTATTCCTATTTAAAGCTAAATACTTACCTGTAAAATAAACCCTAATATAGCTACAATATAAATAATAATTATATTGTAGCTATTTTAGGATTAATATTTATTTTACAGGCAACTTTGTATTTATTTTAACCAGGTACAATAGCTATTAAATAGTTAAGAACTATTTAATAGCTACCTAGTTAAAATAATTACAAAATTACCTGTAAAATAAATCCTAACCTAAGTTACAATTAAACCTAACACTACACTATCAATAAATTAATTAAATAAAATACCTACAATTATCTACAATTAAACCTAACACTACACTATCAATAAATTAATTACATACAAATACCTACAAATAAATACAATTAAATAAACTAACTAAAGTACAAAAAATAAAAAAGAACTAAGTTACAAAAAATAAAAAAATAATTTACAAACAATACAAAAAGATTACAACAATTTTAAGCTAATTACACCTACTCTAAGCCCCCTAATAAAATAACAAAGCCCCCCAAAATAAAAAAAATGCCCTACCCTATTCTAAAATACAAATAGAAAAGCTCTTTTACCTTACCAGCCTGTAAAAAAAACCCATACAATACCCCCCCGCAACATTACAACCCACCACCCACATACCCCTAATCTAACCCAAACCCCCCTTAAATAAACCTAACACTAAGTCCCTGAAGATCTTCCTACCTTATCTTCACCACGCCGGGTATCACCGATCCGTCCAGAGGAGCCTCCGAAGTCTTCATCCAAGCCCAAGCAGGGGGTGAAGAAGTCCATCATCGGGCTGAAGAGGTCCATCATCGGGCTGAAGTCTTGATCCATCATCGGGCGCTGAAGAAGTCCATCATTGTCCTTAAAAGGGCATTCAGCTCTTTTA
The DNA here is from genome assembly GCF_027579735.1 of Bombina bombina. Taxonomy (NCBI): domain Eukaryota; kingdom Metazoa; phylum Chordata; class Amphibia; order Anura; family Bombinatoridae; genus Bombina; species Bombina bombina. The sequence goes on from NC_069501.1 coordinate 1,133,182,398, forward strand.
CAGTGCCCATTAAAAGCCCTAATCTAAAAAATAAAAAACCCTAAAATAAAACAAAACAAAGTCTAACCCCCAAATAGGTACTCACCATTGCTGAAGTCCGGTGGAGAAGGCCTTCTTCAAGGCGGCGGTGAAGTCTTCTTTGAGACGGCGACATCTTCCAGCGCGGCAACCTCTTCCATCTTCATCCAGGACCAAGCCAGCGCGGAATGGAGGTGACTGCGGAACCGGACCAGCGACCGCAGAGCCATCGAGCGTGGAGATCCTCTTCGTATGATCAGCGCTGCACACTGAGGATTGAATTCAAGGTACCCATTTAAATATAGGGTACCTTGCATTCCTATTGGCTGACATTTTCAAATCAGCCAATAGGATGAGAGCTCCTGAAATCCTATTGGCTGTTTTTTTTTATTTTATTTTTTTAGATTAGGGCTTTTAATGGGCACTGTAAAAGAGCTAAATGCCCTTTTAAGGGCAGTAAAAGAGCTGAATGCCCTTTTAAGGGCAATGCCCATACAAATGCCTCTTTAGGGGCAATCAGTAGTTTAGGATTTTTTAGTGTTAGGTTTTTTTTTGTTTTTTTTTTTTAAATGTAAAAGAGCTGTTTAACTTAGGGCAATGCCCTACAAAAGGCCCTTTTAAGGGCTATTGCTAGTTTAGTTTAGATTAGGGGGTGTTTTTATTTTGGGGGGGTTATTTTCATAGGGATTAGGTTTAATTTTTTTATTTTTTACATTTCGTTTATTATTTTCTTTTTTCTTTTTTGTAATTTTAGATTAGTTTAAATTTAGTAATGTTAGTTTTTTTATTTTAATTGTAATTTAGTATTTTTTAATTTGAGGTAATTGGGGTTAATTTAGAGGGTGTTAGGTTAGGGGGCTTAGTAATTTAATTAGTTATTTGCATTGTGAGGAGTTGGCGGTTTAGGAGTTAATAGATTTATTAGGTTAATTGCGTTGTGGGGGATTGGCGGTTTAGGGGTTAATAGATTTATTAGGTTTATTGCGTTGTGGGGGATTGGCGGTTTAGGGGTTAATAGATTTATTAGGTTTATTGCGTTGTGGGGGTTTGGCAGATTAGGGGTTAATAGATTTATTATGTAGATTTGCGATGTTGGGGTTGGTGGATTTAGGGGTTAATATTTTATTAGGTATATTGCGATTTGGGAGAATGGCGGATTAGGGGTTAATAAATGTATTGTTAGATTTGATATGTGGGTGAATGGCGGATTATGGGTTAATAGTTTATTTAGGTATATTGCGTTGTGGGGGATTGGCAGTTTAGGGGTTAATACTTTTATTATTAGTTGCTATGTGTGGGGATTGCGGATATAAGGGTTTTGACATGTCAGGTTTATTTTTGGGAGGCGTGTTAGACTTTTATGGGATATTTAACTTTTTTGTGTTTTTTTTTTATGCGCCGGCAGTTTCTAAAGTGCCGTTAGTCACTGGAGACTCCAGAAATATGTAGTTACTTACATTTCTGGACATTGCTAGTTTATCCGACTTACGGCAGTTTATGAACTGCCGGCACTGTATATGTGATTCCCCAATGTGCGAGGTGAATTTAAGGGTGACGCGGGTTTCAGCAGTTACGCTGAAGCCTGCGCCGCATGTGTAATCTTGCGCCAGATGTCAATTGTGTGAAAGGGCCAGGTGTTCTTATGCAACTTTGTATTGTAAATCACACAGTTGTCCTTTGTGACTTGGTTTTGTTTGTCAAAATGGTATTATAAATTATAACATGCAAGATTGTTTGACCCTTGCATTCCTATGCCTGAGTTGGAATATAGGATAGATGCTTTTTAACAAACTCTAGTAATTGGTTTGATAAGTTATATTCAGGATTCAACAGCATTTTTAACCAGTAAAGGATATATAGGGGATATACTGCAATAGCACATGCTTTGCGATCAAAGGAATGTGGATGTCTGTAATTGCTATCAAATAAGGATTACACTGTATATTCTGTGAATCTTTTACAATTTGCATTGTGCTTTTAATAAGCCTGAGATTTTCAGAAACTGCTAACTTCACTCTCCCCTGGTAGATTTTGTATCCCAAATAGTTCATTACTTTCTATAGGGGTTGCTCTAATCTCGCTTTCAATCTTTTGCCCCTTTTCTTACAGAATTAATTGAGTTTTGCCCTTGGAAATTCTGTGAGTTAATTTCTCAATTTCTCTCTGAGCTGTAAAATTTTAGAGAATTTAGCCCTCGCTTTTGTGAGTTTTGCAACAGATTATAGGCGATCTTTACTAGCTATGTGATTCAGCACTAATCAGCCCCACTTTGTGAGATTGTGTGGTCTGTTGTTGCTCCTAGATGCTACCTCTTCACAATAATAGCACTTACTGTTAACCGGGGCAGATCTAATAGGGCAAACATTTCACAAACTGTTTTGTGGAAAAAGTGGAATGCTGAGCTCTTCAGAACGACCTATTACACTACCGATGTTTGTCTATGGAGATTTACTGGCTATAAACTGTTAGCAATTAGTCTGAAAACCTGATCTAAATAATCAGTAGGGGTTTCTACATACTTTTGGCCTTATAGTAAGCATATTTATAGATAGTATTTTAAAGTGATACAATTCTCTATAGCATAATATTTCTTATTGTAATAAGTTACAAATAAAAAAAAAAAACCTTAGTTAATTTAAAGAAATTACCTACATATGATTGCATTACACAATATTAATTCATTGATGATGAGGCGCTAAAACATTTCCTGTTTTTTTTTATTGTATAGTATGACTAAGAATTCAAATATTAGCTTTAATGCAATTTTTAAAATGTGATTGAATATATAGAGTAAAGATATTCAATGATCAAGTAGTAACAGACTTGTTTTTACAAGCTTTGCCTCGGGTTTGCATCTATTTCTGTTTAAGATGCTATGAAATGCCTTACAAAGCTTTTTCAAAGAAGCTTAGTCATTTTTTTAGCATTCAGTGTATAAAACATATTTAAAAATAAAATTGTAAAAATTAATTCCTTCAGGCAACACTTGTTGGATTTAAAAAAATGTTCTCACATTAAATATGCACAACTTATTTGAATATGTTTTTATTTTGTACAACTAATCAGACATTATTAGGAACTTTCCAAGTAATAGCTCCAAAATATGGTGAATTGCCATATAAAAAGTTATATAGCAACTGTGGAGTTTTAAGCCATTTCAATGTTGTTTAATTGGGTAAACACATAAATAGGTAATTATTCTGTCATTTATGTTACCCTTCATGAAAGGAAACATAACTTATTCATGAGCTGGGAAACAAAGGAGTACCATGATCAGGTAAGATTCCCTTTGGGATGCCAACTTGTGAAAATACTGTAATGCTCGTGGGATACTCCTCTATCAGACCAAACTCGTCCAGTAGTCTTGATATCCCGGTGTCGAACCGGAATGAAAGGGAATATCCCAGAGCAGAGAAAGTTAGTAAGATTAGGATGGCGGCACTCACCACAGACAGGACAGTCCCCAACGGCAAAGGCAGAGCAGTCCAAGGCAAATCACTAGAATGGTCAGACAGGCAGGATTTGGTAACAGTAAAGTAGTCCAAGGGCAAACCACTAGAATGGTCAGGCAGGGTTTGGCAACGGTAAAGCAGTCCAAGGGCACACCATTACAATGGTCAGGCAGACAGGGTTCGGCAACAAAGAGGCAATCCAGAACACCAGGGGTTAAACAGGCAGAGTAGTCAGGCAGGCAGGGTTCAGCAGCAGTATATCAATCCAGCAATTTAGGGGTTAAACAGGCAGAGTAGTCAGACAGGCAGAGTTCAGCAGTAGTATATCAATCCAGCAATTTAGGGGTTAAACAGGCAGAGTAGTCAAACAGGCAGAGTTCAGCAGCAGTATATCAATCCAGCAATTCAGGGGTATAACAGGCAGAGTAGTCAGACAGGCAGGGTTCAAACACATAAAGGCAATACAGTAGTAATGATCTATCGCACCCAGGAGCACACAAAGTAACACCTATACTTGGGCAGTGATAGATCGTTATTGAGCGACTTACATAGGCGCAGGATTTGCGCCAGAGGAATCCAGACCGACATCTGAGGAGTGTGCGGTGATGACATCAGCGCCGCACGCATCCGGACCTGACACAGTCCTTGGCAACGAGCAGGGAAGGAGATGCCGTGCCCCTAGCAATGGCTAGAGCGGCGCGGCATGACAAATACTTTCAAATGGTACAGCAATAATTGGCAGAGATATAAAAAGGGGCCCTTAACTTAGGTTTTGAGGATGCCCGTTAACATTTGGTTCAGGGAGCCCAGTATCTTCATATCCCCATGGCCAAAAGAACTTCTGAAGACCCTTTCCTGAGTTTTCTCTACCCCCAAATGTCCACCCAGAAGGTGCGAATGGGCAAAATCTAATACCTTCCTAGTATGAGAGGAAGGCAAAGCTAGCTGTTATATTGCTTGACCTTCCTCTGATGTTACTAGGTTCAAAATGTAATTTTAAACATAAAGGGCCAGATCACAAATGGAGCGCAAATTAACGCTTCCGCTTGAACGTTAATTGCACCTGAATTAAGCTTTTTGCACTTGTCAGCTTGTACTCGTATTACGAGTTGAATGTAAACACCCCACTCACGCGCAAACCTGATCGCATATACTCATGTGCACTAACCCAACATGAAAATATGAATATTTCACATTCAAATTTTCTGCAAATAGCAGAATATGTAATATTCAGTGGTGTCACTAGGGGGTGCGGGGGGTGCGGACCGCACCAGGTGACACCTTGAGAAGGGGTGACACCATCCCTTAGTGACTCCACTGTGTCTGGCTATGTTTAGTGGTGCTGAGGTTTCAGCACACATACCACTATATTCTAGGAGTGCCAATAGCGGAGGGGGAGCGAGTGGGGCAGTAACACACACAGGGAAGTAAGTGAAGGAGGAGAGTACAGATTGCAGCAGATGGTGTTCTATTATTTTTGCTACCCCATTAGATTTTGCTACCAAGGAAACTGCGCAAAATCAACAGGTAGCAAAACATGATAAACCACCAGCACGTCAACCAACACTAATCCTGGAATTGGCAGATCAGTATAGGCATGTGACATGTTGGGGCTGGACTATAGAGCGCACTCCTCTGTGGCGACAACTGCAAGTAACACATGGAACATGACAGGATATCTAAGAGGGTAAGTAAGATTGCAATGTAATGTACCTTTCACATTTATCCCACTTCTCTGTCAATATCTGTCTGCAGTTCAGTGCTGTCAATTTGGTGACCTATCTGATGCTTCCCCCTACAACGGTCTAAGAAAACATCACCGTGGCATGCAGAGATAAATTTAACTCTTTGGCTACCAGAAAGGACTGTAGTTACTCCCAGGCAGTGCATTGCAGCCCTTTTTGGTAGCTATAGGGTTATATTGTACTCTGCATGTTATCTCTGTTGTTCCTTGAACTCTGCAGCGCAAGAGGTGTAGGAGGGTTTGACCCGTGGTTAGTTGTCTGTTAGAAGTATCCGGTTTAGAGTTACACCTCTCAGCAGAGCACTTCAGCAATTCTCTAAAAAATACTAAATAACATAAAATGTGTAGTTTGTGTGTATATATATATATATATATATATATATATATATATACATATATATATATATATATATATATATATATATATATATATATATATATATATATATATATATATTTATATACACACACACCCATCTCCAGCACTTGACAAAGATTTTTACAGAGATGTCAGTGAAGGATCTAGAGGCTAATATCAGAGGCACTATCCCTTATATTGCTGAATACTCTGCAATTGAACTCTCATTTCTACAATATTTGGCACTGAGCCTTTCACAATTGAGACCCTTAATTTATAGGATAACAACCAATATCATACTGTAGTGTAAGTAAAATACTATTTCTTTTCAAAATTCGAATGTGCCTAACCTTACTGTGCTAACTTACAAGGCGTGTGTGTGAGTATACAGTGGCGTTACTGCTGCGGGGGCTGCGCACTGCACCCTGGTGTCATGCCCAGAGGGAGTGACACCATGAGTTACTGCACCGGGTGACGCCAACTCTAGTGACGCCACTGGTAATATTAATTCATAAATAAATATTTCTATATATATATATATGATGGTATTTTGGTACAATATATATAAATACTCTATGATCTAAATATGTATAGTTTAGAGGATAGAAGGGAAAGAGGTGACATGATAGAAACCTTCAAATATATGAAGGGACTTAATAAAATAGAAGCTGAAAGCATTTTTTACAAAAAAATAAATGCAAAAACAAGGGGTCACAATCTAAAGTTAGAGGGTAGCAGATTCAGGAGAAATTTAAGGAAGCATTTTTTTACAGAAAGGGTGGTGGATTCATGGAATGAACTTCCATTTGAGGTGGTAAACCCAAAGACTGTAAAGGAATTTAAAAATGCCTGGGACATGCATAAGGCTATCCTAAGGAAAAGGTAACATGTAATATGTGTACAGGGAGTGCAAAATTATTAGGCAAATGAGTATTTTGACCACATCATCCTCTTTATGCATGTTGTCTTACTCCAAGCTGTATAGGCTCGAAAGCCTACTACCAATTAAGCATATTAGGTGATGTGCATCTCTGTAATGAGAAGGGGTGTGGTCTAATGACATCAACACCCTATATGTGCATAATTATTAGGCAACTTCCTTTCCTTTGGCAAAATGGGTCAAAAGAAGGACTTGACAGGCTCAGAAAAGTCAAAAATAGTGAGATATCTTGCAGAGGGATGCAGCACTCTTAAAATTGCAAAGCTTCTGAAGCGTGATCATCGAACAATCAAGCGTTTCATTCAAAATAGTCAACAGGGTCGCAAGAAGCGTGTGGAAAAACCAAGGCGCAAATTAACTGCCCATGAACTGAGAAAAGTCAAGCGTGCAGCTGCCAAGATGCCACTTGCCACCAGTTTGGCCATATTTCAGAGCTGCAACATCACTGGAGTGCCCAAAAGCACAAGGTGTGCAATACTCAGAGACATGGCCAAGGTAAGAAAGGCTGAAAGACGACCACCACTGAACAAGACACACAAGCTGAAACGTCAAGACTGGGCCAAGAAATATCTCAAGACTGATTTTTCTAAGGTTTTATGGACTGATGAAATGAGAGTGAGTCTTGATGGGCCAGATGGATGGGCCCGTGGCTGGATTGGTAAAGGGCAGAGAGCTCCAGTCCGACTCAGACGCCAGCAAGGTGGAGGTGGAGTACTGGTTTGGGCTGGTATCATCAAAGATGAGCTTGTGGGGCCTTTTAGGGTTGAGGATGGAGTCAAGCTCAACTCCCAGTCCTACTGCCAGTTTCTGGAAGACACCTTCTTCAAGCAGTGGTATAGGAAGGAGTCTGCATCCTTCAAGAAAAACATGATTTTCATGCAGGACAATGCTCCATCACACGTGTCCAAGTACTCCACAGCGTGGCTGGCAAGAAAGGGTATAAAAGAAGAAAATCTAATGACATGGCCTCCTTGTTCACCTGATCTGAACCCCATTGAGAACCTGTGGTCCATCATCAAATGTGAGATTTACAAGGAGGGAAAACAGTACACCTCTCTGAACAGTGTCTGGGAGGCTGTGGTTGCTGCTGCATGCAATGTTGATGGTGAACAGATCAAAACACTGACAGAATCCATGGATGGCAGGCTTTTGAGTGTCCTTGCAAAGAAAGGTGGCTATATTGGTCACTGATTTGTTTTTGTTTTGTTTTTGAATGTCAGAAATGTATATTTGTGAATGTTGAGATGTTATATTGGTTTCACTGGTAAAAATAAATAATTGAAATGGGTATATATTTGTTTTTTGTTAAGTTGCCTAATAATTATGCACAGTAATAGCCACCTGCACACACAGATATCCCCCTAAAATAGCTATAACTAAAAACAAACTAAAAACTACTTCCAAAACTATTCAGCTTTGATATTAATGAGTTTTTTGTGTTCATTGAGAACATGGTTGTTGTTGAATAATAAAATTAATCCTCAAAAATACAACTTGCCTAATAATTCTGCACTCCCTGTAGACTTGATGGGCCTTTTTGGTTCTTATATACCGTCAAATTCTATGTTTCTATATGTTTATATATGTTTATATATGTTTATATATGATTATATAAAGGAATAGATATATACATATATATATATATATATATATATATATATATATATATATATATATATATATAGGAATATCTATTTAGAAATACATAGAACATATTCTGTTATGTGCAGAACATTGGAATGTGAAATATTTACAGTAAATACACACTATGGGGCCTATCTATCAAGCTCCGTACGGCTGCTCCATAACCCTGTCCGCCTGCTCTGATGAGGCGGACAGGAATCGCCGGAATTCAACCCGATCGAGTACGATCGGGTTCATTGACACTCCCCTGCTGGCAGCTGATTGGCCGCAAGTCTGCAGGGGGTGGCGTTGCACCAGCAGCTCACAAAAGCTGCTGGTGCAATGCTGAATATGGAGAGCGTATTGCTCTCTGCATTCAGCTATGTCGGTCGGACCTGATCCGCACTGTCGGATCAGGTCCGACAGACATTTCATAAATAGGCATCTATAACACCAGTGGCGGCTGGTAAATTTTGAGGATGGTGGGGCACTAGACCACACCCCTTTATTTAAGACCCACTCCACATGTGGCTCCGCACATTAAAACCAGTGTACTCTAGTCGTGATTTTCTTCTTTTAAAAAAATAAAAAGGTACACACCACCTGGGTGTGTGTGTAAATAATTATATATATTTCTGTGGAGTTATTCATGAGTCAGCACGTATTGGCTAAAATGCAAGTATGTAAATAGCACTGAAGTAAGGGGGCAGCCTCCAGAGACTTAAATACAGGTAATCAGTATATTAACCCTTTGAGTGCTAATGACGGCTCTGAGCAGTCACAGAGTTTCCCACTCTGGTGCTAATGACGGCTCAGAGCTGTCACTAGCACTCTCCCACCTTGAGGGAGATCTGGGGACTCCCACCCGCTCCTACCTTATTTATTCACAATTTAATTGTATTAGAATACCACAATGAGACCAAGATATAAGCCACTAGCATTCAAGCAGTACAATCAGCTATATAGGCACAATTTATCTTATATAATCCCAATTTAAAAACATCAGAAATTGTATATATTATTTGTGCAAACAATCAACTCCTATGTCAATTTATCTAAGCTGAAATAAATTCTTAGTTATCTACAGTTAAGACAATTCTAATATATATATATATATATATATATATATATATATATTTGCAAAGATAAATTACTTAGCACTAAGGATTAGATTTAAAATACACAGGCTATGAAATACAAGGTTAAAATACATTTGTTCTTTTAAATCTGCTAATTGCAGTTTAGCTATAATTACTAAATACCTTTTGATTTAAATATTATATATATATTTAACAATCGCGTGTATTTGCAATATGGATCATAAGAAGGTAGCCCAATCTTGCTTATAGTAACTGTATTTCAACGCAGCCAATTTTTCTCAGTTACCAGTCCTCCAGCAAAGTCAGCAACCAACCTCCTCTCTCCTCTTGCATACAGCTTATATTGTCTAATCATTGGTGAGAATATGGGAGGCCCTTCGGAAACTGATCATCTCATTGGTCACCTGGGATGTGCTTCTCTGATCTGTAGTACCGTCTCTGATCTATAGGTGGCAGCAGACAACCAGGAATGCAGCCCCACCATCAAACATTGTTAACAGTTTATTACATTCTTATAAAGTGATTAGTTATCACACTATAACTTTTTGCATTAATAAAACTCTCTTGTCATTATCTATGTTTCCTTTAGCATAACATAAAATGTACAATTTGATACCAAACATTATTATTTTTAATAACCCTATTAATAAGCAATTTATACTGCTAATTATTAGCTTAAAATCCATTTAAAATAACATTCAATATCCTGGTATTGTATTGTATCTCAATAGGAATGCAATGTATTTCATATTTCTAATGCATATTTGAATTCATGGCAATACCAGCTGCAGATCTGAAATAAAAATAATAGTGTTATTAATTTTTATGTTAAAATAGAAAATATCCACATTTGTCTGTTTTTATGACTAAGGACATCTTGTTGTCCTGTAAAACAAAGGACAGATATTATTTTGAAATTAGTCTAGCATTTATACATTTATTATATAGATATTTATTTAGAGATCCCATCTCCACATCAGTTGCTCCTATAATTTCCATTATATTTCTGGAAAACAGAGAAAAAAAAATGTGTTTATCTTTAACTTAATGGGTCAGTATTTGTATATATCAATGTATTTATTTTTCAACACAGCGAATATTTATTTAATATATTATGTCCCAGCTCAATACATATATACATATATGTGTTATTTGAGTTATTTCAGACTCATTTGAAAACCTGGCATCATTCTTTTTGCAAAATTTTTTTATTTTTTATTTATGTCATACAGAGACTTGCAATGCTAATTTGTCTGGGGTTGTATATTGGAAACTGCGCAGGGGCAATTCACACTTATGTGACATAAATAATTTCTTCAGCTAAAACTGGTTTTCCCTATGAATCTCATTAAGCCTAAAAGAAAGATCACAGACATTGCGTCTATATTAGCTCAGGGGATCCTGTAACTTAGGTAATGAAACAGATGCTTTCTCTTTGAAATAACTTAAATGTTATCTTAATTAGGAGAAGCGTATCTTATGTCTGATATTTGTTTTTAAACTAATTTGTCTTTCTTTGAAATGACTGATAGCCAAATGTTTTAGGGCCAGCAGAAAGAGTCAGTCATAATCTGATAGGGATTTCAGATTTACACCTTAGCAAGAAAATGTTTCTTTTAAAGTGACCTTTATGATTCATCCTGTGTAATCAAAAGAAGAAAATGGGGGTTAAATTACACACATTGAAAACCATCTCATACTGGATTTTTACAAATAAAATTAATTATTTGGTGTATACAACCATCTATATATATTAAATAGTATGTATATATACATTATTTAATAACATTTACAGATCGTCTGACAGCGCAACTTTATTTATACTAAACAATGTTAAGTATAGGAGCAGGGGGCATGCTGCTTAGCAGCCTGTATCTCAGGCATCTAAGCAGCTACAGACCCCCAAGACCCACTATTGGAAAGGTAATCATCTAACATGTCCAACTGTGTAAGTATTGGGGGTCTGAAAAAAAAAAAAGTTAAAAAAAATTGTTCAAAAAATAAAAAAAATTAAAAAAACATTAAAAAATCTTAGCACCCAGGTGGGAAAGTGCTTAGGACTCAAAGGGTTAAAGGACATTAAACTCTAAATACATTCTAGATAGAATGATTCATTCAAACACAAGATTAGTCTGAGAATAACATAAAGATGTTTTTTTTTAAAGTTTCATTAGTTGTTTAAATATTGACAAAATAAATGTAAAGTTTTAATGTCTAAAAAACAGTGGGAGCTGCCATGTTGTAACTTAAAAAAAGCAAAAAAATAGGAGCGCCAAACGCTAAAGTATGCAATCAGGAAGTATAAAAATAGTCTCAGTGGACTTAAATAGTGGACATAAAAGTGAGCATATAAGTAGAACTTTAAAACATATTTATTAACATATAAGTTAAAACATATCTCATAACCTAAATAATACACAAGTATCTATATGGAAACGTTTGGAAAGCCAAAAACCAGACACAAATGGATGTGGCTATTTTTAATCAATGGTGTGCAAAATAGTGCAGGTTTATCCTCAAAAATAAAGTAAGGGGTATCCTCAAAAATAATAGTTCTCAAAAACAATAGTTCTAAAAAATAAATGTCTTTTATCACCTAGGTGTGAAAAAATAATGACGCGTACACGTGATTGGAAAAACTGTCTAGAAAATAAGTTAATCCTGGTGACCAGTGAATGCTGGATAGAAAGTTAGATGAAAATTATCTTAAGCCGTTAACTGGGAAATGGTGCAGCAACCCTGGATGATGGGTGATGTTAGTGTAGAAAAATAAAACTATAATAAAAAATAATGGTGACGATGACCAGTGGGAAGGTACCTAAAAAAAGCAAATAAAAAACAACATGTGCGAAAAATCGCACAGTATATTGAAAATAAAAAAACTCACCAAATATATTAGACAATCCCTGGAAAAGAAATACAAGCCTCACAAATATAATATAATATACTATTAATATTCTTATCCTAAGCACTTTAAACATTTTGTTAAATCTTAGCAAAGTTAAATAAAATTGGTGACAATAAAATGAATGTATCTAAAAAATGATTATTCTGTATAAAATGACAATTTCTACTAAAATCACTTTTAACGCATTTGTTTTATTTTCAGAATGAAACATGAAGGAATTAGAGGATAATAATAATTTGAAAAAATGTATAAAATCTTTTTTTTTTTTTAATAAGACCACTGCAGGCTCATGGCATGAGTTTTGGGGGCTATTTGCATGCACAAGCCATGCTTCTGCATTAGTTGTTAAAAAATATGCCTTGTGTTTGCATTAATTAACTTTTGACTTATTTTTAACAAATATTTCAGAGAAAAGGCTTCCCAAAATATCAGACAATTCTATGGCCACAGTAATTACTGTCCACCAGCAATTCTCCTGCAAGGTTTTGATCTGCTAGCTAGGGCTGTAATTTTATATTAGGGCTGATGTGCAATGTTCCCTCTATTTGTTTAACAAAACATTATTAACAGGACACTCTAGTCAAAATTGAACTTTAATGATTCATTAACAAAATGTGCAGTCTTTTTATATTTACACTTTTTGAGTCACCAGCTCCTACTAAGCATGTGCGAGAATTCACAGAATATACGTATATATGCATTTGTGATTGGCTGGTGGCTGTCACATGGTACGTATATGCATTTGTGATTGGCTGATGGCTGTCACATGATACAGTGGAAATGGATATAACTTTGAAATTTGTCAGAATAAAATCTTCTCATTTGAAGTTTAGAATAATGCTATTGTATTGTCTTTTTATGATGCGTTTGTTGATTATGCAAATCTACTGTAATTACTGGTCCTTTAAGCACATTTTTAATTACAGTTTATAACATAACTGATACTGACCTAATGTAGCCCTTTGTTGTTTTTCAGTGTAATGTGTAAATGGATGGCTACTTATCTCTACATACAAGCAAGCAATATTTTATTTTATAGACAAAGGCAAAGGTATCCGTGCATGGCACACAACATACTGGTCTCCATTTATTAAGCAGTGGATGCTGCTTTGGAGCCCCATCATTTCAGGTCCTTTTCGGTGGCAGACTGAAATCATCCCGATCTGATATAATCGGGATGATTGACGGCCCCTGCTCACCAGAAATGCTGGTGCAATGTTAAATGTCGGCATTTAGCGAGGTCGAGCGGACCTGATTCGCTACAGCATATCATGTCCGCTCGCCTTATAATAAATCTACCCCACTGTCTCTTTTTAAATCCCATACCACAAAGCTCTGTCTCTCTGTAGTTCATATAACATGTTGCTCCATCTCTCTGTCTTCAGCTTATACAAAACAAGCTGCTCTGTCTACAGATCATAAGGACAACCGGTTATCTAACTAATATATCAGGTGCTGCAGTGACATTGGCAGCTGCAATTTACAATCTCTGCTCTGGGAACTTAAAGGGACACTGAACCCAATTTTTTTCTTTTGGGAATCAGAGCATGAAATTTTAAGCAACTTTCTAATTTACTCCTATTATCAAATTGTCTTCATTCTCTTGGTATCTTTATTTGAAATGCAAGAATGTAAGTTTAGATGCCGGCCCATTTTTGGTGAATAACTTGGGTTGTCCTTACTGATTGGTGGATAAATTCATCCACCAATAAAGAAGTGCTGTCCAGAGTCTGAAACAAAAAAAGCTTAGATGCCTTCTTTTTCAAATAAAGATAGCAAGAGAACGAATAAAAATTGATAATAGGAGTAAATTAGAAAGTTGCTTAAAATTTGGGTTTAGTGTCCCTTTAACCCTAAAAGCTCTGCACATAGTTTATTTTACACAGGTGCGCACAAAGAAGAGTCAAAGATGTGTCCAAAATGGTGCAGGCGCGTGGCCGATGGTGTGCAAAACACAAAGAAACAGGAAGCGGCCATAGCCATGGTCGCCACGAAAGAGGTGCAGCTAAGTATGCGATAGATGGTGCATAGTTAGCAACAATGAGGCCGATTTATCAAGCTCCGAATGGAGCTTGAGGGCCTGTGTTTCTGGCGAGTCTTCAGACTCGCCAGAAACGCAAGTTATGGAGCTGCTTCTTCATAACCCTGTCCGCCTGCTCTGAGCAGGCGGACAGAGATCGCCAAAATTCAACCAGATGGAGTACGATCGGGTTGATTGACACCCCCCTGCTGGCGGCTGATTGGCCGCGAGTCTGCAGGGGGCGGCGTTGCACCAGCAGCACATAAGAGTCACTGGTGCAATGCTGAATACGGAGAGTGTATTGCTCTCCGCATTCAGCGATGTCTGTCAGACCTGATCCGCACTGTCGGATCAGGTCCGACAGACATTTGATAAATAGGCCTCAATATAACTATTATCGGTGCAACAAGGCAACGATTTTATAATCCACATATGAATTGTCGGAAAATGTCAGCTTTGAAAGCTCTTTAGAAACATAAACAAAGTCAATATTTATTTACTCATAAACTAGACATTCATTTACCCTGCTCCAGATCTATAAATTAACTGGGCTGTATTTCAACCTTGCAGCACCTCCTTCATCTTTTGCAGAGAAAAATATTTTTTTGTGCACACAGACAGATGAGAGTACCCAGGATTTTGTAGGGATTTATCCCATCTTCTCCTTTGGAAGAAAAAAATGCCCCACATTGCTGAAGAAATAGAAGTACAGCCAGTCATCTCCATTAGTGCCTGGTCACTTAGAACAAAATGTAACTGTCACCAGTGCAAGCTGAATATGCTGCTCACATGGGTTTACCATCAAATCATCCCACGTTAAAGAAGTACTAGCACTTTGCCCAGAGAAGGTGCTGTCAATCACATTCAGCAAGTCTCCCGTGATAAAAAAAAAACCAAGAAATGTTCATACTTACTAACAATAGTTTCTGCATAAGTTACTATTGGCAACTAAAGTGATATGTATTGCAATATTTCTGACTACTATTAAAGGCAGCATAAATCTTACTGCTTACCAAACTCACCGGGGGAGGGGGGGTTGTTAAAAAACTAAACCACACGTAGTTCCCAAAACACATTTCAAAATGCTCAACTGAAACATCTGCACTACCACCAGATGATAAGCCAACCCAAATATATTTAGTAGATGGTGGCCAACTGTGGTGGAGCCACTAATGTTAACAACCTGTCATGACCGCAACCTGGAAGTCCCCCTCTGTAAATCCTTTGATGCAGCCTGTTACTAATTGTTATTAAAACTATACCATTTGTTACATAATTACTAAATCAGTGTTTTAAGAGGTTTAAGAAGTTACCAAGGCCTACATTAAAGGGACACTAAACCCAATATTTTTATTTAATGATTCAGATAGAGCATACAATTTTAAGCAACTTTTTAATTTACTCCTATTTTCAATTTTTCTTCGTTCTCTTGCTATCTTTGTATTTAAAGCAGAAATGTAAAGCTTAGGAGCTGGCCTATTTTTTGTTTAGAACCTGGGTTATCCTTGCTTATTGGTTTGCTAAATGTAGCCACCAATAAGCAAGCGCTATCCAAGAATGAAGAAAAATGATAATAAGAGTAAATTAGACAGTTGATTAAAATTGCATGCTCTATCTGAATCATGAAAGAAAAAGTTTGGGTTTAGTGTCCCTTTAATGTAGGCCTTGGTAACTTCTTAAACCTCTTAAAACACTGATTTAGTAAATTTGTAACAAATGGTATAGTTTGAAACATTTCAGTTTTTGTCTATTAGAAAGGTTGCAGTTTTTATCATATCAAAGAAAAACTGCAATATTGTAAGAAAATGATATCAACTCAGAAACTGAGAACGCTACAGTCAAGATTTTTTCTTCTTAGGTACTATTTGCAACATGGGACACTTACATGACAAAATTATCCCACAATATGCCTTGGACCCTATAATTACTCTTCTCATAGGCAGTCAATAATCATTGATTATTCTGTCTGAAAGTCTATTAGCTAAACTCAATCATGCACACAAATACTCCAATACTGCACATGATCTTAGCTTACAAAATTGCTTATTCATGTGAGAATTATGTAATGTTTGCCTTAAAGGGATAGGACTGGTTTTTCATGATAGAACATACCATTTTAAACTACTTTTCATTTTACTTATATTATCAAATTTGCTTCATTATCTTGTTATCCTTTGCTGGAGGACCACCATTGCAGTGCTGGCAGCTAGCTGAACACATCTAGTTAGCCAATCACAAGAGAGAAGTGTGTGCAGACATCAATCAGCAGCTAGCTCCCACTAGTGTAGGATATGTGCATTTTCTTTTTCAACAAGGGATACCAAGAGAATGAAGCACATTTGAAAATAGAAGTGAATTCAAAAGTGTCTTAAAATTACATGTTCTGTCTGAATCATGCAAGTTTAATTTTGACTTTCCTATCCCTTTAATGCACTATGATTTTTAAACACTTTCTAATATAAAATACTCTAATTTGTTAGCGCATGTACTTTTTTGCACCACTGATCATATATAACTTAAAAGGACTTTAATATGTTAAACCCCTTTTCTGTGGGTTTTGCACAAAGTTATGTGGGGTAATTAATACAAACGTTATATCAGAATATCCCTTTAAATGCTGCTGTAATGTAAGTACTGTAATGTTTGGTGCACATAAAATGTTATTAAACAATGAAATATAAATAGACACAATGCCATGTAAAAATATATAACAAGTTCATATCACACTGTTTATTTCCATTTGTAGCTTAATCACATTATTCCAGGACTTGAATATTTAAATGCATATGGTGCACTAATGGGCAAACTGCATCTGGATGAGTATAATGATTTTGTATATGTGGAAATCATTTCAGGGTTTTTTTTGTCTTGTGGGAGATCACATGGAGTGCTCTAGGGTTAATACATACAAGCTTTCCAATAAAAATGTCAACTTGATTCATTTTAACATGTAAAAAGGGATTCACAAGGCAGAGTAAATGACTAATGTAAATTACCAGGTTAAAGCATTTGGGAAGGTTAAAGAAGTGCCATTACAGAGTGAAGATTTGCAAATGTATATCCATGATGATAGAAGGTCACGTCCCATGAGCTTTCTGTTTCAGGACATCATAGGACTCACTTGATACACTAAATAAAATAGAGGCCATGTTCTGTCAATACACTTTAAGTGCAAAAAAAAAAGCATAATTTATTGTGTCTAGAGAAAGTAATAGAGTACATAAAATGTATGAGACCTATACTATTATACAAATGTAGTGACAAAATATAATTTAACTAGTCCTAAAGCTCATTTACACGGGCCATTTTTTGCAGTACGACGGTCCCACCCCTTGCTCTCTCTCTCCCCCTCTCTTTTGTGCTCTCTCCCTCTCTCTTTTGTGCTCTCTCCCCCTCTCTTTTGCGTTCTCTCTCGCTCCACCTCTCTTTTGCTCTCTCTCCCCCCCTCTCTTTTGCTATCTCTCCCCCTCTCTTTTGTGCTCTCTCCCCCTCTCTTTTGTGCTCTCTCCCCCTCTCTTTTGTGCTCTCTCACCCTCTCTTTTGCGTTCTCTCTCGCTCCACCTCTCTTTTGCTCTCTCCCCACCCCTCTCTTTTGATATCTCTCCCCCTCTCTTTTTTGCTCTCTCCCCCTCTCTTTTGTGCTCTCTCCCCTCTCTTTTGCGCTCTCTCTCGCTCCACTAATTGTTCCTTCATCTTTATGTTTGTATCTGAAATTGCATCTTTGCTCATTAAAATATTCACCTATTGTTCTCAAGTATATGACCATTTAAATGGGCTGGCCCTGCAGAAAGAGAAGACCTGGTAATGTTATCTCTTATTGTACACAGAGTCTAATAGTTACGTATTGAAATGCTAATTCAAGCTAGTGGGGTCAATTTATTAATGTGTGAGCGGACATGATACGATGTAGAGTATCATGTCCGCTACACATCGATAAATGCCGTCAGCATACGCTGTCTGCATTTATCATTGCACCAGCAGTTCTTGTGAACTACTGGTGCAATACTGCATCCTGCAGGTTGGGTGTCAATCAGCCCGATCGTATTTGATCAGGTTGATTTCTGTCCGCCCCCTCAGAGCAGGCAGACAGGTTATGGAGCTTGATAAATTGACCCCAGTGAGAGTTCAATGAGCAAAATCAGCTATTTTAGATATACATATATCTCTCTCTTATCAAAACCCACTGCGAGGTTAATTTACTATGTTTACATAGCTTTTCTACAGAGCATACAAACATATTCATATTTTCAGTATAGGTGGCAGTTTCAACAGGCAAAAGCAGACATTCAAATGACAAAATAAAGATAAAGTAGGTGTTTGCCAACAATTTATAACATTCCAGCAGGTAAAATGTATAATTAGGAACACATTAAAGGAGAAAACATTGTACAGTACACTGTCTCTTTAAGAAGTGGTGATCATCCGACTACTAATTCTTAATCTCTCTGCCAATCACTTATTATGGGTGATTGACAGTCCCTGCTCTGCTCTCGCAATGTTAAATGCAGGCAGCGGATATACAAAGTGCTTAAAGGGGTATCCTATTCAGTCTCAACACTGCAATTTGGTCTGCTGGCTGCTCGCTCACGTAAGGAATTGCCCATCTGTGAATTATTTAAATGGGGCACATTGCCCTGTACATTTTTCTCAAAAAAGTAAAACAGGGTCCCTGCACTGTAACTTTGTCATACAATAGCGGTGGATATAAAAAAAGGGTCCCTAGTATCTTTCATAAATAACCTAGTAAAAACAAAATGATTCCCACAGGGGGGAAAAACGCTGTACACAATGTGATAAAGTTGGTTTATGGACAGATGTAAGATAAAGAAGCAGGTATATGTACACAATGTGCTAAAGTAATGCGATCTGATTATACCTACAAGCTCAACCCATTTTATTAGGTTGTGGCTTCAAAACACAAAATCGGCTAATTAAAATACACAAATAAGCCTTAAAAAAACAAATCTCAGACATTTTATACTCTGCAGCTGGTAAAAAAAAGTAAAAAAAAAAAAAAGAAGGGAAAAACAATTTTATAGTATAGTCTCCCTTTATTTAATAATTCTTGGTTAAGACCGTATGGGTATAACATTTTTAATTGACAGATCCACCTTCCTTCTTTTTTAGGAGTTCTTTATGTGAATTTTTCCCTTTCCAATCTCCCTTATGTCTACACTAACAAGCAGGGGCGCGATCCGATATCGATCGCAGTTTGCGGCGCAAGCGAGGGAACCGGCGTCGCCCGCAGTTTCAGCTCGCAACTCAAGCCATCCCATATAAGTCGCCGTCAGATGCTAACGTGCCGTAAGTCTCACAAACCAGCGATGTCCAGAAATCTGCGTAAGTACAAATTTCTGGCGTCGCCAGTGACTTGCGGCACGTTAGAAACTGCCGGCGCCTATAAAACCTGACTAAAGTTTAAAACACCCGCACTGTCTAACACGCCTCCTAAACATAGCCCGCACTGTCTAACACGCCTCCCTAACATAGCCCGCACTGTCTAACCCTCTATCCGCTATCCCCCCTCACTAGCCTAACAATAAAAAAGCTATTAACCCCTAAACCGCCGCTCCTTTACCCCGCCGCAACCTAATAAAGTTATTAACCCCTAAACCACCGCTCCCGTACCACGCCGCCAGCTATATTATATCTATAACCCCCTAAAGTGAGCCCCTAACACCGCCGCCATCTATATTAAAATTATTAACCCCTAATGTAAGCCCCTTACACCGCCGCCATCTCTATTAAAATGATTAACCCCTAATTTAATCTACCTACCCCGCCGCCAGCTATATTATCTATATTAACCCTAAGTATATTATAGTTAATATAGGTATTACATTATATATATTAACTATATTAACCCTAATTATATTAGGGTTAATATAGTTAATATAGTTACTATAGTATTTATATTAACTATATTAACTCTATCTAACCCTAACTAAATTTATATTAAATTAATCTAATTCATTTATAAACTAAAATATTCCTATTTAAATCTAAATACTTACCTATAAAATAAACCCTAAGATAGCTACAATATAATTAATAATTACATTGTAGCTATGTTAGGGTTAATATTTATTTTACAGGTAAATTGTTAATTATTTTAACTAGGTATAATAGATATTAAATAGTTATTAACTATTTAATATCTACCTAGTTAAAATAATTACCCAATTACCTGTAAAATAAATCCTAACCTAAGTTACAAATACACCTACACTATCAATAAATTTAATAAACTACAAACATCTATCTAAAAATACAATTAAATTAACTAAACTAAATTACAAAAAAAAAAAAACACTAAATTACAAAAAATAAAAAAAAGATTACAAGATTTTTAAGCTAAGTACACCTATTCTAAGCCCCCTAATAAAATAATAAACCCCCAAAATAAAAAAAATTCCCTGCCCTATTCTAAATTCAACAAATTTCAAAGCTCTTTACCTTACCAGCCCTTAAAAGGGCCTTTTGTGGGGCATGCCCCAAAGAATTCAGCTCTTTTGCATACAACAAATACAATACCCCCCCCCATTACAACCCACCACCCACATACCCCTATTCTAAACCCACCCAAACCCCCCTTAAAAAAGCCTAACACTACCCCCCTGAAGATCTCCCTACCTTGTCTTCACCACACCGGGCCGAACTCCTGATCCGATCCGGGCGATGTCTTCCTCCAAGCGGCAAAGAAGAATTCTTCCTCCGGCGATGTCATCCTCCAAGCGGCAAAGAAGAATTCTTCCTCCGGCGATGTCATCCTCCAAGCGGCAAAGAAGAATTCTTCCTCCGGCGACGTCTTCCTCCAAGCGGCAGCAAAGTCTTCATTCTTCCGGCGGCATCTTCAATCTTCTTTCTTCGCTCCGCCGCCGCGGAGCATCCATCCCGGCCGACTGCTGAACTTGGAATGAGGTACCTTTAAATGACGTCATCCAAGATGGCGTCCGCCGAATTCCGATTGGCTGATAGGATTCTATCAGCCAATCGGAATTAAGTTAAAAAAATCTGATTGGCTGATTGAATCAGCCAATCAGATTCAAGTTCAATCCGATTGGCTGATCCAATCAGCCAATCAGATTGAGCTCGCATTCTATTGGCTGATCGGAACAGCCAATAGAATGCGAGCTCAATCTGATTGGCTGATTGGATCAGCCAATCGGATTGAACTTGAATCTGATTGGCTGATTCAATCAGCCAATCAGATTTTTTTAACTTAATTCCGATTGGCTGATAGAATCCTATCAACCAATCGGAATTCGTTGGACGCCATCTTGGATGACGTCATTTAAAGGTACCTCATTCCAAGTTCAGCAGTCGGCCGGGATGGATGCTCCGCGGCGGCGGAGCGAAGAAAGAAGATTGAAGATGCCGCCGGAAGAATGAAGACTTTGCTGCCACTTGGAGGAAGACGTCGCCGGAGGAAGAATTCTTCTTTGCCGCTTGGAG
Source organism: Bombina bombina (assembly GCF_027579735.1). Taxonomy (NCBI): domain Eukaryota; kingdom Metazoa; phylum Chordata; class Amphibia; order Anura; family Bombinatoridae; genus Bombina; species Bombina bombina. The sequence goes on from NC_069501.1 coordinate 1,133,204,016, forward strand.
GATGACATCGCCGGAGGAAGAATTCTTCTTTGCCGCTTGGAGGAAGACATCGCCCGGATCGGATCAGGAGTTCGGCCCGGTGTGGTGAAGACAAGGTAGGGAGATCTTCAGGGGGGTAGTGTTAGGCTTTTTTAAGGGGGGTTTGGGTGGGTTTAGAATAGGGGTATGTGGGTGGTGGGTTGTAATGGGGGGGGGGGGGTATTGTATTTGTTGTATGCAAAAGAGCTGAATTCTTTGGGGCATGCCCCACAAAAGGCCCTTTTAAGGGCTGGTAAGGTAAAGAGCTTTGAAATTTGTTGAATTTAGAATAGGGCAGGGAATTTTTTTTATTTTGGGGGTTTATTATTTTATTAGGGGGCTTAGAATAGGTGTAATTAGCTTAAATATCTTGTAATCTTTTTTTTATTTTTTTTAATTTAGTGTTTGTTTTTTTTTTGTAATTTAATTTAGTTAATTTAATTGTATTTTTAGATAGATGTTTGTAGTTTATTTAATTTATTGATAGTGTAGGTGTATTTGTAACTTAGATTAGGATTTATTTTACAGGTAATTGGGTAATTATTTTAACTAGGTAGATATTAAATAGTTAATAACTATTTAATATCTATTATACCTAGTTAAAATAATTAACAATTTACCTGTAAAATAAATATTAACCCTAACATAGCTACAATGTAATTATTAATTATATTGTAGCTATCTTAGGGTTTATTTTATAGGTAAGTATTTAGATTTAAATAGGAATATTTTAGTTTATAAATGAATTAGATTAATTTAATATAAATTTAGTTAGGGTTAGATAGAGTTAATATAGTTAATATAAATACTATAGTAACTATATTAACTATATTAACCCTAATATAATTAGGGTTAATATAGTTAATATATATAATGTAATACCTATATTAACTATAATATACTTAGGGTTAATATAGATAATATAGCTGGCGGCGGGGTAGGTAGATTAAATTAGGGGTTAATCATTTTAATAGAGATGGCGGCGGTGTAAGGGGCTTACATTAGGGGTTAATAATTTTAATATAGATGGCGGCGGTGTAAGGGGTCAGATTAGGGGATAGATAAGGTAGATGGCGGCGGTTTTAGAGGCTCACAGTAGGGGGTTAGTTTATGTAGATGGCGGCGGGGTCCGGGAGCGGCGGTTTAGGGGGTAATAACTTTATTAGGGATTTCGGGGGGGATCGCGGTTGACAGGGAGATAGACATTGCGCATGCGTTAGGTGTTAGGTTTATTTTCTAGTTAGTTTAGGGAGTTACGGGGCTCCAATAGTCAGCGTAAGGCTTCTTACGGCTGCTTTTTGTGGCGAGGTGAAAATGGAGTAAGTTTTCTCCATTTTCGCCACGTAAGTCCTTACGCTGCATATTGGATACCAAACTGCGCGGGTTTGGTATACCTGCCTATGGCCCAAAAAACTGCGGGCGACGGCAGAAATATACGGGCGTAACTTCTAGGTTACGCCGTATATGTGATACCAAACCCGCGCAAATATTGGCGTCGCCGGCTTTTGCGGGCGACGATTTATATCGGATCGACCCCCAGGAGCTTAAAGGGATAGTAAACCCAATTTGTTTTTTTCTTTTGTGATTCAGATAGCGCATGCAATTTTAAGCAACTTTCTAATTAACTCCTATTATCAAATTGTCTTTGTTCTCTTGCCATCTTTATTTGAAAAAGCAGGAATCTAAGCTAAGGAGCCAGCCCATTTTTAGTTCAGCACCCTGGATAGTGCTTGGCTATATTTAGCCACCAGTCAGCAAATGCAACCCAGGTGCTGAACCCAACATGGGCCGGCTTCTAAGCTTACAATCTTGATTTTCAAATAAAGATCACAAAAGAACAAAGAAAAATTAATAATAAGAGTAAATTAGAGCATGCAATTTTATGCAACTTTCTATCTGAATCCTGAAAGAAAAAAATGAGTTTAAAGGGTATCTCTTTAATTTAAAGGAACAGTCTACACCAGAATTTTTATTGTTTTAAAAGAAACACTATCTATATGAAACACAAGAACTAACACCCTTTAGTGGTGAAAAACTGTTAAAATGCATTCTGAAAAGAGGTGGCCTTCAAGGTCTAAGAAATTAGCATATGAACCTCCTAGGTTAAGCTTTCAACTAAGAATAACAAGAGAACAAAGCAAAATTGGTGATAAAAGTAAATTGGAAAATTGTTTAAAATTACATTCCCTATCTGAATCATTAAAGTTTATTTTGGACTAGACTGTCACTTTAAGTTACCTTTTTTTTACATGTTTGTGCTTTTCAAAGATTGTATCGATTGTTTATCTGTATGTATTACATTGTTTTTATCAATATATGTGTAATTAAAATTAGTCTTTTGATACTACCCTATGTATTTCTCTACCCTTTAAAAGGTAAAGTCAGTATTATACATTATTCAAAGCATGCTATTTCAACAGACCTTTCAATTTACTTTAGTTATCAAATTTACTTTGCTCTCTTGGTATCCTTTGTTGAAAGCATACGTAGGTAGGCTCAGGACTAGCAGCTAGCTGCCGATTGGTGACTACACAAATAGTCAAAAATAAACTTTCATTGTTCAGATAGACAATGCAGTTTAATCAGACTTTAATTTACTTCTGTTTCAAATTTATTTTGCTCTCTTGGGCCTTTATCAGCGAAACATCCATGATGATTAAAAGTGATCCGTTGCAGGAACGAGATTGCCGGTGAAATATTTAAAACCGCTGAGATCATTGTTTGAAGGTAGCCTCGCTGAGAAGCATTTTACTATACATCTCAGTAGGTGGCGATATTTATACTTATAATATTGCAACCACACTGTAACAAACCTGTTATTAATATAGAACACGTTAGTTACAGTCACAATATTATAACACGCTCAGAACAGTGAGAATCTATATTCGCAATAAATATAAGAAAACTAGAAAGTTGCGGCTACTCCCTTGTATGAAATATTTATATCACAAACACAAAGGGGGGTAGTTATCAAGCCGTCAACCTCAAATACGCTGGAATTCCGCAGCGTATTTGTGGCGAGGCTGATACGCCTTAGTTATCAAAGGCTCGAGACCGGCAAAAGTAGAATTTTGTGACGTAAGCATCGATCCGCCGGACTCCGTCCGACACAGATCGATTCGTACGTCACTCCAGATGTTCCGCACACAAGTGCGGCACATTCTCACTACTTTTGCTAGTTATCAAAAAACTAGCAGGTACGCTCGGCACTTTTACGGCCCAGCGTACCTGGTTTTCAATCCGCCACCCCTGGATGGCGGCGGATCCCATAGGAATCAATGGAGTCTGACCATAGCGAAAGTACAAGTTCGCTGCTGACAGACATCCCATTGATTCCTATGGGAGCTGTCTACACCTAACACCCTAACATGTACCCCGAGTCTAAACACCGCTAATCTGACCCCCCCTACACCGCCGCAACTAAATAAAGTTATTACCCCCTAAACCGCCGCTCCCGGAGCCCACCGCAAGCTACTCTATACATATTAACCCCTAAACCGCCGCTCCCGGAGCCCACTGCAACTATAATAAATGTATTAACCCCTAAACCGCCGCTCCCTGAACCCGCCGCAACCTATATTAAATGTATTAACCCCTATCCTGCCCCCCCTACACCGTGGCCACCTTTAATAAATTTATTAACCCCTAATCTGCCCCCCCTACACCGTCGCCACCTATAATAAATTTATTAACCCCTATCCTGCCCCCCACTACGCCGCCGCCACTGTAATAAAATTATTAACCCCTAAACCTAAGTCTAACCCTAACCCTAACGCCCCCCTAACTTAAATATTAATTAAATAAATCTAAATAAATTAACTCTTATTAACTAAATGAATCCTATTTAAAACTAAATACTTACCTTTAAAATAAACCCTAATATAGCTACAATATAAATAATAATTATATTCTAGCTATCTTAGGATTTATATTTATTTTACAGGTAACTTTCAATTTATTTTAACCATGTACAATAACTATTAAATAGTTATTAACTATTTAATAGCTTACCTAGCTAAAATAAAGAGAAATGTACCTGTGAAATAAATCCTAACCTAAGTTACAATTACACCTAACACTACACTATACTTTAATAAATTATTCCTATTTAAAAATAAATACTTACCTGTAAAATAAACCCTAAGATAGCTACAATATAATTAATAATTATATTATAGCTATCTTAGGATTTATATTTATTTTACAGGTAACTTTGTATTTATTTTAGCTAGTTAGAATAGTTATTAAATAGTTATTAACTATTTAATAACTACCTAGCTAAAAGAAATACAAAATTACCTGTAAAATAAATCCTAACCTAAGTTACAATTAAACCTAATACTACACTATCATTACATTAACTAAATAAACTACCTACAAATAACTACAATTAAATACAATTACATAAACTAACTAAAGTACAAAAAATAAAAAAAGCTAAGTTACAAAAAATAAAAAAATAAGTTACAAACATGTTAAAAATATTACAACAATTTTAAGCTACTTACACCTAATCTAAGCCCCCTAATAAAATAACAAACCCCCCCAAAATAAAAAAAATCCCTACCCTATTCTAAATTAAATAAATTTCAAAGCACTTTTACCTTACCAGCCCTTAAAAGGGCCATTTGTGGGGGCATGCCCCAAAAAGTTCAGCTCTTTTGCCTGTAAAAGAAAAATACAACCCCCCCAACATTAAAACCCACCACCCACATACCCCTAATCTAACCCAAACCCCCCTTACAAAAACCTAACACTAATCCCCTGAAGATCATCCTACCTTGAGTCGTCTTCACTCAGCCGAGCCACCGATGGAACTGAAGAGGACATCCGGAGCGGAAGAAGTTAATCCTCCAAGCGGCGCTGAAGAAATCTTCCATCCGATGAAGTCATCATCCAGGCGGCGCTGAAGAAGTCTTCGATCCGGCCGATGTCATCTTCAAAGAGGCGCTGAAGAGGTCTTCTATCCGGGCGAAGTCATCTTCCAAGCCGGGTCTTGAATCTTCCTTCCGCCGACGCGGAACCACCTTCTTCACCGACGGACTACGACGAATGACGGCTCCTTTAAGGGACGTCATCAATTTATTAAAGTATAGTGTAGTGTTAGGTGTAATTGTAACTTAGGTTAGGATTTATTTCACAGGTACATTTCTCTTTATTTTAGCTAGGTAAGCTATTAAATAGTTAATAACTATTTAATAGTTATTGTACATGGTTAAAATAAATTGAAAGTTACCTGTAAAATAAATATAAATCCTAAGATAGCTAGAATATAATTATTATTTATATTGTAGCTATATTAGGGTTTATTTTAAAGGTAAGTATTTAGTTTTAAATAGGATTTATTTAGATTTATTTAATTAATATTTAAGTTAGGGGGGCGTTAGGGTTAGGGTTAGACTTAGGTTTAGGGGTTAATAATTGTATTACAGTGGCGGCGGCGTAGTGGGGGGCAGGATAGGGGTTAATAAATTTATTATAGGTGGCGACGGTGTAGGGGGGCAGATTAGGGGTTAATAAATTCATTATAGGTGGCGACGGTGTAGGGGGGGCAGGATAGGGGTTAATAGGTTTAATATAGGTTGCGGCGGGTTCATGGAGCGGCGGTTTAGGGGTTAAACTATTTATTTAGTTGCGGAGAGGTGCGGGATCAGCAGGATAGGGGTTAATAATTTTATAATAGAGGGCGACGGTGTAGGGGGGGCAGGATAGGGGTTAAATCACAACACACTTCCGGGCGTCACTCACTTGCAGGGAGAGGAGGAATTAGCAGGCATAGAGAATCCACAAAATCGAAGAGATAAAAGCGGCTTTATTGGTGACAAGGTAAAAACAAAATAGAGCCTTAGCTCATGATCGGAATCCGGGGTCACAGAACAGCAATGGCAGACATGTTTCATGTGGTTCCTCCACACTTGATCACTGCTGATTTTTGCTAGTTCTGTGACCTGTTTTAAAAGCACAAAACATTCAACAATTAATCAATTAGAGAAAAAGTTAAAAACAATGAAGTTAACCCCTTCTTGCCCTGATGTGATTATGTGTATTTTTACTCCTAGAAGGCTAATACATATACCTAACCTGAACTGTAAAGTGGTATATTGAATAGGCATATAGTAATTATTTATTATTAGTGATAGACTAAGCTTATTCTACATTTTGATAATATAAACCAAAAGGGACAGGAGTGACGCATAGAGTTAAACCCTTGTTATGAGTGTTACATGTATGTTTCTCTGTTTCCTTTTATTATATATATTTTTAGAAAAGTTTTAAATGAACAGATTCACATCACTTTCTTTGTTGATACCCAGAGGTGATCTGGTGTTCAACAGAAAGATCCATTGTGCCTCCTTGTAGTCAAGTTTGTAAATTCTGTCACCTCCTCTTTTGTGTGGAGGGACATGATCAATAGCCTGGATAGACAAAAGTGAAGCATCCCCAGCATGTTTTAATTTAAAGTGTCTGGATACTGGTGTGTCCGTGTCAGGGTCCTCAAAGTCCCGAATATGTTCTAGGGCCCTGTCCTTCAGGTGACGTTTTGTTTTACCTACATATTGAATCTTGCACCCCCTACAGGTGAGGAGGTAGATGACATGATTAGACTTGCAATTTAATCCAAACCTAATGTCATATGTGCATTTAGTTATTGTTGAGGTAAAAGCAGTACCCTCTATTACATGATTACATGTTTTACAACGCTGTGCTTTACATTTATAGAACCCTATCCTATGGGGTAACCATGTTCTACTCTTCTCTGTTGGTAAATCTGAGGGAGCCACTATATTGCCAATGGTCTTATTTTTTCTTGCAACAAATTTGCAATTTTGTGTAATGTTTTCTAAATTATAGTCAGTGGTCAGAATGGGAAGACTTTCTCTTATGATGTCACATATTTTTCTATATTCTAAACTGTACGGGGTACTAAACACAATTTTATTCTCCCCCTTTGGCCTTTGCTGGACACTTTGTTTCTTGTATTTTAATAGACTATCTCGTGGTATTAAGTCCACTTCTCTCTTTGTGTCTTTTAATAGGCTCTCTGGGTACCCTCTACTGAGTAGTCTCTCCTCTAGTACTTCACATTGTTCCTCATATGTTTTAATGTCTGAACAAACCCTTTTGGTTCTGATGTATTGTCCTTTGGGGATAGCTTTTTTAACATGCCATGGATGGCTTGACTTAAAATTCAGAATTGTATTCCCCCCTGTAGGCTTCCTATAGAGGGTAGTACTAACAGTCTTGGTAGTTGTGTCTGCTTGAAGGGCCAGATCTAGAAATACTGTATTTTTGTCACTTTGTACATAGGTAAATTTTAGATTTTTGTCATTGGTATTAATGTTGTTTATAAACATCTTAGCTGTTTCCTCATCGCCATCCCACACCACCAGCAGGTCATCAATATATCTTCCGTAGTACACTATATGTTCTTTGAGGGGGTTGTCATCTCCATAGACGTGGGCGACCTCCCACCAACCCATGAATAGGTTGGCGTAGGACGGGGCAAACTTGGCCCCCATGGCCGTCCCACATCTCTGGAGATAACACCCCCCCCCCCCGAACATAAAAAAATTATGTGTAAGTAAAAATTCAATTGCAGTAAGTAAAAAATATTTGACATCTTCTGCATAATTTGAAAAATTGTTCAAAAAATATGTCACTGCTGCTAACCCCTGGTGGTGTGGGATGGATGTGTATAGGGATGCAACATCTATAGTGATGAAACGATATGTGTCTTTCCATCTTAGTGCTTTCATTTGATTTAATACTTGTGTGGAGTCACGAATATAACTCATTAGTTCTACAACCAGTGGTTGGAGGAATGTATCTACTAATTCGGACAGGGGTTCAAGTAATGACCCTATTCCCGATATGATCGGGCGACCGGGTGGGTTTTTGCTGTCCTTATGTAATTTAGGGACAAAATAAAAAATGGGTGTGTATGGGTTAGCAGGAAGGAGAGTGTCTAGCTGGGATTCCTTAAAGGCCCCTGCTTGTTGTCCCAATGTAAGAATATCAGCTAATTGAGCTTTAAACTTTTGTGTTGGATTAAAGGTAAGTTTGGTATACACGTCTTTGTCATTTAACTGGCGGAGAGCCTCTGATACGTAGTATTCGCGGTCCATAACCACTACGTTCCCCCCCTTGTCTGATTCCTTTATTACAATGTTGGTATTCTCACCCAACCCTTTTAATGTCATGTGTTGTTTATGTGTTAAGTTAAATTTGTATACATCCCTGGTAGTTTTTTCTTTTGTTACCTTTTCTGAGAGTATTTTTAATTTGTTTTCTACTGTCCGCTGAAAGACCTCTATGCCTTTGCTTCTGCTGTTAACAGGATAGAAAGCACTTTTTTTCATACTTGGTTTAAATGTTGGCGGAATTGTCTTAACTTCTTCCTCAACTGTGTTTTCATTTAACATTGTAGTAAGGTCTAATAAAAGACATTGCTCTTCAAAGGGAAGTTGATTTTTAATGTCAATTTGGTTTGCCTGTACCTCATCCCTATTGACCTGCTCGGCCGCGTCCTGGGGCTTTGGAAAATGATTCTTCAAGGTTAACTTTCTCACAAATTTGTTTACATCATGGACGGTGCCGAACAGGTCAAAGTGGGTCGTGGGGGCAAATCCTAAACCTAAACCCAATACCTCTACCTCTGTGGCTGTTAGGTCGTATTTGGAAAGGTTTATAACATTCTTTATGCATATTTCTTTATTTGGTTGCGTGTCTGATACCTCCCCACCATACCTCCCCTTCTGCCTGTGTCTCCCCCTACTGCCCCTTCTTGTTTTTTTCTTTTGGGTTTTGTCCCCATGCGCCCCTCGTTTTTTGACTGATTTTCACTGACTTCTAATGGATTATCTAGTACTGACATGCCCTCTAAATGTACCACCTCATCGTTGGAATCGTGCTCGGAGGTGTCAACGTCATATTCTGTTTCTGCGAATTGTACTTTTTTAATGCCTTTTTTAGGCTGTACATCCATCTTATGTCTTTGAAACATGTGACGCTGACCCCTCCCTGCACTTTGCCATCTATAGACTTTATCATGTTCGTAATCTCTTTTATCCCTGGATAGTTTTTGCTTTTTAAAAGCCCAAAGTTCTTTGGTAAATTTTGACATATTTTCTTCAAATTTCTTATCATAAGTAATAAACTCTTTATCTGTCTGAAACATTTGTAAGTCTCTTTGTACCATCTTGATAAGATCGATGGACTCTCTCCTCTGCTGTTTTTTATATTCCACCAGCAGATCTATCATGGCAAAAGAACATGTGTCTAAGATTTGGTTCCATTTTTTGATAAAGTCCATGTCTGTTACTAGGAATGATGGAAATTTCCTTATTCTTAATCCTCTTGGGATCCTTTTTTGTTTTTTGTACATTAGAAAAGTCTTTATGTCTAGGTCTAGTTTAATGTCTTTCCTCCTTAATTCATCCATCTGAAAAAACAAGTCGTCTATAGTACTCTCATTTTCTGACAGTATGTCATCCACCTCTTGGTCATAGCCCTTTAACGATGCCTCCAGGTCCTTAAACACAAAACCTTGTGTGTGTTCAGTCATGTCCGGTGTATATGTTATAGCCAAATTGTAAAGGTAGTAAGTCTCTTGTCACCAAAATGAGCCTATATGCAATATGCAATTTATTAAGTCCATATATATATACAACAATAAACAGGGTCTTTGTAGCGATAAATATCCCTTAAATGAACAAACTGTTGCTTACGGTAAGTCACTGTGAACTAGAGCCACGCACTATCCTTACGCTAATACAGCTCCACGGACTAATGACTTATACCCCGTATGTAGTCTTGCAGCCACTCCACAAACGTATGCTTCTAAGTATATACAACAGAAAGTGGCGCTTACCGGTCCGGGGTCTCTTCACCGTGTTCTCGAGCGGCGTGTCTTCAGCGTTGGCTCAGCTCAGCTTCTCCGTCTCACCTCCTCACTGCCAGGAGCCCAGCAATAGCGCCTACGTTCCAGGCGCAGACTCAGGATCCAATCACAACACATTTCCGGGCGTCACTCACTTCCGGGCGTCACTCTGCCATTGCTGTTCTGTGACCCCGGATTGCGATCATGAGCTAAGGCTCTATTTTGTTTTTACCTTGTCACCAATAAAGCCGCTTTTATCTCTTCGATTTTGTGGATTCTCTATGCCTGCTAATTCCTCCTCTCCCTGCAAGTGAGTGACGCCCGGAAGTGTGTTGTGATTGGATCCTGAGTCTGCGCCTGGAACGTAGGCGCTATTGCTGGGCTCCTGGCAGTGAGGAGGTGAGACGGAGAAGCTGAGCTGAGCCAACGCTGAAGACACGCCGCTCGAGAACACGGTGAAGAGACCCCGGACCGGTAAGCGCCACTTTCTGTTGTATATACTTAGAAGCATACGTTTGTGGAGTGGCTGCAAGACTACATACGGGGTATAAGTCATTAGTCCGTGGAGCTGTATTAGCGTAAGGATAGTGCGTGGCTCTAGTTCACAGTGACTTACCGTAAGCAACAGTTTGTTCATTTAAGGGATATTTATCGCTACAAAGACCCTGTTTATTGTTGTATATATATATGGACTTAATAAATTGCATATTGCATATAGGCTCATTTTGGTGACAAGAGACTTACTACCTTTACAATTTGGCTATAACATATACACCGGACATGACTGAACACACACAAGGTTTTGTGTTTAAGGACCTGGAGGCATCGTTAAAGGGCTATGACCAAGAGGTGGATGACATACTGTCAGAAAATGAGAGTACTATAGACGACTTGTTTTTTCAGATGGATGAATTAAGGAGGAAAGACATTAAACTAGACCTAGACATAAAGACTTTTCTAATGTACAAAAAACAAAAAAGGATCCCAAGAGGATTAAGAATAAGGAAATTTCCATCATTCCTAGTAACAGACATGGACTTTATCAAAAAATGGAACCAAATCTTAGACACATGTTCTTTTGCCTTGATAGATCTGCTGGTGGAATATAAAAAACAGCAGAGGAGAGAGTCCATCGATCTTATCAAGATGGTACAAAGAGACTTACAAATGTTTCAGACAGATAAAGAGTTTATTACTTATGATAAGAAATTTGAAGAAAATATGTCAAAATTTACCAAAGAACTTTGGGCTTTTAAAAAGTAAAAACTATCCAGGGATAAAAGAGATTACGAACATGATAAAGTCTATAGATGGCAAAGTGCAGGGAGGGGTCAGCGTCACATGTTTCAAAGACATAAGATGGATGTACAGCCTAAAAAAGGCATTAAAAAAGTACAATTCGCAGAAACAGAATATGACGTTGACACCTCCGAGCACGATTCCAACGATGAGGTGGTACATTTAGAGGGCATGTCAGTACTAGATAATCCATTAGAAGTCAGTGAAAATCAGTCAAAAAACGAGGGGCGCATGGGGACAAAACCCAAAAGAAAAAAACAAGAAGGGGCAGTAGGGGGAAACACAGGCAGAAGGGGAGGTATGGTGGGGAGGTATCAGACACGCAACCAAATAAAGAAATATGCATAAAGAATGTTATAAACCTTTCCAAATACGACCTAACAGCCACAGAGGTAGAGGTATTGGGTTTAGGTTTAGGATTTGCCCCCACGACCCACTTTGACCTGTTCGGCACCGTCCATGATGTAAACAAATTTGTGAGAAAGTTAACCTTGAAGAATCATTTTCCAAAGCCCAAGGACGCGGCCGAGCAGGTCAATAGGGATGAGGTACAGGCAAACCAAATTGACATTAAAAATCAACTTCCCTTTGAAGAGCAATGTCTTTTATTAGACCTTACTACAATGTTAAATGAAAACACAGTTGAGGAAGAAGTTAAGACAATTCCGCCAACATTTAAACCAAGTATGAAAAAAAGTGCTTTCTATCCTGTTAACAGCAGAAGCAAAGGCATAGAGGTCTTTCAGCGGACAGTAGAAAACAAATTAAAAATACTCTCAGAAAAGGTAACAAAAGAAAAAACTACCAGGGATGTATACAAATTTAACTTAACACATAAACAACACATGACATTAAAAGGGTTGGGGGAAAATACCAACATTGTAATAAAGGAATCAGACAAGGGGGGGAACGTAGTGGTTATGGACCGCGAATACTACGTATCAGAGGCTCTCCGCCAGTTAAATGACAAAGACGTGTATACCAAACTTACCTTTAATCCAACACAAAAGTTTAAAGCTCAATTAGCTGATATTCTTACATTGGGACAACAAGCAGGGGCCTTTAAGGAATCCCAGCTAGACACTCTCCTTCCTGCTAACCCATACACACCCATTTTTTATTTTGTCCCTAAATTACATAAGGACAGCAAAAACCCACCCGGTCGCCCGATCATATCGGGAATAGGGTCATTACTTGAACCCCTGTCCGAATTAGTAGATACATTCCTCCAACCACTGGTTGTAGAACTAATGAGTTATATTCGTGACTCCACACAAGTATTAAATCAAATGAAAGCACTAAGATGGAAAGACACATATCGTTTCATCACTATAGATGTTGCATCCCTATACACATCCATCCCACACCACCAGGGGTTAGCAGCAGTGACATATTTTTTGAACAATTTTTCAAATTATGCAGAAGATGTCAAATATTTTTTACTTACTGCAATTGAATTTTTACTTACACATAATTTTTTTATGTTCGAGGGGGGGTGTTATCTCCAGAGTCGTGGGACGGCCATGGGGGCTAAGTTTGCCCCGTCCTACGCCAACCTATTCATGGGTTGGTGGGAGGTCGCCCACGTCTATGGAGATGACAACCCCCTCAAAGAACATATAGTGTACTACGGAAGATATATTGATGACCTGCTGGTGGTGTGGGATGGCGATGAGGAAACAGCTAAGATGTTTATAAACAACATTAATACCAATGACAAAAATCTAAAATTTACCTATGTACAAAGTGACAAAAATACAGTATTTCTAGATCTGGCCCTTCAAGCAGACACAACTACCAAGACTGTTAGTACTACCCTCTATAGGAAGCCTACAGGGGGGAATACAATTCTGAATTTTAAGTCAAGCCATCCATGGCATGTTAAAAAAGCTATCCCCAAAGGACAATACATCAGAACCAAAAGGGTTTGTTCAGACATTAAAACATATGAGGAACAATGTGAAGTACTAGAGGAGAGACTACTCAGTAGAGGGTACCCAGAGAGCCTATTAAAAGACACAAAGAGAGAAGTGGACTTAATACCACGAGATAGTCTATTAAAATAAAGAAACAAAGTGTCCAGCAAAGGCCAAAGGGGGAGAATAAAATTGTGTTTAGTACCCCGTACAGTTTAGAATATAGAAAAATATGTGACATCATAAGAGAAAGTCTTCCCATTCTGACCACTGACTATAATTTAGAAAACATCACACAAAATTGCAAATTTGTTGCAAGAAAAAATAAGACCATTGGCAATATAGTGGCTCCCTCAGATTTACCAACAGAGAAGAGTAGAACATGGTTACCCCATAGGATAGGGTTCTATAAATGTAAAGCACAGCGTTGTAAAACATGTAATCATGTAATAGAGGGTACTACTTTTACCTCAACAATAACTAAATGCACATATGACATTAGGTTTGGATTAAATTGCAAGTCTAATCATGTCATCTACCTCCTCACCTGTAGGGGGTGCAAGATTCAATATGTAGGTAAAACAAAACGTCACCTGAAGGACAGGGCCCTAGAACATATTCGGGACATTGAGGACCCTGACACGGACACACCAGTATCCAGACACTTTAAATTAAAACATGCTGGGGATGCTTCACTTTTGTCTATCCAGGCTATTGATCATGTCCCTCCACACAAAAGAGGAGGTGACAGAATTTACAAACTTGACTACAAGGAGGCACAATGGATCTTTCTGTTGAACACCAGATCACCTCTGGGTATCAACAAAGAAAGTGATGTGAATCTGTTCATTTAAAACTTTTCTAAAAATATATATAATAAAAGGAAACAGAGAAACATACATGTAACACTCATAACAAGGGTTTAACTCTATGCGTCACTCCTGTCCCTTTTGGTTTATATTATCAAAATGTAGAATAAGCTTAGTCTATCACTAATAATAAATAATTACTATATGCCTATTCAATATACCACTTTACAGTTCAGGTTAGGTATATGTATTAGCCTTCTAGGAGTAAAAATACACATAATCACATCAGGGCAAGAAGGGGTTAACTTCATTGTTTTTAACTTTTTCTCTAATTGATTAATTGTTGAATGTTTTGTGCTTTTAAAACAGGTCACAGAACTAGCAAAAATCAGCAGTGATCAAGTGTGGAGGAACCACACGAAACATGTCTGCCATTGCTGTTCTGTGACCCCGGATTGCGATCATGAGCTAAGGCTCTATTTTGTTTTTACCTTGTCACCAATAAAGCCGCTTTTATCTCTTGGATTTTGTGGATTCTCTATGCCTGCTAATTCCTCCTCTCCCTGCAAGTGAGTGACGCCCGGAAGTGTGTTGTGATTGGATCCTGAGTCTGCGCCTGGAACGTAGGCGCTATTGCTGGGCTCCTGGCAGTGAGGAGGTGAGACGGAGAAGCTGAGCCAACGCTGAAGACACGCCGCTCGAGAACACGGTGAAGAGACCCCGGACCGGTAAGCGCCACTTTCTGTTGTATATACAGGATAGGGGTTACTAGGTATACTGTAGGTGGCAGCGGTGTCCGGGAGCGGCGGTTTAGGGGTTAATACATTTATAAGAGTTGCGGCAGGGTCTAGGAGCGGCGGTTTAGGGGGTTAATACATTTATAAGAGTTGCGGCGGGGTCTAGGAGCGGCGGTTTAGGGGTTAGTAACTTTATTTAGTTGCGGGGGGCTCCGGGGGCGCCGGTATAGGGGGTAGAACAGTGCAGTTTAGTGTGAGTGCTTAGTGACAGGCTAGCAATAAAGCTGGGAAAAAGCCGAAGGGCAGCGAGATCGGATGAGTGATAACTGTCACAGTCCGCTGCTCATCGCCCCGCGGCTTTTTGACAGCTTTATTTGATAACTTAGGCGTATTTTTTCAGGTCCGCGGCGGCGAAGGTAGGCGAGCTTAGGCGGGCGTATTGGGCCGGCGAAGTCAGAAAAGTAGACGGCTTGATAACTACCCCCCAAAATCTTCTTCCTAAAAAAATAAAAAATACACCAAAATCAAACTTTTTAAAAACACAACATAAATTATAATACATATTCTAGTGTTATACAATAAAATACATATAAATAAAACATTGTGTATGCATGCATATTATACCCACATCCCCAAAGCTCCTATAGGTTTAATAGGAAGGGTCTTTTGTCTTTATTAACAATGGATATCATAGACATCATGAATATATAGGCAATCTATGAAAGTTTGATGGGCGTAACATGTATTTTAATGGGGAAACATCACAGTGAATTTATAATAATGTTAGATGCAGCTTTTCAGCCATATCAGTCTTGCCAGCTTTTCAGTGGTAAGATTTTCCAGTGTGTGAAATCTATAGCATGTACTAAGTTTACATGGGCTTTATTAGAGGTGTTCCTACACAGAAATCATTTATTATTTCAGCAAGTGTAAGATCACTTCCAATATAGCCCCCCGCCAAGATTGCAGATGAGTGGAGATGTGGGCGGACTTTTGCTGAAGCTGTGATCCCTATTATTTCCTATGGGAGACACATCACCACTCGTCAGAACAGAGAGTTCATCCCACTTTTTTGGAATATATTGCCAGACCCATGGATTACGAGAACAAAAAGGCAATTCCTCTTCGCTTTCACAATTGATCATCAGGGCCTTAGTATCTTTGATTGAAAGGTTGCAAGGATTTGGTACTTACCCAAGCCCCGTTCCATCGGGAAACCCTGAAGCTACTCTGCCTTTGTCACAGCCTGTTCCCTCATTGTGACATTTAAAGGGGCAGCAACTAATTACTGGAAACTTCACCTCAGTCACTTTAAGTGTTGTGGTTCCTATATAATCTCACTCAGCCCATCAGTCTAAATGAACACTGAGTAAACACTGTATTCCTTAATCCATTCTTGTATCCAGTATACTGCAGTATTCAACCTGATCCTATGTTTTCTGGGGCCTGCATCCTGATCCTGTGTACTCTGAGGCCTGCACCCTGATCCTGTGTACTCTGAGGCCTGCACCCTGATCCTGTGTACTCTGAGGCCTGCACCTTGTTAGGGTTGCCACCTATATAACCTGCATTTTCAAATTGGAAGGAGATGCATACATTAAAAAGTGCACAATGAAAATAAAAATAAAAAAATGAATAATTGAACCATTCACACATAAATATGCAGTAAAAAAAATATTGTTAGGGTGCATCGAAAATTGTTACAAAATTGTTCACCAAAAATGTATTTTATAAAAAAGTAACATTTGTATGTAAATTACACAAGAATAAATCATAATTAATATGCACAGCGTAAAACGTAATTTTAATAGACTAGATTTGCAAAAAACACCTAGAAATTCACACTTCAAGTATAAAAATAGAGGCGATTGTAAGATGCTATACACAGAAAGCGCAATGTGATTTGTTTTGAATGCAGGATTTAATATTTAAAATGCACCCTGCTTTACCACTAACCTCTCTCCCCAGCAATGTTTCCCTTTGCAACAACAAACTCTATAACTTTTTCTATTAGAGGCATCTCATCACTCTCAAGAACTGCCCCATTTTTAAAGGGCCCGTCTACTTGATTTTTTTTTTTATTGTTTAAAAAAGATAGATAACGCCTGGAATGGGCTACAAGACCATCGCCAAGCAGCTTGGTGAGAAGGTGACAACAGTTGGTGCAATTATTGGCAAATGGAAGAAACACAAAATAACTGTCAATTTTCCTCGGTCTGGGGCTGCATGAAAGATCTCATCTTGTGGAGTTTCAATGATAAAGAGAACAGTGAGGAATCAGCCCAGAACTACACAGGAGGATCTTGCCAATAATCTCAAGGCAACTGGTACCATAGTCACCAAGAAAACAATTGGTAACACACTACACGGGGAAGGACTGAGATCCTGCAGCACCTGCAAAGTCCCCCTGCTCAAGAAAGCAAATGTACAGGCACGTCTGAACAATGACCCAAAACACACAGTTAAGGCAACAAAGGAGTTGTTCAAGAAGAAGCACATTAAGGTCCTGGAATGGCCTAGCCAGTCTTCAGACCTTAATCCCATAGAAAATCTGTGGAAGGAGCTGAAGGTTCGAGTTGCCTTGAAACCTTAATGACTTGGAGAGGATCTGCAAAGAGGAGTGGGACAAAATTTCTCCTGAGTTGTGTGCAAACCTGGTGGCCAACTACAAGAAACTTCTGACCTCTGTGATTGCCAACAAGGGTTTTGCCACCAAGTACTAAGTAACGTTTTGCAAAGGGGTCAAATGCTTATTTCACTCATTAAAATGCAAATTAATTTATAACTTTTTTGAAATGCGTTTTTCTGGATTTTTGTTGTTGTTATTCTGTCTCTCACTGTTCAAATAAACCTATCATTAAAAATTATAGACTGATCTTTTCTTTGTCAGCGGGCAAACGTACAAAATCAGAAGGGGATCAAATTATTTTTTCCCTCACTGTATGTATGTATAGTGAGTTTGAAGGAAGTTTCTGTTTAAATTTAAATTACTAGCGACTACAAAACTACAAACCAAATTTCAATTAATCTGGTCAAGTCATTTTAAAGTTTGTTGATTTAGGGCCAGATTACAAGTGGAGTGTTAATTAACGCTTGAGCATTAACTGTGCTAGAAGTAAGCTTTTTTTGTGTGCGTCGGGTTGTGCTTGTATTATAAGTTGAAAGTAAACTGTTTTCGCTCACGCACTAAGCCTACGAGCAAAAAAAGCAGAACTTAATATATAGCGCAATAACCTATTCACCCATATCTGACGTGGTATACAGTACTATGCAAATGTATTAGGCCACCATTGTTGTTTTAACAATGGTATAATGGCAATATGTAATTATTTCTCAGTCTCTTTAATTTGTATGCAGTATTAAAAAATCTGAGAAATATCTGATGAGAATTTTCTCAGAGTTTCTTTTTTGAAAGACCTGAAGAAGTCTAGCAAGGACCTGGTTCAGCATCTGGCAGCTTCATCGGGATGCCAAGTTGACCCTTCTACAGTCTGAAGAAGCTTGATTAGGAATGGTTTTTGTAGAAGGGTAGAGGACAAAAAAACACATTTGCAGAAGGGGATCAGGGTGAAAAGGCTAAGATATGCTAAAGCTCACAAATATTGGAATGTAGATCAGTGGAAAAAGAGTATTATCAAGTTACTAATCCAAGTGTGACATTTTTGGGTCCATTCGTCGACAATACAGGTGAAACTCGAAAAATTAGAATATCGTGCAAAAGTTCATTTATAAGGTTGGGTTAAGTAATTTGATATCAGAAAAAACAGGTATAACATTTTGTGTCTAATAACACAAGTTGTTAATTCTACAAGGGAGGTTGTGTATCAACAGAGTGAGTGACCATCTTATCCTGCCAATCTCCCTGGTGCAGATACCTAAGCTAGGAAAGTATAAGGTTTCTGTTATTTCTCCTTTTTATTTTAAAAACAGTTTGCATGTGTATAAATATATTTGTTAACATCTTTTTATTAATAATGCACTGTGCATAATTTTTATGCATAATAAATCATTCATTTATTAAGCTTTTGCCTTTGTCTAATATTTGAACCACGTTACTGAAAGAGACTGGTAGTATTTTTATTGTGATTTTATATTATTTTTTGCTACATTTTATTCTGGGATTTAATTTGTTAGTCTAGGTTCCTTAAGATTTACCATATAGTAAATCTTAAGTTGTGGCAGCTTAGAGATAGTTTAGTGTGGGTGGCATTAAAGGGGAGTTTGGGCATTTTTTCTAAGTCTAGGACTGTCACGCTGTGCCGATCTAGCCGTTGCTAGGGGCGCAGCGTCTCCTTCCATGCTCATTGCCAGGGGTAGTGTCAGGTCTGGATGCGTGGGGTGCTGACATCATCACCGCACACTCCTGATGCCGGTCGGACCTCTGTGACACGAATCCTGCGCCTATTTAAACTTCGTACAAACGATCTGTCACTGCCCAAGTATAGGTGTTACTTTGTGTGCTCCTGGGTGTGACAGATCGTTCTATCTATGGGCCTTATTACCATTGCTGAACCTGCCTGGCTGACTACTCTACCTGCTTTAACCTTTAACTGCTGGATTGAATTATTATTGCTGAACCTGCCTGTCTGACTACTCTACCTGCTTTAAACCTTAACTGTGGATTGAATTATTATTGCTGAACCTGTTTGTCTGACTACTCTACCTGCTTTACCCCTTGATTGCTGGATTGCTTTACTGTTGCCAAACCTGCCTGCCTGACCATTCTAGTGGTGTGCCCTTGGACGGCTTTACTGTTGCCAAACCCTACCTTCCTGACCATTCTAGTGGTTTATCCTCGGACTGCTTTGCTGTTGCCAAACCCTGCCTGCCTGACCATTCTAGTGATTCATCCTTGGACTGCTCTGCCGTTGCTGCTGGGGACTGCCCTGCCTGTGGTAAGTGCCGCCTTCCTCATCTCACTAAATTTCTCTGCTCTGGGATATTCCCTATCTTTCCGGCTCGACGCCGGGATAACAAAACTACTGGCCGAGTTTGGTCTGATAGAGGAGTATCCCATGAGCATTACATTATACTTGGGCCATGCAGCCAGGTGAGGTGGCATGAGCTGTTTATCTCCAGGGACAAATGTTGGGAACCCATACCACAAAGTTGCAGAATATGGATTCCAAGCTAGAGGCTATTACCGCTCAACTCTCCTTACTAGTTGCAGCAAGGGATGCCGCTCCTGTTGCTTCACCACCAGCCCCTCCTCCTAGTACTGCAACTTCTTCCTCTGCTTCTGGAAGTATACCCCGGATACCCTTGCCTGACAAGTATGAAGGTACTACTGATTGCAGGGGCTTTCTAAACCAATGCAGGCTGCACTTCCGCAATGATCCTCACACCTTTCAGTCTCATCAGTTAAGGGTCACCTTTATCATTTCCTTGCTAAAGGACAAGGCCTAGCATGGGTCTCTCCCCTTTTGGAACAGAACGCTATACTCCTGCATGATGATGATGAGTTCATAATATTTAACTAGTGTTTGCGATGCGGGAGTGCGGCGGTTTAGGGGTTAATATATTTATTATAGTGGCAGCGATGTCCGGTTCGGCAGATTAGGGGTTAATTTTTTTTATAGTGTTTGCGATGCGGGAGGGTGTTAGTGTACTTTTTAGCACTTTAGTTAAGAGTTTTATGCTACGGCGTTGTAGTGTAAAACTGTTAACTACTGACTTTAAAATGCGGTACCAGTCTTGACAGGAGAGGGTCTACCGCTCACTTTTTGTCAAACTCGTAATACTGGCGCTATTCAAGTCCCATTGAAAAAAGAGGATACGCAATTTACGTAAGTGGATTTGTGGTATTTCCAAGTCTGGCCAAAAAAGTGAGCGGTACACCTGTACCTGCAGGACTCGTAATACCAGCGGGCGTTAAAAAGCAGCGTTGGGACTGGCCAACGCTGCTTTTTAAGCCTAACGCAAAACTCGGAATCTAGCCGTTAGTTAGTAAATAGTAATATTGTAACTAGCTTAGGTTTTATGTTTATTTCTATATCACAGGTAATTTTGTATTTATTTTTACTAGGTAGTTAATAATTGTAACTTTAATTTAGGTGTATTTTAATTATGTTAATGTTAAGGATTGTTAGGTTTAGGAGTTAATAGTTTAATTTAGGTAGTTTCGATGTGGGGGGACGGCGGTTTAGAGGTTAATAATTTTATTTCGTATATGTGATGTGGGGGACAGCAGTTTAGGAGTTAATAGGTTTATTTAGTGCTGGCGATGTGGGGGGATGGCGGTTTAGGGGTTAATAGGTTTATTTAGTGTTGGTGATGTGGGGTGATGGTGGTTTAGGGGTTAATTGGTTTATTTAGTGATGGTGATGTGGGGGAACAGCGGCTTAGGGGTTAATAGGTTTATTTAGTGTTGGTGATGTGGGGTGATGGCGGTTTAGGGGTTAATTGGTTTATTTAGTGCTGGTGATGTGGGGGAACAGCGGTTTAGAGGTTAATAGGTTTATTTAGTGTTGGCAATCTGGGGTGACGGATGTTGCGATGTGGGGTGACGGTGGTTTAGGGGTTAATTGGTTTATTTAGTGCTGGTGATGTGGGGGAACGGCGGTTTAGGGGTTAATAGGTTTATTTAGTGTTGGCGATGTGGGGTGATGGCGGTTTAAGGGTTAATTGGTTTATTTAGTGCTGGTGATGTGGGGGAACGGCGGTTTAGAGGTTAATAGGTTTAATTAGTGTTGGCAATCTGGGGTGACGGCTGTTTAGAGGTTAATAGGTTTAGTTAGTGTTGGCGACAGCGGTTTAGGGGTTAATAGGAGATGTGGGGGGACAGCGGTTTAGATTAGAATGATGAATATGCAGAATGGATCCGAAAATTCGGAAAATGATTTATTCGTTTTTGGGATTTTTTGGGATTTTAGTTATGGTGCCTATTCGGAAATTCAGATTCATCTGAATCTCCGAATTGGCCAAAATTTGTCTGAAAACTAATTGCACATATCTGCAATTCAGTTCTTGGTCCCCTCTCTTACCAAGGCCCTTCTCCCTGATTGCTCAGTTTGGCAGGGAGGCCAGCTCTAGGAAGAATCCTGGTTGTGCCAAAATTCTTCTGTTTAATAATTATGTAGGCCATTGTACTCTTGGGATCCTTCAATGCAGCCAAAATGTTTTGTAGTCTTCCCCAGACCTGTTTCTCAACACAATCCTGTCTCTGAGCTCTGCATGCAGTTCATTTGACATTGTGGCTTGGTTTTTGCTCTGATATTCATTTTCAGCTGTGAGACCTTATATAGACATTGGTGTGCGCCTTTCCAAGACATGTCCAATCAATTGAATTTGCAACAGGTGGACCTCAATCAAAGTTTATAAACATCTCAAAGATGATCCAGAGAAATGGGATGCACCTGAGCTAAAAGGCATGTGTCATAGCAAAGGTTCTGAATACTTGAATACTTTTATCAAAAATCTGGCTTTTCCTTTATAATTATGGTGTATGGAGTGTAGATTGAATGTGAAACTGAAAGCAGTAGTTATGATTTTTATGCAACAAAACTGTTACATAAAACTCATAACTAAAGTGTTACAAAGTACACTAAACACCCATAAACTACCTATTAACCCCTAAACCGAGGTCCTCCCACATCACAAACACTATTTTAAAGTTATTAACCCCTAATCTGCCGCTCCCGACATCGCCACCACTAATAAAATGTATTGACCCCTATTCCACCGCTCCCCGACATCGTCGCCATTATACTAAAGTTATTAACCCCTATTCCCCTTCACCCCAACATTGCCCACACTATAATAAATATATTAACCCCTATTCCCCCGCTCCCCCACATCACCACCACTAAATAAAGTCATTAACCCCTAAACCTCTGGCCTCTCATATCACTACCACTAAATAAACCTATTAACCCCTAAACCGACAGCCCCCCACATTGCAACAACCTAAATTAAACTATACTAACCCCTAAACCTAACCGTAACCCTAAACCTAACCCTAACGCTAAACCTAACCCTAACCGTAAGCCTAACCCTAACCCTAAACCTAACATCCCCTAACTTTAACATAATTAAAAATAGAGCTAAATTAAAGTTACAATTATCGGGGGGGGGGGGGCATGTCCAAGCCGTAGTCATGTCTAGACAGGAAATTCAATAGCTCCCAAGGCAATCTCAACAATCTAAGGATTATCTTGCCTCTAATATGCCATCCTTCAATATAACGTTGACTATCAACCGATAAGAAGATTTGGAATCCGATGATACTTTTTTCGCTGGGTTCCTACTACCAAAAGATCCAATCTGACTGAGAAACGTGCTAAGTCACACTTTTAACATACCCCCGGCTTGTAAATAGCCGGGTTAAGCTATTTACTATTTATATTGAGATTGAAGGGTTCTGTACAATCCTGTCTGCTTTATTAGAGGAGCTAGATTGCAAGATCGAAAGGCAGTTCAATGATCTACTGACTATGATCCTTGACCCATATATACAAGATGGCGTGGGACACCAACCAATCTCTGACACTGTTAAAGCTAAACCAATGGAGGACTCTCTCGCCACACAACAGTCCTTAATAATCCAGAAGAAGGGTCCCTGCCTGACTGCAGCATACAACAAAGATGACAAAGCAAAGGAAAATATGGAGCTACCCCGTACCGACTCTCCGCCACAGGAGGACAACCCTCTCATTGTGAGGCCTAGGCTAAGTTCTGGCAACACATGCAGGGCTTACTCCCTTCCAACCCATGTCCTAGAGATATCCCAAAGCCTGATCACTTAACCCTGAACCTACCCCGGGGAGATGTGGCCGGCTCCCAGGGGCGATCACTGACATCTGCTTACTCCTTGCACTGGGGAAAAATGGAGCGGAAGGTGAGAAGTCTGAGGACTAAGCTTGTACCCTTTTCCAAGCGGCATACTTCTCCGGACCTACTAACACAGGCGATCCATTCTGCTGCATGAACTAGATGCCTACCGTACGTACTATCTGTCTTCCGATCAGGGGTAGGCTAGACACTGTCACTATTCATTAGCAGATTTTCCCACACCTATGCATTTGGGTCTGGACTTCAGATTGTATGTTCGTTGTGGTCCGGGACTCTTTGCCGGTTTGTTACTAACTTCCACCTAGCTATTTGGGATACAGACCGTGACCAGACTTGTAACGCAAATGGGAGAACTAAATTAGAACAATTAACCTCAGCAGTTGCTTTCTTAAAGGACCAGTCAACACATTAGATTTGCATAATAAACAAATGCAAGATAACAAGACAATGCAATATCACTTAGTCTGAACTTCAAATGAGTAGTAGATTTTTTTATAACAAATTTCAAAGTTATGTATATTTCCACTCCCCTTGTACCATGTGATAGCAATCTGCCAATCACAAATGCATATACCTATAGTCTGTGAACTCTTGCACATGCTCAGTAGGATCTGGTGACTCAAAAATTGTAAATATAAAAGACTATGCACATTTTTTTTAATGGAAGTAAATTGGAAAGTTGTTTAAAATTACATGCTGTATGTGAATCATAAAAATTTAATTTAACCTGAGTGTCCCTTTAACAGCATTAGCGATCCCACCACTGTTTTTTTTTCTTTACGATTTTTTCTAGGCTGACTTGCTATAATTGTGATCATTTAAGAAACATGCGGCTAGATTTAGAGTTTGGCGTTAGCCGTCAAAACCAGCGTTAGAGGCTCCTAACGCTGGTTTTGGGCTACCGCTGGTATTTAGAGTCAGTCAGGAAAGGGTCTAATGCTCACTTTGCAGTCGCAACTTTTCCATACCGCAGATCCCCCTACGCCATTTGCATATCCTATCTTTTCAATGGGATCTTCCTAACGCCGGTATTTTGAGTCTTGGCTGAAGTGAGCGTTAGAAATCTAACGACAAAACTCCAGCCGCAGAAAAAAGTCAGTAGTTAACAGCTTTCTGGGCTAACGCCGGTTTATAAAGCTCTTAACTACTGTGCTCTAAAGTACACTAACACCCATAAACTACCTATGTACCCCTAAACCGAGGCCCCCCCACATCGCCACCACTCTATTAAAAATGTTTACCCCTAATCTGCCGACCGCACACCGCCACCACCTACGTTATCCCTATGTGCCCCTAATCTGCTGCCCCTAACACCGCCGACCCCTATATTATATTTATTAACCCCTAACCTGCCCCCCACAATGTCGCCACCAGCTACCTACAATTATTAACCCCTAATCTGCCGACCGGACCTCACCGCTACTATAATAAAGTTATTAACCCCTAATCCGCCTCACTCCCGCCTCAATAACCCTATAATAAATAGTATTAACCCCTAATCTGCCCTCCCTAACATCGCCGACAGCTAACTTCAAGTATTAACCCCTAATCTGCCGACCGGACCTCACCGCTACTCTAATAAATGTATTAACCCCTAAAGCTAAGTCTAACCCTATCCCTAACACCCCCCTAAGTTAAATATAATTTAAATCTAACGAAATAAATTAACTCTTATTAAATAAATTATTCCTATTTAAAGCTAAATACTTACCTGTAAAATAAACCCTAATATAGCTACAATATAAATTATAATTATATTGTAGCTATTTTAGGATTAATATTTATTTTACAGGCAACTTTGTATTTATTTTAACCAGGTACAATAGCTATTAAATAGTTAATAGCTACCTAGTTAAAATAATTACAAAATTACCTGTAAAATAAATCCTAACCTAAGTTACAATTAAACCTAACACTACACTATCAATAAATTAATTAAATAAACTACCTACAATTATCTACAATTAAACCTAACACTACACTATCAATAAATTAATTAAATACCTACAAATAAATACAATTAAATAAACTAACTAAAGTACAAAAAATAAAAAAGAACTAAGTTACAAAAAATAAAAAAATATTTACAAACAGAAAAATATTACAACAATTTTAAACTAATTACACCTACTCTAGGCCCCCTAATAAAATAACAAAGCCCCCCAAAATAAAAAAAATGCCCTACCCTATTCTAAATTAAAAAAGCGCCCCTTGGAGGATCACTTCTGCCGCTCCGGATCTCCTCTTTAGTTCCATCGGTGGCTCGGCTGAGTGAAGACGACTCAAGGTAGGATGATCTACAGGGGGGTAGTGTTAGGTTTTTTAAGGGGGGTTTGGGTTAGATTAGGGGTATGTGGGTGGTGGGTTTTAATGTTGGGGGGGGGGGGGGGTTGTATTTTTCTTTTACAGGCAAAAGAGCAGTTTTCTTTGGGGCATGCCCCGCAAAAGGCCCTTTTGAGGGCTGGTAAGGTAAAAGAGCTTTGAACCTTTTTAATTTAGAATAGGGTAGGGCATTTTTTTATTTTGGGGGGCTTTGTTATTTTATTAGGGAGCTTAGATTTGGTGTAATTAGCTTAAAATTGTTGTAATATTTTTTAAATGTTTGTAACTTATTTTTTTTATTTTTTGTAACTTAGCTTTTTTTATTTTTTGTACTTTAGTTAGTTTATGTAATTGTATTTAATTGTAGTTATTTGTAGTTAATTTATTTAATTAATTTAATGATAGTGTAGTGTTAGGTTTAATTGTAACTTAGGTTAGGATTTATTTTACAGGTAAGTATTTAGTTTTAAATAAAGATAATTTATTAAAGTATAGTGTAGTGTTAGGTGTAATTGTAACTTAGGTTAGTTTTTATTTTACAGGTAAATTTCTCTTTATTTTAGCTAGGTAAATATTAAATAGTTAATAACTATTTAATAGCTATTGTACCTAGTTAAAATAAATTGAAATTTGCCTGTAAAATAAATATTAATCCTAAAATAGCTACAATAAAATTATAATTTATATTGTAGCTATATTAGGGTTTATTTTACAGGTAAGTATTTATCTTTAAATAGGAATAATTTATTTAATAAGAGTTAATTTATTTCGTTAGATTTAAATTATATTTAACTTAGGGGGGTGTTAGTGTTAAGGTTAGACTTAGCTTTAGGGGTTAATAAATTTATTAGAGTAGCGGTGAGGTCCGGTCGGCAGATTAGGGGTTAATACTTGAAGTTAGGTGTCAGCGATGTTAGGGTGGGCAGATTAGGGGTTAATACTATTTATTATAGGGTTATTGAGGCGGGAGTGAGGCGGATTAGAGGTTAATACATTTATTATAGTAGCAGTGAGGTCCGGTCGGCAGATTAGGGGTTAATTATTGTAGGTAGCTGACGGCGACGTTGTGGGGGGCAGATTAGGGGTTAATAAATATAATATAGTGGTCAGCGGGGGTTAGGGTCAGCAGATTAGGGGTACATAGGGATAACGTAGGTTGCGGCGGTGTACGGAGCGGCAGATTAGGGGTTAATAATAATATGCAGGGGTCAGCGATAGCGGGGGCGGCAGATTAGGGGTTAATAAGTGTAAGGCTGGGGGTGTTTAGACTCGGGGTACATGTTAGAGTGTTAGGTGCAGACATAGGAAGTGTTTCCCCATAGGAAACAATGGGGCTGCGTTAGGAGCTGAACGCTGCTTTTTTGCAGGTGTTAGGTTTTTTTTCAGCTCAAACAGCCCCATTGTTTCCTATGGGGGAATCGTGCACGAGCACGTTTTTGAAGCTGGCCGCGTCCGTAAGCACCGCTGGTATTGAGAGTTGCAGTGGCGGTAAATATGCTCTACGCTCCCTTTTTGGAGCCTAACGCAGCCCTTCTGTGAACTCTAAATACCAGCGGTATTTAAAAGGTGCGGGAGAAAAAAAGCCAGCGTTAGCTACGCGGGTCGTTACCGACAAAACTCTAAATTTAGCTGATGTTCTGTTAGCAATTGATTCTGTGCTGAGCTACTGACATTATTAATCTTTTTTGGAAATGTAAGTAGAATAACCTCATTGCTGGAGCAAACAAACCGTACCTATTGTTGGTAATTTACACATGCTGCAGGACTGAATATGGATTCTATTTCATGTTAGCTGCATAATGCCTTACTAATTAACTAACTCATAAACCCCCAAATTAAACACACTAGATGGTAATCCTTTATATGTATTTGTTGAACCCACCTAACCTGTAGTTAATTGACTTGTTTAGGAAGCTTTGATTATTTTACCTGGTTCAGGGTCCAGCCAAATATTTATACTCTTCCTAGCCTCAGCACCACCTTTAGTTATGAGCAGTTACACAGTTTGGGTCACTGTCAGTTTTCATGGCAAGAACGGTTATGACTCTCATTCATCTTTAAGCCCACATGTAAGGGTAGATAAAAGGCATCCCAGTGATACCACCAGAGATACCCCCAGTTGATTCCTGAGCAGGATTGGTATTGCTAATGTTCAAAACCCTAGTTAAGCAACATAGACAGAATTACTCCCTATTTTGTGCTAACAAATTTGTACATAATTGACACTTACAGTATCCTATTCACCCATACACACTCATACTCTTAAACTGAAACTTCTGTACCCCACTAGATTATCTAGTTTGTTATGAAGGTGCATTTGGAAGTATTTGATGGGGTGCTACTTTTCAATAAATACAAACTTACCTGTGAAATGAAACCTAATCTGCCTTAAACTAAAACCTAACATTATAAAAAATAAAAAAACTACCATTACAAAAAATAACAAATGAATTTATCCAAAACAGAAAAATGATTCCTATTCTAATACCCTTTAAAAAAAAAAAAAAAACCCTAATCTGTAATAAACTACCAAGGGCCCTTAAAAGGGCTTTTTGTAGGGCATTGCCCTAAAGAAATTAGCTATTTTTCTACAAAAGAAAAACAACCCCACTAATAGTATACAAACCCCCACCCCCCAAACCCATAAAATAAAAATAAAGTAAAACCTATACTACCTATTGCCCTGAAAAGGGCATTTGTATGGACATTGCCCTTAAAAGGGCATTCAGCTCTTTTGCTGCCCATAAAAATAAAAAATGGCTATTCTAAAAAAAAATACATTAAATAAAATAACAAACAAATTATCCAAAATAATAACAATTATTCCTATTCTAATACCAATTTTAAAAAAACACCCCAAAATAAAAGAAACCTAATCTATAATAAACTACAAAAAGGGCCTTTTGTATGGCATTGCCCTAAATAAATCAGCTCTTTTTCTAAACAAAAATACAAAGACCAACTAACATTACAAAACCCCACCCCCCCCAAACCCACAAAATAAAAAAACTATTTAAAAAAACCCTAATCTACCCATTGCCCTGCAAAGGGCTTTTGCTGGGCATTGCCCTTAAAAGGGCATTCAGCTCTTTTTCTTGCCCTTAAAAGGGCATTCAACTCTTTTAAGAAATGCCCAAACCCTAATCTAAAAAAAAAACCACCCCAAAAAACCTTAAAAAAAACCTAACACTAACCCCTCTTAAGGTACTCACAGTTGCTGAAGTCCCGCTTGAATGATCTTCATCCTGGTGGCTCCATCTTCATCCAGACGGCTCCATCTTCATCCATCGCGGGACCAGCATCTTCTTCATCCCTGCAGAGGTGGAGCGGTCGATGTGCGGAGTTGGAGGTCCAGGCGGAGGTCCATCGATCCAACGTGGAGGTCCTCTTCATGCAATCGTCCGCCGCATACTGAGGATGCAAATGCAAGGTACCCCTTTTATCTTGGGGGTACCATTGCATTCCTATTGGCTGAAAAATTGAAATCAGCCAATAGGAATTAGGGCTACTAAATTCCTATTGGCTGTTCAAATCATGAAAATATTCACATAGGCTGGTGCCATTGATGAACCCATCGCAGTCCATACAAATTGTAAATAATACAAAGAGGCCTATTTATCAAGCAGTCGACCGCAAATACGCTGGAATTCCGCAGCGTAATTGTGGCAAGCCTGATTCCCCTTATTTATCAAAGCCTACAGACCGGCAAAAGTTGAAATCTGTGACGTAACATACGATACTCCAGTCTCAGTCCGACACAGATCGATGCTTACGTCATTGCAGATGTTTCGAATACACATTCGGCACTATCTGACTACTTTTGCTAGTTCTCAAACTTCTAACAGGTACGCTCGCCACTATTCCAGCCCAGCGTACCTGCCCTAGAGGCGGCAGATGCCATAGGAATCAATGGGAGTCTGAAATTATGTTCGCTGCTGCCCGATATCCCATTGATTCTTATGGGAGAATAAAAGTTATGTTTACACCTAACACCCTAACATGTATCCTGAGTCTAAACACCCCTAATCTGCCACACCCGACATCTCAGCCACCTACATTATACTTATTAACCCGTAATCTCCCGCCCCGACACCACCAACACCTACATTATACTTATTAACCCCTATTCCACTGCTCCCGGACCCCGCCGCCGCCTAAATAATGTTATTAACCCCTATCCCGCCACTCCCGGAGCCCACCGCAACTAACTAAATGTATTAACCCCTAATCCGCTGGCCTCCCACATCACTACCACTTACTAATCCTATTAACCCCTAAACCACCAGCCCCGCACATCGCCATAAATTAAATTAACCTATTAACCCCTAAACCTAACAACCCGCTAACTTTATATTAAATATTAACTCATCCCTATCTTATAATAAATTTAAACTTACCTTTAGATTTAAATGAAACTATATTAAACTAATAATTAATCTACCCTAACTGTTACACTAAAATAAAATTAAACTACAAATTAAATTAACTATATTATATATTTAAAAACCTAACCCTACTCAAATAATTTAAATGTACTATTAAAAATTACAGTTACAAAAAACTAACAACTAAGTTACACAAAATAACAAACACTAAGTTACACAAAATAAAAAATAAATTATCAAATATTTAAACTAATTACACCTAATCTAAGAGCCCTATCAAAATAAAAAAAAGCCCCCCCAAAATAAAAAAAAAAACCTAGCCTACATTAAACTGCCAATAGCCCTTAAAAGGGCCTTTTGCGGGGCATTGCCCCAAAGAAATCAGCTCTTTTACCTGTAAAAAAACAAAAACAAATACCCCCCAACAGTAAAACCCACCACCCACACAACCAACCCCCCAAATAAAAACCTAATCTAAAAAACCTAAGCTCCCCATTGCCCTGAAAAGAGCATTTGTATGGGCATTGCCCTTAAAAGGGCATTTAGCTCTTTTTCAAAAGCCCAAACCCTAATCTAAAATTAAAATCCACCCAATAAACCCTTAAAAAAGCCTAACACTATCCCCCGAAGATCCACTTACAGTTTCTGAAGAGCCGACATCCATCCTCAACAAAGCAACAGAAGTCCTCATCGAAGCCGGCAGAGGTCTTCATCCAAGCGGGCCGACGTCTTTATCCATCCGGCGTGGCGCGGCTCCATCTTCAAGACATCTGATGCAGAGCATCCTCTTCGTTCGACGTCTTCTTCAACAATGAATGTTCCTTTAAATGACATCATCCAAGATGGCGTCCCTTAGATTTCGATTGGCTGATAGAATTCTATCAGCCAATTGGAATTAAGGTTGAAAAAATCCTATTGGCTGTTGTAATCAGCCAATAGGATTGAGCTTTCATCCTATTGGCTATTCCAATCAGCCAATAGAATGTGAGCTCAATCCCATTTGCTGATTGGATCAGCCAATTGGCTGATAGGATTGAGCTTTCATCCTATTGGCTGATCCAATCAGCCAATGGGATTGAGCTTGCATTCTATTGGCTGATTGGAATAGCCAATATAAGACGTCGAACAAAGAGGATGCTTCACGACGAATGTCTTGAAGATGGAGTCGCTCCGCGCCGGATGGATGAAGATAGAAGATGCCGTCTGGATGAAGACGTTGTCCCGCTTGGATGAAGACTTCTGCCGGCTTCAATGAGGACTTCTGCCGCTTCGTTGAGGATGGATGTCGGCTCTTCAGAAACTATAAGTGGATCTTCGGGGGTTAGTGTTAGGCTTTTTTAAGGGTTTATTGGATGGGTTTTAATTTTAGATTAGGGTTTGGGCTTTTGAAAAAGAGCTAAATGCCCTTTTAAGGGCAATGCCCATACAAATGCCCTTTTCAGGGCAATGGGGAGCTTAGGTTTTTTAGATTAGGTTTTTATTTGGGGGGGTTGTGTAGGTGGTGGGTTTTACTGTTGGGGGGGTATTTGTATTTTTTTTTTACAGGTAAAAGAGCTGATTTCTTTGGGGCAATGCCCCGCAAAAGGCCCTTTTAAGGGCTATTGGCAGTTTATTGTAGGCTAGGGTTTTTTTTATTTTGGGGGTCTTTTTTTATTTTGATAGGGCTCTTAGATTAGGTGCAATTAGTTTAAATATTTAATAAATTATTTTTTATTTTGTGTAACTTAGTGTTTGTTATTTTGTGTAACTTAGTTGTTAGTTTTTTTGTAACTTTGTAATTTTTAATAGTAGATTTAAATTATTTGAGTAGGGTTAGGTTTTCAAAAATATATAATATAGTTAATTTAATTTGTAGTTTAATGTAATTTTAGTATAACATTTAGGGTAGGTTAATTATTAGTTTAATATAGTTTAATGTAATTTTAGTATAACAGTTAGGGTAGATTAATTATTAATTTAATTTAAATCTAAAGGTAAGTTTAAATTTATTATAAGATAGGGATGAGTTAAAGGGACAATCTACACCAGAATTTTTATTGTTTTAAAAGATAGATAATCCCTTTATTACCCATTTCCCAGTTTTGCATAACCAACACAGTTATAATAATATAGTTTTAACCTCTGTGATTATCTTGTATCTAAGCCTCTGCAAACTGCCCCTTTTTTCAGTTCTTTTGACAGACTTGCAGTCTAGCCAATCAGTGCCTGCTCCCAGATTACTTCACGTGCATGAGCACAGTGTTATCTATATGAAATATGTGAACTAACACCCTCTAGTGGTGAAAAACTGCTAAAATGCAATCTGAAAGAGGTGGGCTTCAAGGTCTAAGAAATTAGCATATGAACCTCCTAGGTTAAGCTTTTAACTAAGAATACCAAGAGAACAAAGCAAAATTGGTGATAAAAGTAACTTGGAAAATTGTTTAAAATGACATGCTCTATCTGAATCATGAAAGTTTATTTTGGCCTAGACTGTCCCTTTAATATTTAATATAAAGTTAGCAGGTTGTTAGGTTTAGGGGTTAATTGGTTAATTTAGTTTATGGCGATGTGGGGGGCTGGGGGTTTAGGGGTTAATACATTTAGTAAGTTGCGGCGGGGTCCAGCAGCGGCAGAATAGGGGTTAATAAGTTTATTAGAGTTGCAGCAGTGTCGGGGAGCAGCGGGGTAGGGGTTAATAACTTTATTTAGTTGCGGTGGGGTCCAGGAGCGGCGGAATAGGGACTGATAAGTTTATTAGAGCTGCCGCGGCGTCGGGTAGCAGCGGGATAGGGGTTAATAACTTTATTTAGTTGCGGCGGGGTCTGGGAGCGGAGGGATAGGGGTTAAACAGTTTAGTATAGTGGCGGTGTTTAGTGACATGATCATCACCCCGTACTTGGTGCGAGGCTTTTTGACAGCTTTTTTGTTAAATATGGAGAGCGTATTCAGGTCCACGGCCGCGATGTTAGGCGATGTCAAGCGAGCGTATTGGTTCCGTCGAATGCAAGTAAGTTAACGGCTTGATAAGTAGTCCTCAAATTCTCAAAACGAAAAAAATTGTTGGAAAGGTATATATTAAGTAACTCTATAATGAATTCAATGGAGGGACGCTGTTTTCTTGGTCAGTACTCAATATTCAATTCTTACAGCTTCAAAACCCAATTTATGGGGGAGGATAGTGTACAAACTTGCCACATCCAACGTGACAAGTAATGCATTATTAGGAAAAGATTTATCTCTAAGAATTTTAATTAGTTCAATAGAATCCAGAAGGAATGCATTAGTTTTGTTTTACCGTGTCCTGTAAGAAGTAGTCAACATATTTTGCTACAATCTGATATATAGAACCAATAGCCGAATCTTTTCATGTTGTGGTATGAAGACAGATATGTGTTTGGAGACACCAATTCCAACATTCTGTTATACCGTCGGTACTTTGATGATTTGCTTATCGTCTGGGGTGGCAGTGAGTCAGAACTCAAGTCATGGTTTGAACAACTAAATAACAATTTGACTAATGTTCAATTTAAGATGGAATATAATTTTAAACAAATCAAATTTTTAGATTTGTGTGTCGATTTATGTAAGTTGAATACCAAGTTATATTCCAAGCAAACTGATCGTAATACATTGTTAAAATTCCAAAGTTTTCACCCTCCACAGCCTAAATTTGATATTCTTAAGTCTCAATTATTAAGAGTCATAAGAAACAATACGGATTCAGAGGACAAACAGTCCCAATTTAATCTCATGAGAGACAAATGTATGGAAATGGGATACAAAATGAAAGACATAATGACTACTTGGAATGAAATAGCACATCTGGATCAGGGAACCATCATTTCTAATAGGAAAAACAAAGATATAGATCCCAAGACACTCAATTTCACTACTACTTACACCTCAGCAAGTAAAATTGTTACAAATACCTTGGCAAAAAATTGGTATATTTTGTCAGAAGACCCAACTTTACCCACGCATGGTTTATAAAAGAGGCAGAAGTTTATGGTCCTTATTGGTTAAACATTATACAAACTGTGACCCACAATCCTGGCTAACCAGCATTAAGACTGGGTGTTTTAGATGTGGCAGTTGTGTCACTTGTATTACAATGCTTACAGGAGACCGGTTCACTCACCCTCACACAACCAATTTTTCATTAGACATAGATTGACGTGCACATCTGATTATGTTGTGTATATTATCATTTGCCCATGTGAAAAATATTACATTGGCAAGACTTGTACCTCTTTTAGGGAGCATCTGGCCAATCATAGGAGAGCTGCTTATAAGAACCATGAAAGTGACCAACCGGTGGCCCGCCATTTTTTTTCAAGCATGGACACACCATTGCCATGATGAAAACCATGTTAATAGATTGTGTGTCCCCCTTGAGAAAGGTGGCAATAGGGATCAGGAATTGTTAAAATGTGAGGTTAGGTGGATTCATAGACTTGGCACCATGCACCCCAAAGGGCTTAACAGTGACTTGGTGTACTACTGGAGTATTGCACCAAGTCACTGTATAGAACTATTGTTTATACTGTTCTATGTCCAATTGTCCTATTGTATACTGTTATTTTCTACCATTATTATCTTTTATTGTATAGCGTGGATCCATGCTTTTTAGCCTTGTAATTTAACTACATTTTAACATTATATGACGAGCTGTAATAAACATTTTTAACACTTTAAACCTTAGCCATATATTGGCGCCTGGGATTTACCTCCTATTTACTATTTCTCCAGGTGATAACTAGGTATCTGCCCCCTAGGCCGATAAGGTTCTAGTAGGCGCTGGGATATTTTCATATTGTTTACCAAAGGGCTTAACACACAGGTAGATCTATCCTTATTTTATTAGGGGTCTGAGAATGTAAGGATTATTTATAAGGAATATGAATTACATGTGCAAACTAATATTTAATTAATTATACCACCCAGTCTCACACCAAACCTTGACTCATTAGATTTTCTTAGGAGTCTTGTTTTGCTCATTGACTGGGGGATGACAACTTAGTCATAAGCCTAGATAGGGAAATCTGAGATTTGAATCCCAAATTTAGATCCCTATAAATCACAATAGTTTAAGTTGTTATATTTGTAAGGTAGTTCTGTTTTGAAATATATAACCCTTCAACAAGTAATTCCAAACAGTATCAATACTTAATAAACTGTAGCTTAAGCAGGAGTAATTATTTGAGTAATATACTGAGAGCACATGTCAAATGGAGGTGAAATAGTTAAATTCTCAAGTTAGTAAGAAGCAGATGAAATGCATGCATAGCTGTTAGTTAGCAGAGAAATAAAGCCACAATGAACCTTCTTTACAATGATGTTATAATAAACAGTCCATTCATATGCAAGTAAATTCAACACTTCACAGATTCTAGGAAAATACAGTCTTTTTGGTTTAGTAATGAATTGCTGAAAGCGTGACTTCAATTAGGCAAGTTGTACTATTTAAAGTCTCATGCAATTATAAGTTGCTGTTAGTAATTACCATAAGTCTTCAGTTAGAAATCCAAAAGGCAGATTCTGTTTTAATATAATAAAAAGGTTACCGTTACTCCATGTACTTCACTCAAATGCCTGTAACAGACTACGTCTGATGATGAGACAGGCTCCAGGTGCAGTGTGGAATACACTGAATGAGGGAGAAGTGCAGTGCTGCAGACTGGTGAAACTGTTTGCTGGGAGGAACAGACAAGCTCCGGTTCCTGCTGGAAGTAGATACACTGTTGAAGTAAAAGGTAACAAGATTAACAGAGGAACTGTTAATTGTAGAATCCGGTTGCTGTAAACTGGCAGCTATAATGTTAAGCTTAGTTGAAAATTTCTTTAAATGCAAATTAGGTTCTCAAGAGAATGGCTAGACACAATTCACAATAGACATTTAGTCAAACTGAACAAATTACCTAGCAATGAGTTGCTAGAGGAGGGGCCTTTTATAGGGAGTAGTGAGCACATTTAAAGGTATATACACGTAACCTGACAGAGGAAAATGCCTAAGTTTGTATATACACTTCTTGTATATTTTTGGTATGTACAGATCTTTGTGTTTTATATAAGTAAATCCTTTGGGGGGCCCTAGGGACTATTCTGTGGAAAAATTGGAGACTAGAATACTGCACTATATATCTTTCATGTATTATGTTGTGTTTTAAATGTCATTTATTTCTTTTAATTTTTGATATTTAATTTTTTTGAGCAGGCAGCATGGAACAATTCCCTCATGGGTACATCTCTTTATCAAGTAAGGATTGCATCATGCATCTAAAAGTTTAATCCTATGATCCAAACCTTGTTCATTTTGCACTATGCTGCCTCGTGTTGTGGGCTTTTTGTTATACAGTATATTCAGTAGATCTTCTTTAACAATTGTTTGGATCTTATGATAATGAGCTGCAATGTTCTATGTTCTCTTTAGTAGTTTCTATGAAAACTTTTATGCTTCACATTCATTGGTGCTTTAGACACACCAACGTAACGTAACCCTAACCCTAACAGACCCTAAACTAAAAAAAAAACACACCCAAAAAAACCTTTAAAAAACCTAACACTAACCCCCCGACGATCCACTTACAGTTGTTGATGTCCAGCTTGAAGGATCCATCCAGCTAGCAAAGTCCTCATCCATGCTGCAAGAAGTCTTCATCCAGACGGCCTCTTCTATCTTCATCTAGCCGGCGAAATCCTCATCCATGCAGCAAGAAGTCTTTATCCAGGCGGCCTCTTTGATCTTCATCCAGTTAGCTAATTGGAATTAGCCAATAGAATGAGAGCTGCTTAAATCCTATTGGCTGATTTGAATAGCCAATAGGATTTTAGCAGCCCTAATTCCTATTGGCTGATTCAAAATTTTCAGCCAATAGGATTGCAAGGGATGCCATCTTGAATCGCGTCCCTTGCATTGAAGATTCAGTGTACGGTGGAGACCATATGAAGAGGATGCTCCGTGCTGGATGGCTTCAGGATGGACCCGCTTCGTGCCGGCTGGATGAATATCGAAGAGGCCCTCTGGATGAAGACTTCTTGCCGCATGGATCCTTCAAGCGGGACTTCAACAACTGTAAGTGGATCGTTGGGGGTTAGTGTTTTTTTAAGGTTTTTTTGGGTGGGTTTTTTTTTTTTTAGTTTAGGGTCTGGGCAGTAAAAGAACTAAATTCCCCTTTAAGGGCAATGCCCATACAAATGCCTTTTTCAGGGCAATGGTTAGCTTAGGTTATTTTAGATAGTTTTTTTTATCTGGGTCGGTTGGTTGGGTGGTGGGTTTTACTGTTGGGGGGGTGTTTGTATTTTTTTTTACAATTAAAAGAGCTGATATCTTTGAGGCAATGCCCCACAATAGGCCCTTTTAAGGGCCATTTGTAGTTTATTGTAGGCTTGGGGGGGGGTATTTTGGGTGGGCTTTTTTATTTTAATTTGTTATTTTTACTAATTTAGTTTTTTATTTTTTGTAATTTAGTTAGTTTTTATATTTTGTAATTAGATATTTTTTGTAATTTTTAGAGTAGTGTTAGGATTTTTTTCTTGGTAGTTTAGTTTTATTTAATTGGTAGTTAGTTTAATTTTAGTTTAATAATTATAATAGTTTAATTGTTAGTTTAAAATTATTTTGTTTAATTTGACAGGTAAGGGAGGGCGGCGGTTTAGGGGTTAATAACTTTAGTATAGTGGTGACGATGTCGGGGAGCGGCGGAATAGGGGTTAATAAAAATTTTTTAGTGGCAGCGATGTCAGGAGAGGCCGATTAGGGGTTAATACATTTATTATAGTGTTTTTGATGCAGGAGGGCCTCGGTTTAGGGGTTAATAGGTAGTTTATGGGTGTTAGTGTACTTTGCAACACTTTAGTTAGGAGTTTTATGTTACAGCTTTGTAGGGTTAAACTCATAACTACTGACTTTAGATGACGGTACGGATCTTGTCGTTTTAGGCTGTAACGCTCACTTTTTAGCCTCACCACAAAACTCATAATACAGGCGCTATGGGAATCCTATGAAAAAACATAATTTTTATGTGTGCGGGACTGACGTTGTACGGTACAGCTATACTG
Organism: Bombina bombina; assembly: GCF_027579735.1. NCBI lineage: Eukaryota > Metazoa > Chordata > Amphibia > Anura > Bombinatoridae > Bombina > Bombina bombina. The sequence goes on from NC_069501.1 coordinate 1,133,242,212, forward strand.
ACAAGACTTGTAATAGCTGCGGGCTGTTTTAATGCTGAAAATGCCATATTTTCAGCGTTACAAGCCGCAACGCAAAACTTGTAATCTAGCTGTCTGTTTTTATAATTAAATATGAGGTAATGGGGTATTTTTTTTTTTTTTTAAATACTTTGTTTATTCCCAGAACTGGTCATAATAACAAACAGTGTAAACAGTAGGATCTTACAAAATACAATACAGAATTGTCACTACAACCGCTCTGGATTTTACTATACACTCCAATGGCTTAATTCCTCCAAACTCCTTCAACTCTCTCCATTCCCTAAAATACCATTGGTAATCGCTCTAAGCCTATATGCAGCTTTTGTGAAAGTTAGCCTTGTGGCCCCTCACATGTTGTCTGTCATTCTATCCCATTCCCTTGCTACAGAGCAATTAGATAAGAAAAGACATTAAATTACATTGTGGTTTTGTTGTCAACTCTTCAAAAGTCTTGTTTATATAACAATAGATTTTCTTCTTTATATTTCAAACATTGTCTCTGCCATAAAGGTGAGTCTTTTTTTCCAGTTCCTTTAGTGTCAAACTTTGACAAGTTCATTTTCATCTCTCCTCTACCCTATCTTCCTTAAGGGTCTACACTTCTCATACTCACCCCGAGGCGCCCCCCCAGGCTCACAGCTCTCCGTCTCAACTTAGTAATTTCCGTTGTTTGTTTTTGTATTAGTGAAAGATATTCCACTTTCCCCTCAGTTGGGCTTCAAGGACAAACTCTGAGTCTTTGAATGGGTATAGAATCTGTCTCTGGTGTGGGAGATCTAGGCTGCAAATCAGGGGTTCCCACTTGTTTAGGAAGTGTTTAGTCCGTAGCGTTAAGTCTCCCTGTGTGTCTATTTGTTCATATACCATTTGTTGTTGCAGTGTTAGTTTGAGCTGTGTTAGATTTGGCGGATTAGGTGTCATCCATTGTTTGAGAATTAGTTTCCTAGCTAGTAGTATTACATTGTGGATAAATTTAGCATGATTCTGTATGTCTTTCTGTGAGTACAATAGGATCACCATGTTCGCTGTCAGTTCAAGTCTTTCCCCAGTGATTCTTCCTACCCATCTCTGTGTCATTCCCCAGAATTTCTTAAGCCTCGGGCACTGCAATATCATATGTATAATGTTAGGGTTAGGGTGTGAACATTTTGGGCATAGCCCCGAAGTCTCAGGGTTCCACTTATGGAACAACCTAGGTGTTATGTACGTATTGTGCAGTAGTTTCATGTGGGATTCTCGGATCTCATTTGATAATGAGGCTTTTATCACTTTCATGATACTTTGTTCAATGATTTGGTCTGTGGTCGGTTGTCCGTTCAGTGCGTCCCATATCTTTTGGAGGTGATCTCTAGTGGTTTCATTGGGTGCGTTTTGAAGGGCTTTGTAGGCGTGTGAAATAGAGGTCATCCCCCCTCTGGTCAACGTCAGCAGTCTGTAGATTTTGCAATTAGTGTCTGGCAGACTCCCTGCTCTCAAGAGGCCTTGTATATAGTGCCTAATCTGTAAAAAAACAAAGTGGTGTTTGTTGGGTATATTAAAGGTTGTTTGTACTTCAGCAAATGATCTGACTGTTCTCTGATCCTCTGACAACACCTGTCGGATGGTCGTCATTCCCCATTCTTCCCACTGCCTAAAAGGTTTGGTGGTAAAGCCCGCCTGAGAATCTGGGTTACCCCTCAGTGGGAGGTACGCAGTGTGTCTGTGTGGAATTCCCAGAGCTCTGCAAATCTTCCACCACGCCATTATAGGGTCTAGGAAGAGGGTTGTGTTCCCCACCGCCCCGTCAACTTGTGTGCGGGTCATGTGTGGGAGCATTTTCAGGGACCACGGGGTGATGAGCTCCTCCTCCAGTTTTCGGTTGGTGAAGGTGCCTCTATCTAAAAGCCAATCCATTACATATTTAGCTAGGACAGCCCAGTTGTAGTGTTCAATGTTTGGGAGCCCAAACCCTCCCATCTCTGGAGTGCATGTCATCTTAATAAAGCTTATTCTGTGCTGAGGCGGAGCTTGGCCAGGAGAGCGGATGGCCGCATAGCAGCACAGCTCCGTAACAGCAGCGGGACATTCTACCGCTATAACAGTGTTTTTTGCCACCAAACTGCCACAAAACACGGCTGAACATCAGGGGACCCAGATGTGAGCTCCATCTCAGCAAAACGAGCCCAGCTCAGCCCGCAACTTTGAAAGGCATGAGAAGTGCTGCTCACATCGCCGCCATATTGGAATGCCAGTTACGCAGGACAAATTACTACATGACACCTGAAACACTCTCATGTAGTATTCTAAAAACATGCCGTTCGGTCTATCAGTGGTATCGACTAAGGTAGGCACCTTTTACTAACACTTGTACCCTGTACTGCCTAAGCAAACTTCAGTCCCCTTATGAAAAGGGCAATATCCTATAATGACACCTTCACTCTGATGTGGCCTGAAAAGCCCAATAACTCACTGCACAAATAGTAAAATGATGAAATCCCGGTTAAGCCTATTTAAAGAGGAAGCATCGCAAATCTGATTTAAGAGTTTATGTGAGGAAGCCTGGACTACACTATATATCTATAAGGTCACACACTCCCTGAATATTACGCTTGCAGATAAATCATAAAGCAAGATGGCTTCTAAAAGTAAAAACAAAAGCGATAAGAGTGTTAAAAACCTATCCCAGAATAACTCACTAGTCAGCTCCTTTTTCCAAGCAGCTAACTCAGACTCTCAGGACTCTATCTCACCAGAACAGCATAATGCTCCTGATGCTAGGCCATCTCCGGATTATATAATCCAACTTAAACAGGATATTGCAAAACTCCCTACTAAAGATGATTTTGAATCACTTAAATCCCTAATTACCAAAGAACTATCTGTATTACGCAGAGACATATCTGAAATGGGGGAGAGAATAGTTGAGGTGGAAGAAATGCAAGATACCACTACTGAAGCAGTTAGCTCATTATATAGCCAATCTAATATTCATGACGCCAAACTGGAAGCCTTGGAGGAAAAAATTGAAGACTTAGAGAACAGGGGAAGAAGGAGTAATTTACGAATAAGAGGAATCCCGGAGTCAATTAAACCCACTGACTTGCCGACATACTTGCAAGGCCTTTTCCAACTACTGATTGGCAATCCGCAAGCCCCGCCAATGGAAATTGAAAGGGCACACAGATCCCTTCAACCTCCACCCCCTCCGAACGCTCCCCCCAGAGACACTATCCTTAAGTTTCTCAGATTCTCCGATAGAGAAACAATCTGGCAGAAGGCCAGATCATCTCACGTGATATCTTACCTGGATCATGATGTGCAAATATTTCCAGATTTATGCCAAAGCACCATCCAGTAATGCAGAGAAGCTCGCTTCATTACGTCAGTTCTCCAAGACAAACACATTAAGTACCGCTGGGGATTTCCTTTTAGTTTAATTGTACCTTATGATGGACAAACTCTTATTTACAAAGGAATCTAGGACCTAGACAAGCTCTCCAAAGGTTTGGGACTCCCTCTGAAACCACCAGGACCCCCGTCATCCTCAGACTGCAAATCCTCGCACTCATTGGTCCAGTTTGCAGAAAACAGCCTGGAGCAAAGTCCAACTGCCTAAAAAAAGAAAAGACAAAACTAACCTTTCTCCTTCTTCATCCAAAGACTGATTTGGACTAAGGGCAATACATACCCTCCACATATGGTGAGATCTAATCATTGTATCACAATGCCAGATACGTAGACATTATTTTGTTAATTGCATTAGCATAACATGTTTTTCCTCCTAGACCTTTTAGATAACTGTTTTTTGCTTATCCGGGACTTTAACCACCAGATTAAGTTGAACTGAAGTTTATGTTAACCACTTCTTTCTATTTTTGACCATGATAGGGTACATACAGTTAATGTTGAAGAATAATACTTGTAGCCTCCAATATATATTGACTACACTGTTAACTCATAATATATAATATTTGTCCTAGCTGTTGTAGGACCTCTGATTGAAATGACTGAAATTTCAATCATTCCTATGGTTTTGCACCATCCCCAACCCCCTGTTACTTATTTTCATGGTTACCTTTTCATTGTACTGATTTATGCTTCTATGCTAATACAATTTATGTTATCAGATGTATGCCGTACACACTCCCTGGCTCAATATGATAAAATGACTGACGCATTATTTGGACTGTGGCCTGTTCAGTTCTTGTCACTAAAACCTTCTTTTTCAATCATATGCTCCCTTCTAGATCTTAAATACCCTGACAAAAACTACATATACTAACAGGAACCTGTCCTTTATAACAATTAACGCCAAGGGTTTAAATAATCAACATAAGAGGAATGTTGCGATCAGGGATATTAAAAACAAAAAAGGAGACCTAGTCTTCTTGCAGGAATCTCATTTCCTAAAGGGTCAAGAACCTAAAACCTTCTCTTATAGATTTGGTCCCTCATACTATTCCTCTAATAAAGTAAAAACTAATGGAGTCGGAATATTGTTTAGAAAAGGAACTCCTTTTCAGCTGATTGACTCATACAAGGATGTTGAGGGTAGATACTTAATCCTTGTGGAGAAATTATACAACACGATTACCACTCTAGTAAGCGCCTATGCCCCAAATACGGGCCAAGATAAATTTATTTCCTCCCTATCTAGAAAAATCTTGGAAGTTGTTAAGGGCATGCTAATAATAGGAGGTGACCTTAACATCACACTAGACCCTCATAGAGATAACTCAAACCACACCTCGTCCACACCACATAAAGGCATCTCACTTATAAAACAGCACCTTAGAGACTTAGCAGTCCATGATGTATGGAGAGTTCATCACCCTGACACAGATGACTTCACTTTCTTCTCCCACCCCCACTCGCGCTACTCCCGCTTGGACTGTATTCTGACAGATATAACCACACTTTCAAAGGCCACACATTCCCTCATTATCCCCTCATCTTGGTCAGACCACTCCATGGTACAATGTACAATAACCTGGCCTTCGGCCCCCTTGTCAGTATACATTTGGAGACTTAATGATGAACTCTTAGACCTACCACAATATAGTGATAAGATACAAAAAACTATCAAAGATTACTTTGACGTTAATGTAGGTTCGGTCCCCTCATATCAAAATATTTGGGAGGTGCACAAGAGTACCATACGCGGTGAGCTTATCAGCATACAAGCCCACTATAGAAAGTAACAGAGACAATTCCTACATGACTCCCTATATAAATTAAATGATCTAGAAACCCAACTCAAAAGAAAACCTACAGACACGCAACTAATTGCTGAATTACAGGCCACAAAACAGACAACAGCCCACCTTCTGGACAAAGAATGTAAACACTGTGACCTAGATTTGGAGTTTGGCGTTAGCCGTGAAAACCAGCGTTAGAGGCTCCTAACGCTGGTTTTAGGCTACCGCCGGTATTTGGAGTCACTCAAAATAGGGTCTAACGCTCACTTTTCAGCCGCGACTTTTCCATACCGCAGATCCCCTTACGTCAATTGCGTATCCTATCTTTTCAATGGGATCTTTCTAACTCCGGTATTTAGAGTCGTTTCTGAAGTGAGCATTAGACATCTAACGACAAAACTCCAGCTGCAGGAAAAAAGTCAGTAGTTAAGAGCTTTCTGGGCTAACGCCGGTTATAAAGCTCTTAACTACTGTACTCTAAAGTACTCTAACACCCATAAACTACCTATGTACCCCTAAACCGAGGTCCCCCCACATCGCCGACACTCAAATAATTTTTTTTAACCCCTAATCTGCCGACCGCCACCTACGTTATCCTTATGTACCCCTAATCTGCTGCCCCTAACACCGCCGACCCCTGTATTATATTTATTAACCCCTAACCTGCCCCCCACAACGTCGCCTCCACCTACCTACACTTATTAACCCCTAATCTGCCGACCGCAAAGCGCCGCCACCTACGTTATCCTTATGTACCCCTAATCTGCTGCCCCTAACACCGCCGACCCCTATATTACATTTATTAACCCCTAATCTGCCCCCCTCAACGTCGCCTCCACCTGCCTACACTTATTAACCCCTAATCTGCCGACCGGACCTGAGCGCTACTATAATAAAGTTATTAACCCCTAATCCGCCTCACTAACCCTATAATAAATAGTATTAACCCCTAATCTGCCCTCCCTAACATCGCTGACACCTAACTTCAATTATTAACCCCTAATCTGCCGACCGGAGCTCACCGCTATTCTAATAAATGTATTAACCCCTAAAGCTAAGTCTAACCCTAACACTAACACCCCCCTAAATTAAATATAATTTAAATCTAATGAAATTAACTCTTATTAAATAAATTATTCCTATTTAAAGCTAAATACTTACCTGTAAAATAAATCCTAATATAGCTACAATATAAATTATAATTATATTATAGCTATTTTAGGATTTATATTTATTTTACAGGTAACTTTGTATTTATTTTAACCAGGTACAATAGCTATTAAATAGTTAAGAACTATTTAATAGCTAAAATAGTTAAAATAATTACAAATTTACCTGTAAAAGAAATCCTAACCTAAGTTACAATTAAACCTAACACTAGACTATCAATAAATTAATTAAATAAACTACCTACAATTAACCTAACACTACACTATCAATAAATTAATTAAATACAATTGCTACAAATAAATACAATTAAATAAACTAGCTAAAGTACAAAAAATAAAAAAGAACTAAGTTACAAAAAATAAAAAAATATTTACAAACATAAGAAAAATATTACAACAATTTTAAACTAATTACACCTACTCTAAGCCCCCTAATAAAATAACAAAGCCCCCCAAAATAAAAAAATGCCCTACCCTATTGTAAATTACTAAAGTTCAAAGCTCTTTTACCTTACCAGCCCTGAACAGGGCCCTTTGCGGGGCATGCCCCAAGAAATACAGCTCTTTTGCCTGTTAAAAAAAACATACAATACCCAAGCCCCCCAACATTACAACCCACCACCCACATACCCCTAATCTAACCCAAACCCCCCTTAAATAAACCTAACACTAAGCCCCTGAAGATCATCCTACCTTGTCTTCACCTCACCGGGTATCACACCGATCCGTCCAGAAGAGCTCCTCCGATGTCCTGATCCAAGCCCAAGCGGGGGGCTGAAGAGGTCCATGATCCAGCTGAAGTCTTCATCCAAGCGGGGCAGAAGAGGTCTTCCATCCGATTGAAGTCTTCATCCAAGCGGCATCCATCCGGAGCGAAGCGGCAGCATCCTGAAGACCTCCACCGCGGAACATCCATCCTGGCCGACGACTGAACGACGAATGACGGTTCCTTTAAATGACGTCATCCAAGATGGCGTCCCTCGAATTCCGATTGGCTGATAGGATTCTATCAGCCAATCGGAATTAAGGTAGGAATATTCTGATTGGCTGATGGAATCAGCCAATCAGAATCAAGTTCAATCCGATTGGCTGATCCAATCAGCCAATCAGATTGAGCTTGCATTCTATTGGCTGATCGGAACAGCCAATAGAATGCAAGCTCAATCTGATTGGCTGATCGGATGGGGGAATCGTGCACGAGCACGTTTTTGAGGCTGGCCGCGTCCGTAAGCAACTCTGGTATCGAGAGTTGAAGCTGTGTTAAAAATGCTCTACGCTCCTTTTTTGGAGCCTAACGCAGCCTTTATGTGGACTCTCAATACCAGAGTTATTTTTATGGTGCGGCCAGAAAAAAGCCGGCGTTAGTTTTTCGAGTCGTTACCGACAAAACTCCAAATCTAGCCGCTAGCTTTTAAACTCAAGCAATCTTACTATGAAGGAGATAATAAATGTAGCAAGCTCTTTGCCCGCAAACTGAAATGCACCTCCAACCGTGCTTACATTCTTTCGATAAAATCCAAAAATAAAACTCACTATGATACGGCAGCTATTGCTGAATCGTTCCGCACTTACTACGAACAACTATATAACCTACCCTCCACACCTATGGCCACACATCCGGATAACTCTAATGATCCCTCAGATAGCATAAACCAGTTCCTCTCAGATATAAACTTCCCAGTATTAACAGAAGATCAACAAACCTTCCTTAATAGCCATATCACTCTCCTGGAAGTCCGAAATACTATTAAAAACCTTCCCATTGGAAAAGCCCCAGGTCCAGATGGCTACACCACTTATTATTATAAAAAAATATACTGACCTACTGGCCCCACAATTACTCACAATTTTTAATTCCATAACACCTGATAGTCCATTCTCCACACTGTCACTAGAAGCATACATCTCCATTATCCCTAAACCCGGAAAAAATCCTGAATTTGTAGAAAATTATAGACCAATCTCCCTTTTGAATAATGATCTTAAGATTTACGCGAAAATACTTGCAGTAAGATTAAACACAGTGTTACCGCAGCTGATTGGGAATGACCAGGTTGGATTCGTTCCCACAAGGGAAGCGAAAGACAACACAGTCAGGATCACACAGCTAATAGAATACACCACTCATAAACACATTCCACTTATGGTTCTGTCAACTGACGCGGAGAAGGCGTTCGACCGCGTTAGTTGGCAGTTCCTAAGAGCGGTTCTCCAGAGGATGGGCATAGGACAAGATTTTCTGAGCCGAATATTTGCCATGTACTCTACTCCAACCGCTAAAGTCCACCTCAACGGGTCTCTTTCTGCCCCTTTTGGCATCTCGAACGGCACTAGAGGGGATGTCCCCTCTCCCCGCTCTTATTTGCGTGCGCAATAGAAGCCCTGGCACATAAGATCCGTAATCACCCGCTTATAACAGGAATACAAATACAAAACCTACACCATAAAATTATGTTGCATGCTGACAATGTCCTATTTTGCATAACAAATCCCTTAACCACTATTCCTCACATCATTAGCCAATTAGATGACTTCGGAAAAGTTTCCAACTTTTTAATAAACAAAAGCAAGTCGGAAATTATGAACATCAACACCCCTCAATCCGACATGCACTCGGTCCGGAGGATCTGTCCATTCCGATGGCAACAAAACTCACTTAGATACTTGGGAATTCAACTTGCCCCCACCCCAGACCAACTCTTCACATTATATTATAAACCCTTACATAAACAATTAGTCCCAGATCTTTCCTCTTGGAATAGGAAACATATCTCCTGGTTGGGTAGGATCAACATTATTAAAATGAACATTCTACCGAGAATCCTCTATCTTTTCCAAACACTACCAATTCCCCTCCCCGCTAACTTTTTAAATACACTGCAATCAAATATCTTGGATTTCATATGGTTTAACAACAGATCCAGAATTAGTAAAAAAATCATGCTCCTTCCCGTGGGGATGGGAGGCTTGGGTGTTCCAGACTTTCACAGATACAGACAAGCAACTTTTCTACAGCGTATTATAGACTGGTTCTCAAACCAAACTGCTAAAGCCTGGGTTCAATTAGAACATGACATAACCCAAATTCAACAACTGGGGCAACTATGCTGGACCCCTAAGGATAGAGTTAAATTTCTAAAATTCTCCTCCTCCCCAATATTAGAAATGTTTAAAGTTTGGGACAAAACTCTCACAGAACATCCCAATATTTCATCCAAATTTTCACCCCTGACACCATTAACACATAATTACGAATTTCGACCTGGTCTCTCGATGGCCTCTAGACTACTAGGTACACACATCCGATCCTTACAAATCTACCACCTTGGAAATGAACACCACTCTCCAACCATAGAGGAACTAGTATCCACAGGACTTTCCATCTTTAAAGATTGGCTCTTCTACAGACAATGTCATTCTTACATCACTTCTCATCCCCAATCCAATAACTTAACAAGAACAATGACACCATTTGAGTCTCTTTGTAATAAACCTACCCCGACCAGACATGCACTATCCATTATACACGCAATGCTATCGCAACAACCACAGGGATACCTCCCTTATTACATTGACAGATGGAACTCAGAACTAGGCACAGATATCTCTCCTGAGGACGCATCACAAATTTTTGCTAATATTAAAAAAACATCAGTCTCATGTAAGTTTGTAGAACTCAATCTCAAGATCTTGCAGAGATGGTACCTGACCCCTGAAAGATGCAAAAAGATATATAGACTCAAATCGGCACATTGCTGGAGATGTGGATCTTTGGAAGGTCACATGTCTCATATGTGGTGGCAATGTAATAAACTATCCCCCATCTGGTCCAAAATAGCTAGGGAGTCAAGTAAAATATTAGGAGTTGACATACCCCTTGACCCATGTGTATGGCTTTTTAATAAAATACCGGGAAAACTCCCTACCCCATCAAAAAAACTGCTACACATACTAAGCAATAGTTTTAAAATTTTGATAGCAAGGAAGTGGAAATCAGATGAAGTACCATCCCTTATTCAATGGCACTCAGAGTGTCATCACACAATCTCCTTAGAAGAGTACTCCTATATGAAAAATAAAAATGTAGACTTATATGCTCAAATGACCTTTATGTGGGAAACATATATACAGAAATACCCCTCATAACCATGCTCAGTTGCTTTGCCATAGCCTTATACCATTTACTGCCTTAAATGTTTATGATGCATCATCTGACACATGTTGGAATGGAAGATTTATTGAACAGCACTCGTATCCTTTTTGCTTCATAATAATAGTAACCATATTTTGACCATTTCCCTATGTCCCCTTCCCTTTATTTTATTTTATTTTGTATGTAATTCTGAAATGTAATATTTCAAAACGTCATTCATTCTAAATGACTTCTTTGGATGTAATTGTTTTGATATCAATAAACATTTTGAACTAAAAAAAAAACAAAAACTTATTCTGTGCTTTTTCCCCCTCCATAGGAATTGTAGTATGTCTCTATTTAGTGTAAGGAGATCCTGCTTGTGTATGAGCTCCGGAAGCATTTGTAGAGTGTATAGCAGTTTGGGGAACAGAATCATTTTAATTAATCCTACTCTTCCCGACAGTGTCAGTGCGGACCAAGTCAATAGTGTTCGTCTTAGGTCTTTAAGCAGTGGTCTGAAATGAATCCCATACCACTGCTTGGGATCTCTGGACAGGGTGATACCTAAGTACTTGAATGTAGTAGTTACGATTTTAAAGTTATTCCGAAGTGGTACAGAAGGGTTTTTATTGTGTAGCCATAATAGCTCTGATTTTTCTTTGTTTATGCTATATCCTGATATTTGCCCAAACTCGGTGATAATACGCATAATGTTGGGGATATTATTCCTGGGTTCTCGCATATATAAAATCATGTCATCTGCAAAGAGCGATATATGCATCGTTTCTTTGCCTATAGTCAGTCCCTCCATGTCTCTTCTAATTTTAATTGCTAGTGGCTCCAGTGCGAGGTCGAAAAGGAGCGGGGACAGGGGACAGCCCTGTCTCGTACCTCGCATAAGTGGGAATACCTTAGAGGGCGTGCCGTTTATTAGGATCGCCGCTCGAGGATCAGTGTAGATGGTGTGTATGGATGTCATGAAGTTGCCCCTTATGCCAAATTCTTCCATTGTGGTGAACAGATGGTCCCATAATATCTTGGCGAATGCTTTTTCTGCATCCACAAGTATCAAGCAAGCCTCCCCCCCTCCATCTCTTGATCTTGCTTTCCCATCCCCCAATAGTAAGATAGTATGGATTGTAACTTTCTCATGTTTTTCACAGGGGATCTGCCCTTCACAAACCCCATCTGGTCCTCATGTATCAGGGAGGGTAATATTTCTGTCAGTCTGTTGGCCAAAATTTTCGTGAAAAGTTTGTAGTCCGAATTAAGAAGGGATATTGGTCTGTAGGATGATGTCAGTAGTGGGTCTCTATCTGGTTTGGGGATAACCGTCACGCTCGCTTCCGTAAATCTGCTAGATAGGCCTGCTCTCCCCTCTCTAATTGCATTGAAGAGTAATGTGAGCGTCTCCGCTGTTTCCTATTTGATCATTTTGTAGAATTCCCCTGGTAGTCCATCAGGTCCCGGGGTTTTCTCTAAGGGTAGTGCTTCAATGGACTTAATAACCTCCTGGGGACTAATTGGAGTATTGAGTTTGTGAAGCTGCTCCTCAGCTACCTGTGGAAGGGTCATTTCCTTCCAGAAATTTTGTTTCTGTTCAGTGTGTACTTCTTGAGCGTTGTATAGGTTAGAGTAGTAGTCTATGAATGCTTTGTGAATATCTTTCTCCTGTGTTAATAATCTACCCTTTTCTCTAAGAGCTGTTATATAGTTAGGTTTTCTGTCTAGCTTGGTAACCCTTGCCAATAGCTTCCCTGTGCGGTTCCCATAATGATAGAATTTCGCTTGCATTCGATTCTGGGCATTAACTGATGTCTGAATGAGGTGCGTGTCTCTGAGGTTTTTAGTGTCTTGGTATTTTATTCTATTCTGTTCTGTCGGGTGCCTTAGGTATTGGTTTCTGGCATTTAGAAGTTGGCGTAGTAGCAGTTCTCCCCTCTTTTTGTAAGTTTTAGTTAACTTTATTGCATACGCTGTTGTAATGTCCCTTTAACTGGAACTCCACCCCTAAAGCCTTTATAACCTCATTCTCACATCAACTCATTGCTTGATTATTTTGTTGCTTTGAGTAGTGCTAACCTTACTCATTTATTTGACAAGTCAAGTCTCTAATTCCTGAAAGGTGTATCTTTGCTCTGTGTTACTTCAAAACCTAGCTACCTAATTATTGCCTAATTTACATCTACCTGTTTGCTGATTCTGGTATTCATCTGAGTCTCCCTGTCAGCCCTGCACTACCTGTTTGGATCTACATTCCTGGCGTATTCATCCGCCTGTTTCCTTTCACACTGAGGATTTCACACGCTGCAGCAGCACGCTAAGGATCTCAGCCGCTGTTCCTGTTCTCTCCTGGAAGTCCGTCTCTCCTAGTATCTACACCGGATCATTCTCCTATTTGCCTATCTGTTCCACGCTAGAGCTACCGGTCACGCAAGTACTTTTGTTCTGAATACAAATTATTCTGCCATGCTGCTCTTTTCAATCATGCTTGCTAAATGTGCATTGTCTAAACTGTCTGCAGTATACTTTGTCTAAGCAACTTAACTACAGCCTGTACTTACTACTAGCTCTCTGGGTCAATTGCTTCTATGTGTGCATAACTCTACTACCTGCTTCTCAAACCAGCCTAAGTGTATAAATCTGCTTGCTTTGACCTGCTAAGTGCTGCATATACAGACTTTACATTATTATTTGTGCATGCTACTTACCAACTACAGATAAATTAGTATTCAGACTCTCCTAATGAATCTTATTATTTAACTCATTCCACCTATACTTTCATATATATATATATATATTCCTTTATTCATATATATATATATATATATATATATATATATATATGTATTCCTACTGCTGGGACTCAATTACTGAAGTAACTGCTGTAATTAATTAACCCTTTTGTTACAGACTTATAACATTAGGTGTTCCACTTTACAGCTACAAATAATCTGTTTTTCATTATATGAGAATTTTTAACAGGTTATTACAGCTGTCACCACTCCCCTCAGTACTGCTTTCGCCGTTTCCCAAAACAATGATATGTTGTCTATATGTTGGATGTTGAGGTCTTTATATACCAGCCATTCCCCTACCAGGTGTTTTCTCAGGTTTATGTCATGATACAGGTGTGTAGGGAAACTCCACCTGCAGTAATGGGGTATTTTAGGTTGATTTATTGTTTGTTTTTACATGTTGGTGTTCTTTTGTGTTATTTCTACATGTGTACTTTTTTGTAACATGATAGATTGATGTGTTTTATTATCATTTATTTATAGATTGTCTTCAAAAAGGCTCACAACATGAGCTAAAAAGTTGACTCTGTTTGATATGATGAAATAAAGTATCTGTTGTGATGATAAAGACACGTTAGTGCCCACCTTCATTTTTTAAATCATATGTATATATATATATATATATATATATATATATATATATATATATATATATATATATATATATATATAGACAGACACACACACTGGCGTTCATAACAAATGGTGTCAAGCACTCCTCCATCATCTTTTCATTTGAGTCATCTGTCCATAACACTTTATTCCAATCTTCCTCTGTCCAGTGTCTGGGCTCTTTTGCCCACCCTAATCTTTTCACTTTTATTGGCCAGTCTGAGATATGGCATTTCTTTGCAACTCTGCTTAGAAGGCCAGCATCTCGGAGTCGCCTCTTTACTGTTGATGTTGAGACTGGTGTTTTGCGGGTACTATTTAAAAAAGCCAGTGGAGGACCTGTGTGGCATCTGTTTCTCAAACTAGACCCTCTAATGTATTTGTCCTCTTGCTTAGTTGTGCACCGGGGCCTCCCAATCCTCTTTCTATTCCGGTTAGAGACAGTTTCTGCTGTTCTGTGAAGGGAGTATTACACAGCGTTGTAATAGATCTTCTGTTTCTTGGCAATTTCTCACATGGAATAGCCTTCATTTCTCAGAACAATAATAGACTGAAGCGTTTCAGAAGAAAGTTTCTGGCAATCATGAGACTGTGATAGAACCCACAATTGCTGATGCTCCAGATACTCAACTAGTCTAATGAAGGCCTGTTTTATTGCTTCTTTAAACAGCAAAAAGATTTTCTAATAATCAATTAGCCTTTTTAAATGATAAACTTGGACCAGGACAGATGATTGCTTAAAAAAGGCCTCTGTACACTTCTGTAGATATTCCATAAAAAAATCAGCCATTTCCAGCTACAATAGTCATTTACAACATTAAAGGGACAGTCTACACCAGAATTTTTATTGTTTTAAAAGATAGATAATCCCTTTATTACCCATTCCCCAGTTTTCCATAACCAACACAGTTATATTAATATACTTTTAACCTCTGTGATTATCTTGTATCTAAGCCTCTGCAAACTGCCCCTTTATTTCAGTTCTTTTGACAGACTTGCTGTTTAGCCAATCATTGCCTGCTCCCAGATAACTTCACGTGCACGAGCACAGTGTTATCTATATGAAATACATGAACTAACACCCTCTAGTGGTGAAAAACTGTTAAAATGCATTCTGAAAAAAGGTGGCCTTCAAGGTCTAAGAAATTAGTATATGAACCTCCCAGGTTAAGCTTTCATCTAAGAATACCAAGAGAACAAAGCAAAATTGGTGACAAAAGTAAATTGGAAAATTGTTTAAAATGACATGCTCTCTTCTGAATCATGAAAGATTTTTTTGGCCTAGACTGTCCCTTTAACAATGTCTACATTGTATTTCTGATCTTACTTTAATGGACCAAAACAATTTGCTTTTCTCTCGAAAACAAGGAAATTTCTAAGTGACTTTTGAACACTAGTGTATATATCTTTATATATTCATATAGATATATAGGTATAGATATATATTTTAAAAAATATATTATCAAGTATTCCTAGCACTCCTTTGGCTTTAGCGCAGTTGATCTAGCGCAGTGTCTGGTTAGGGAGCGAGTGATAACTGTAATGCGCACTCCATAGAAGACTATGGGAAGAAAGAGTTAGCACTATTCTGACTCAGATAGTTATAATAATGATCTATCCCTTGCTGAGATCTCTATGCCTGGGCTGTATAAGAAGATACAATATCTGCAGACAATCCTTGTCAGATAGCTGAACTCACCAATACCTTGTCCATCCACGAGGTTGCTTTATTCTGAATATCAGGTTACAGCAGATAATAAAATACAGCAGATGAATGAATGGTTACAGTATTTAGGCGGTCAAAAGTTGATACTGATCGTAGCTTGCAATGTATTAACATGAGCGCTTGTTACATGAGGCCTGTTAGCTGCAGCCATGACACAGGAAAACATCATCAAACTACAAGGGCAGAGCAATACACAAAAAGATTGAAAATCCATGTACAGCCCTTTTCAGCTAAAAGGTCTTGAATTGGCCTAGAGTTGAGATGTAGCTCTCGACAAGCTCTAACGAAATTAGTTCCACAGTCAGATCTTAATGTTTTGACTGGTCCTCTGATGGCAAGGAATCACCTTAGAGCATTTATGAAACTTGAGGCATCCATATATTCTATTACTTCAATGTGTACTGCACACACACACTAATGCAAGTGAACAGCACTGCCCATCGTTTGCTATTTGCTTGGCCACCTCGAGTTCTGCGGGTTGTTACCATCCATGGTCCAAAGATATCCAAATCAACATGAGTGAAAGGTAGGTCAGTACTTAACCTGTCAGCTGGCAAATCTGACATTTGCTGTTGCTGATGTTTACCTCTTAGTTTACGGCACTGAACACAGCTATGCAGTGTAGCTGTAATCTGTCTTTTTGCTCCTATAATCCAAAGACCTGCAGCTCTTATGGCACCCTCTGTGAAGTGTCTACCTTGGTGCTTAACCCCTTCATGGTAGTGCCGTATGAGCATTGTGGTGCTATGATTGCGAGCGGGTATAATGAGAGGATTCTGTTCTTGACCTCCCAACTTAGCCTTGTTTAATCGTTCTCCAACCCTTAACATGCCATCATCGTCAATGAATGAGTTCAGGTTAAGACCAGTGAGAAGAACATCGTTCAGAGATAAGCCTTGATGCTTGGCACTGGAGTTTAACACTACCCTGATTTGTTTTGGTTTACGTGGATGATACACTCTGAAGAAAGGCAGGTACCAGCACTCATGGAGTCTTTGAAGTGGTGAAGCTGGCTCGGAATGATCATTATCAAAGATTCTTTTCATAAAGGCAATGAAATGGTCCTTCATTTCAGGCCTGTTCTTTAGTGTTCGTTGAAGTGAGCTGAATCTGGATAACGCCTGTTCACGATTGTTTGGGAGTTTGACCCTTGCAGCACGAAAAGGCAATGGTGCAACCCAGTTGTTAGACGCGTCCTTGAAGAATTCTTTGTCCATTACTTTGATGAATTCTCTGTCTTCAACTGACAAAGCTATTTTGTTGTCATCACTTGTAGTACAAAACACTGTGGTACCCAGATTGTCATCACAAAGTATAGGAGTAACATCAGGTATTTGGATGATGTCAGGAGGCTTTTCCCTTACTTCATAATGATGAGAGCATTGTTTGAAGTGGGATGCACGTCCATTTCCTAATATGTAAGTTTTGAAGGAGTGGATCTCAGATGACGTATGCATACTATTCAAACATACATTGCACACTATCACCCAGCCTAGATCCAGTCTTTGTGCATAAAGGGCATCGTCAGGTCCATTACACTGCTCGCGTACTTTATGTACTCTGAGAATGTCTCTTCCTAACAGGACCAAGATTTCAGCATTCATGTCCATTGCCAGAATCTCATCAACAAGTTGCCTTAAGTGAGGATGGTGATAGGCAGCCTCTGGAGTAAGAATCTCTTCCCTTTCGTCTGGTATCTGGTATGCCTTTGTTTCCTTTGATATGAGAGACCATGAATCCATTGGACCTTCTGCCAAAGGCCTCTACATGACCAGAACAGGTTCTGAGAGTATACGGTGTTGCATGACCCTTTATGCCGAAGATCTCAAAGAATTTAGGCTTAACCAGGGATCTGTTGCTCTGTTCATCTATTATAGCATACATCCTAGCAACTTTCTCAGGTTGATCCTGTGGGTAAATCTTGACTAGACATACCTTGGCACAGCATTTGTAGTCTAAGCCTTCTCCACAGACTTCTGTGCATGCAGAGGAAACACTCGCTGTGACTGGAGCACGACTTTGTTGCTCCCCGCCATGAATTGAGACAGGGGTGGCAGCAGTTAGATGCTGTGGGTTGTCTGGAAGTGGAGTAGGATGCATAGCTGTAACGTGTCTGTCGCTACTGCATTCTGTGCACTTTATAACAACTTTATAGTCTTTAGCAAAGTGACCATAAGAAGCACAACACCTGTAGCATACTCCAAGTTCCTGGAAAATCTCCCTGCGCTCTTGGTCTTTGCCCTAAGCCCACAACATTTCTTAAGAGGGTGAGGCTTCCTGTGAATAGGGCACTGACGATTAGGGTCTTTATCTCTCTCGCCCGAGTCACTCTGGTGTGCAGGAGAGGATACGGGTGGTGAGATGTCTGTCCTTTTAACACATATTGCTCTATTAAAGTCTCTTTGTTTAGCTGCCGTGTTATCATACCTTGATGTTGTTGGTGAGGATGATGAAGCAGGCAAGTTGGGTTCGCAGAAGCTGAAGCTGGGATCGTTTCTCATCCAGGCTTAATCGCTGATGTACCTGCAAAATTATGAGAATGGAGGAAAGGATACGTTATAGTATCTTTTGTATCTTGAGCCCTGTTGTGCCCATTTCTCTTACAGGTTACATGGCAGTTTAGACACCACTGGATTGACACCATGAGCAGTGTCCAGAAAGCTTAGTCTAGGTAGACATGGGTCTGTCTTTGCCAACTCTAGCTCCATGAGGAGGTCACTTAGTTCTTGGAGCGTGCGATAGTCTTTGTTCCCTATTTTCTGGAAGTTTTGCAGTCTCTTGAACAGAGCGCTTTCTATGGCTTCAGAGCTACCATAGGCTTGCTCAAGTCTTGCCCATGCAGCAACAAGGCCTGAATCTGGGTGGTCTACATGTACTGTTCTCAGTCTTTTAACACGATCTGCAGATTCTGGCCCCAGCCACTTTATGAGCAAATCAAGTTCCTCCTTGGTTGTAAGGTCGAGATCAGCAGTAGCAGCCTTGAAGGTTGATCTCCAGGCCCTGTAGCTCTCTGGACAGTCGTCAAACCTTGAGAGGCTTGTGTTATCATTGTGTATCATGTATCTGGCAAAGTCAGTAAAGTCTGATCTCTCACTCTTTGGTGCCAAAGTAATTTGAGGAACCCCTTGGGTGTGAAAGTTCTTTGGTGAATAAGGGTGAAGTTTACCAGGATGAAATGATGTTGCAAGAGCATTCAACTGTGGTGTAGTCTCTAAGGCTTCTGCTGGATGTGGCTTGAGCTGCGGCTTGTCACTGGAAGTCACCATATTGTCAGTGGGAGGTGATGCAGTTTGCTGCTTAGATGCACTTGTGTTGTGGATTTGAAGAGGCTCAGGCATTTGGTGCTGAGAGGTCTCTGTGTTGAGATTGAGAACGATGGTGTTAGTAGCAGGCACAGGAGATGACTCTGTATCGTTGCAAATATTATGCTTTAGCACATATTTACTAGTGCACTCAACTGGGTCTTCCAGATCTGCTAGGATATGGCAATCTGAATTAGTACTTTCTCCCATTGCTTGTTCAAGGACTTTCAGCCTTGCTAGGACCGCTGCTTCTTCCTTTTCCATTTGCAGAACCTTTAATTTGGGCTTTATTTTATCTCTGCTTCCCTTCTGGTAAAGGAGCTTTGTGCTTTTTTTTTATTCCGCATCAGCGGGCCTCTATTAGCTTGTCACTTAATGTTGAACTTCTGGAGCGAGAGGATCTAGAAGAACGTGCAGTGAGCTTAGTTGATGTGGATCTATGAGATCTGGTCTCCTGCAGTTGAGCAATGCGGAACTCTGCCTTTTCTTTAGCGGTTTGCACTAAGAGATCTCTATGTTGGTCCAGTGCATCAGTCCTAGTCAGTTCTGCTGAAGAGTCCTCTATATTAAAGTCCTGTAAGAAGGCTGTGTATTTTGCAGACAGTCGCTGGTAGTGTTCATACGCAGCAGATAGGTGATCTATAGAGTCTCTCAATTTGGCTGGTTGATCATTAAAGTGTGACAAAACTGACATGCATTGTGAAATTCTGTCCCATAGGTCCGACAGATTTCTGGAGAACTCATCTCTAGTGAATTCATAGTTTTCTCTGAGTTTATGTGTCGGTTTTATTGTACGTTTGGGTCTTACACTCTGTTCAGCAATATCTGCAGGATCTGCTCCCTGTAAGTCTGCGGGTTCAGAGGCATGATGTATCTGCGTAGGTTCGGCTATAAAAGAGTGCTCAGAGCCTTGTCTAGACATTTTTTCAAGTTTTGCAAAAAATGGTACTGTCTCTTTAAGAAGACAAACAGCAGCTTAGACAGGTGTAAAGTGGGGTGAAGTGCAGTAAACTTGTGCGACCATGTGCTTTCACAAGATGGCGGATGGCCCTGAGCTTGATTGCAGATTACAAAGATTTCTCTTTGTATCCTTTGTTGAAAAGCATATCTAGACTAGGCTCAGAAGCTGCTGATTGGTGGCTGCACATATTTGCCTCTTGTCATTGGCTTTCAGCTAGCTCCCAGTAGTGCATTACTGCTTCTTCAACAAAGGATATCTAGAGGGTAAAGCAAATTAGATAATAGAAGTAAAATGGAAAGTTATTTAGAATTGTATGATATCTGAATCTGGAAAGCAAAATGTGGGTTCCATGTCCCTTTAAGAAAAAAAATATTACAGTATTATACCTATCAAGCAGGCATTAATAGAGTAGTCTAAAGAAATTAAATATAAGATGAATTCTATAATATACTGTAAGTATCCATGAAAGAAAGAATGTTGTTAAATACCTGAGGAGACACCAAGATTGAACTATGTGAGATCACGTATCATTTTATGTAGGTTACCAAACACTGCTTAAGAGGTTTTCCAACCTTAGGTTATCATAAGTTAAGCAGGTTACTCTAAATTGACTTCTGATGAGTGAGACAACAACACTATAGCAAAAGCACAAGTTACAAGGAATACTGTGTAATCTAACCAGCATACCAGTCACCACAAAGGTCAGTACAGCAAAACAACAAATACTTTTCACCCCACTCTAGCATCCAAGAAAATGAAAATAGCAAAGGTATTAGTATACCCCATTCTCAATAAAGGATACAAATGCCCAACAGAAAACAAAATTTCAGCTGTACAAACACTATAACTTGCACTTGTAGCTACAATGATGATCTGAAGTCCCGGGTCACAACCAGCTATGAGTGGTCTTGGCTGTACATCAGATTGTTGCCCTGCTACCACTCTGTAATCCTGTATCAGAGCAACTTCCTTTTTGTCAATCTAGAACCATTCCAGCCCTGTGCAGTCCTGCATGTCAGACCTCTCACTGTCACGATACTGAAGTGTGGAGGCGCATGAAGTATGAAGATAGAAGGGCTGGTACCCTGGACCACACTGTCGCAGCCACAGCACTCTCTCTGCCGCACTCCTTTTCAGTACTTACTGGCCAGTCAAAAGCAGAACTTGCTTGAATTCCATAAATCAGCTCATGTGAAGACTCCAAGGCTAAGTCAGTCGACGAGACATAGTCAGGTAGCAAGGAAGAAAGTCCCCTATAGTCAGTAGACACATTGCATGTAATAGAGGGAAAGAAGACAGCACCTGTAATACAGGATTTGAAATAGCTGAATCCCTCTATTAAAAATTCTGTAGCTGCGCCATTAAAATTGATTGATGCAGACATAAAAAAAAATCTTCCTCCATACTTGCTGAGCCAATATAATTAAGTTGCAGAAATAGACCCAAATAGTTAGGGCATCACACACTCGGTACTATGATAAGGCAGACATGAAGTCCCATGGGAGGTAAGTTGCAGAGGCCTATTCCCCAAACTAAGCTCCAGAATATAAAAGCTAGCTAGTAACTACCATTGTAATAATAGGTTTGATATATGCAGAAACATAAGCTTATTCAAAATTAGCAGGTATCATTATCGGATGATAAAAAAATCCACAATATTTAAAGGATGAACCTGCAAGTTCCACCCATCTTCCTCAGAATTGCATTGGATCCATCTTACCCTCTAGAATTGCATTCATGTTATTTGTTCTCATCTTTAACACACTTAACAGTGATGTCCCCTCTACACTTTGGAATTTAAAGTCATGGTAAACTCTCCCCTTTATAGAATGAGATCCTGAATTTTTCTGTGAGCTAAACTGTTGTCCAATCAGCGCTCTAGCTACAACAAATGGCGCCCAAAGGGGAGAGCAAGGATTGGGGAACAGTTCAAACCATTAGCTCACAGAAAAAATTGGATCTGATTTTATAAAAAGGAAAGTTTACCATCACTTTTAGTCTAAGCCTACCCACCCCCTCTTTGCTATTTTTTCTGTATCTCAAATCATACTCACTTGTGGATGTCCGAAAAGCATTTTTATGTGCATATGAGTGCCTGTGAATTTCAGTGTGTGTTTATTTCTCTTTGATTGTGCAGTTTACAAAATAAAGTGACAGAGGGGGGGGGCGGAGCCCGCGCTTGATGAAGATGGCCGCACTCTAGGTGAGCTCCGGAGTGTTAGCCCACAACGATAGTTCCAGCACCTCCAAAACTCCTGCTACAGATGTCACGCTGATCATGAGGAAGCTTGCAAAATTAGCAAAAGACACCCGCTATTGCTCTTGAGGACTATAATAGCTGACAGCGCTACAAGACTAAGTGAGTAAAACATGATACTAATCATGTGTAACAGACAGTCCTAAATTATAAAGAACCGGGAACAGTAAAAAAAAAAAGCAAAACATCTAATTTGAAACGCTCGCAAAAGTATTTACAAGGAGTTGCACGTGCTTAAAAGTGCTGGGCGCCATTTTAGATACTCAGCACACGCAATATAGAATACACCGCTCTGTTCCTAGTGCTATATGAGAGCACCGGCTTCTTAACTGCAATTTCAAGAGGCACATGGAAAACATATCCACAACCAGGGGACATACGTATAACATGGGATTTACCTATGAGTCAGTTTGATTCGCCACCTCCATAATAGCTTAAGCAGAGGAATCCTGCCATACTATAAAGAGAGACATTGTTCATCACAGTACGATAGCATCTACTTATGAATCTTACCACACAGTTGATGTATTAGCCACGCAGCTGGGGACTTGCTATACAAACAAAGATTGCAGGTCATGCTTCTTTTGTTTTTCTCTTTTTTATGGGAGATTGTCGGGGGGAGCAGAGACCCCTTTACCATCGCTGTAGTTATGAATCACTAAATAAGAACGAGGATACAAAAATGCCAGGATAGTCTTTATCATACTACTAGCCTAAGTCACAGCTGCTCTATCACGTCCCTCACTCATACAGAGGGGGAATAGTTTTCAACCCCCCAGAAGGAGATAACAAGGCACAGACCATGCACATACCTCAGGCCTCAATAACTGTATAAAGGTATCAGGAGTATAGGAAACACCAAGACACTTGAATCAATCTATGTGAAATAGGGGTTGATTTAGTCCTACATTGAACTTCTAGTGAATACAAGAGAGAAAGAATAGACTTTCACTGGGCAACAGCACAGCAGTTAATTTTGGAGTATTCTTGTTCACTAGTGACCGTTTATAAAATACATTTAAAGAAGATGTCTCCCAGGAAAGCTTTACAGAAGGGGAAACCAAGCAAAGGGGGAGGACCCATGAAACCGACTGTGGATGAATACTTCAAAGCCACCCCCTTACCACCTAAAGATATGACACAAGTATTGCTTAGACACCACCCTTCCTCTGGTTCATCGGAGTCAGAATCTGATGACGAAGGTGATATGGTCACAGTTCCAAAAAATGTAATTTCTTCTATCCCCTCAAGAAAGGACTTCTCAACTCTCAATGTGCAAGTTAAACAGTGCATAAAAGAAGAGATATCAGACCTTAAAAGAGATCTGGTGGAGATAGGGAACAGGGTGGAAGGCCTAGAGGAAACCACACAGGCTCATTCCTTGGATCTGACCAAAATGAGCGACCAAATGGAACAACAAGATAAAGTGATCCTACAATTAGAAGACAAACTGGAAGATTTGGAAAACTGCTCCAGAAGACATAATATACGGATACGAGGTATCCCTGAGGCCATAGAAATCACTAATCTACAAGAATATCTGCAATCCCTGTTCTCATCACTATTAAATACACCTGATACCATAGAAGTGGTCATAGATCGAGCTCACAGAGCCTTGAGGCCTAAACCCCCAGAATCTGCTCCCCCCAGGGACGTGATAGCGAGGATCAATAACTATCAAATAAAGGAAAGCATTATGACAGCGGCAAGAGAGAAGCGCCCGATACAGAAAGAAGGTTCAACCCTGCAGCTGTTTGCTGATTTATCCAACAGAACTCTCCTTAGAAGGAAAGAACTATTGCCGCTCACGAAACATCTGCAAACCAAGAACATCAATTACAGATGGGGCCACCCTTTTCATTTAATGGCAATATGGAAGAACAGGAGGGCAATATGTACATCTCCATCAGAAATTGGAGACTTTTGCAGGAAACTAGAAATTACACCCCCTCCTGGAGACTCAGACCCAAGACAAGCTATCACTACAGCTCCATCTTCCCGTACTGCCCCTTTGCCCCAGCGTAGAGAATGGCAGACGGTCAAGACTAAGACAACAACACCTCAGAAAACATCATCCCAATCTTCATTGAACTCTGTGACCCCAACGGGTTGAAAATAGACTGCCATGGGACAATCCGTATCAGTGGTGAGACTAGTGATAGAGTGTATGTTATACATCTTTAATATGTGAGATTAGTTGAAAGATTTGTCTCTTATTTCACAAGTTGAATGCTCATTGATTACCGTATGAAAGCACCCATGTGAATATAGCAAGTTTTTGAGAAGTGACTAGACGATAGTCAATACTATGGTGCATTTTCTTTAATGTTTAGAGTAATTGTTCACATACCAATTGTTTGGACTGTTTAGTTAATGTACAAATTGAGGGTAACGAGAGGTGAATGGTATGAAGCACATATGAAAAATAATATTTGGGTTAAGTAAATTCCGTTTGGAATTGATTAACCATTCCCCCATACAATTATCATGATTTTGTTCAGTTATTAGTTCTATGTGTTGTTATAGGTTATGTTGTTAGAATTTTTTTAGGAGTTGTCTTGCAGAATCATCTAATCCTACATACAGGTAAAATGTCATGCTGGAAAAGAGGAGGAGGGTAAAAGGTATGTAAATGGTTGATACATGTATTCAATTGATAACACAAAATGTAAAAGGCTTTAATGTCCCACATAAGAGATCATTAGCTCTTAGAGATTTAGGACACAAAGGGGGGGAAATTGTAGGCATACAAGAAACCCACTTTAAAAGAGGATCCATACCTAAATTCATGCATAGCGTTTATCCGCAGCATTATCATAGTGCGCATACAAAAAAAAGATTAATGGAGTGAGCATCCTTATACATAAGTCTACCCCATTTAAATTGATAGAACAGAAAAAAGATAGGGAAGGTAGATTCCTTGCCATAAGCGGAGTCCTATATAATAAAATAGTAACAATAGTAAATATTTATACACCCAACCATAAACAAGCCATATTCTTCAAATCTATAATTCCCCTTCTACGGGATATACGGAAAGACAATTGATAGTATTAGATGATTTCAATGTGCCAATTAACCCCTCATTAGATAGCTCAAATGCAAATATACACATTGCAAAAAATACATTGAGGTCACTTTGGCACTTTTTAAATGCATTTGGATTACATGATCCTTGGAGAGTTGCTAATCCGGATAGAAGGGATTATACATTTTTTTCTAACCCCAATAAATCCTATTCGAGAATAGACTATATTCTATTAGACCATTTAATATTATCCAACGCAACACTAGCAAACATTTCACATACAGCGTGGTCAGACCACTCCATGGTCAAATGCTCTGTGACCTGGCCTACAGCCCCAATAAGGGATTTCAATTGGAGACTCGATGAGACATTACTATTAGATCCAGGGGTATGTGAAAAGCTGGAGGGTGAAATCACAGAATTTTTTGTTCACAATGTTAAAGGGGACATTGCACCGGCTATGGTGTGGGAGGCCCATAAGAGCTTCATAAGGGGTTCACTAATTAAAATTAGGGCCAACAAAAATAAAAAATTGAGGGAGGAATATGACCGCATAGCTAAAGAGATTGAGAATTTAGACCTTTCGCATAAACTTCATCCACAAGATGACAAGATCCTCCAACAATTAAAATTTTATAGAGCTAAAATGCTATCACATTTACATATAAAAGCACAGTCGACGACATTCAAGCTTAAGCAGAAATATTATCATGAAGCTAATAAACCGGGGCATCAGCTAGCGAGATTACTCAAGTCTAAGCAAGCAAAAACTTATATACATTCTATAAAAACCCCTACGGGGGAGAGAGAAGAAGACACAAAAAGAATAGCTGATACCTTTAAAAATTATTACGATGCTTTATATAATCTCTTCCCTAGGAGAGTTAACGCAGATCATGAAATTAAATGTCTAGAATACCTAGAGTCAGTGCAGGTCCCAGAAGTGTCTGAGGCTGATAGGGAAATGTTACAAGCCCCCATTAGTCACAATGAAATAATAGTAGCCATTAAATCTTTAAAACCTGAAAAAGCTCCAGGCCCGGACGGATTTACCGGGTTGTATTACAAAACATTCTCTCATATTTTGACATCTCACTTACTAAATACCTTTAGCCAAATTGATGATGGGGGTACATTGCCAGACACCATGCTACAGGCTTATATCACAGTTCTCCCTAAGCCGGGTAAGAAACCTGACACCCCTGCAAACTATCGACCAATATCCTTATTGAATATAGATCTGAAAATACTAGCCAAGGTGTTGGCGTTCAGAATTAATAAATTGCTCCCAGCTTTGATCTCCCCAGACCAGGTGGGCTTTGTACCGCGGAGAGAAGGATAATACCGTTAAATTATTAAATATTCTAGAATATATTAATACTATCAAAATTTCATCAATATTCCTCTCCACAGATGCTGAGAAAGCGTTCGATAGATTAGATTGGACCTTTCTACAGACAACTCTAAACAAATTAAATTTTCCTCTCCCATTTATAAATAGAATCATGGCCCTATACTCCTTTCCCACCGCCCAAGTTAGAATAAATGGTACGCTTTCAGAACAATTCGAAAAACGAAACGGCACGCGTCAGGGATGCCCGCTATCCCCACTTTTATTTATCCTTTCCCTAGAAACTTTTGCAAGCAGAATAAGGTTAAATAACAACATAAAGGGCGTAATAATCAAAAATAGAGAATACAAATTATTGATGTTTGCGGACGATGTTTTAATGTCTTTGTCATGTCCTTCAGAATCTCTCTCCGCGGTACAATCAGAAATGTTAGAATATGGAGGGGTTTCAAACTTCCTAGTAAACCCTAGTAAATCAGAATTATTACCTTTACACATACCTCCAGTAGAATTGATCAATATCAAAAAGAACAGTCCCTTTGCAATTCAACAGAGACATATTAAGTATTTGGGTATATATCTATCGCATAGCTTAGACCTAATTTGCACTTTTAATTACTCCAAACTTTTGAATAGTATTACTAACCAGGCCTCCTCGTGGCTATCTAAAAACATATCGTGGATAGGGAGAGTAAACACAGCAAAAATGGTACTATTGCCAAAAATGTTGTATATACTACAGACGCTACCACTTCCCAATACCCAGTTATACCTTCTAAAAATACAAAGAGTGTTGTTCAGCTTTATATGGAAAAAAAAACCTGCGCGAGTAAATAAATCCTCCTTATATGCTAATAAGACCATGGGGGGACTGGGAGTACCTAACATAGCACTATACAAACAGGCTATATCATTACAGAGAATAGTGGAATGGTGTAGGCATAGCTCGGATGACCCAAAACACTGGATTCAGATAGAATGTGATGTCAGTGATGTGCCACAATTAGGGGGGTTAGCTGGATACCCAAATTACTATCTCAGATACAGAGTACCACCACACACACGGTTTCAAATTCCCTAGCAGATTGGAAACATATATGTGATAATTATGGAGGCATTTCTAGCACTTACTCTCCCCTGACTCCAATATTGATGAATCCTGAATTTCAAGAAGGTCAGGGACATCAGCCAAGTGGTAGATATGGTTTGAGGGACTTTATTCCCATCACACTTATAACCACCTCAGGGAAATTGAATCAGAGAAAGGAAATACAAGAGACAGGAGTTAGCTTCTTTGACCAATGGTTTAGATACCATCAGGTAAATAATTACATTATGACACACAGAGATAGGAATAATTTGTTGAGACAATTAACACCCTTGGAAAAGATGTGTATGTCAAATATACCACAAAAAGGGTTAATTTCATCCATATACAATTTACTACTCACAGCAACTGCCCCAAAACCGCACAATTTCACAAAAGGGTGGGAAAGGGAACTTCTAGGGGCACAGAGCCCAAAGGTTTGGGACGAGATCTATCATAGCTTAGCCCACTCTGCACATACAACATTTGCCCTGGAAACAAATTATAAAATACTATTTCGTTGGTATTTGACACCTAATAGAATGAAACATCTATTTCCATCTGCCAATGAGAAATGCTGGAGATGCAAACAGGAAGCAGGTAATATGGGCCATATTTGGTGGTCGTGTGAGAAGTTAAAAATTTTTTAGGAAAAAATAATTAAAGAAATAAACATTGCAATGTCCTGTAATATCTCTTGTGGCCCACTAGTCTGTCTTTTCAATATGTTGAGAGACGTTCAATGTGTTATTAGAAGAAATGTTATACACATCATGTTAAACACAGCAAAACAGCTTATAGCCTCCATGTGGAGATCTGATAAGGTCCCCACAGTGGAATTTTGGAAAGAAAAAGTTAGGGGAGCCTTGATGCTAGAGAGGTACTTCTACCTTAAAACAAATAGGTTGGCAACGTTTCATGATATGATGTTCTACTGAGATTCATATGCGGGTATATAACAAGAAACTAGAAAGATAGTTACTCATTAATGTCTCTTAAACCAAATTAGGAAGCATAAATTGAATTGAACAAATGTGTTGACATGATGATTTATCCCTACCTGTTACGCACAGAAATGATTTAAAGACTGCAAGTAGTTGTTCTGGTTAGTGATGTTAATATTAATTTATTTATGTTTAGTTAAATGTTATGGAATAATACATTGTCATACAATACAGGAAATACTTATGTAAGAAGAACCTTACAGAATACCTACCACTGGGACTGTCAATAATTAAATAATCTAACTCAGATACAGCTGTATAAGAACACAGAATATAGTATTAGAATTGACATCTGTTCATTAGAAATATTGTAACCCATTGTTGTCTGCATAATGTTACAATAAATATACCGAATATCACAAAGAAAAAAATGTGAAATAAATGTGATAACAAAAATCATAAAAGGAAAACCAAATAAAGTTCTGAATCAAGGATATGTCTGTGTCCTCTGGATGAGTTTTTCAGCTTGTTAGCATTCCTCAGTGAGATCCCATAAAAAAGGAAACAGAAAATTGCAACATAGTGTGAATCTGTAATGGCACTTTGAGGAAGTAGTTGTTTTGTAACAAATGACTACTCACATTTGTTGGAGCTTTCTACTAAGCTCAAGGATATGCGCACTCCCACTTTATACTGATGGGAAAATAGTACACTAGGCAAAACTTGGATACAAATTTATTTTAAAATATATAAAAGCGTCACATAAGCCTTGATAACACCACAATGTAAGGGTACAAAAGCAGATATGCTGTAACAAATGCTTCAAATCGCCAAACTTGCAAAGAGGTAAATGGATCAGCAGGAGTGTGAACGCTGAAACCAAAACCTTTTTAGTAGCAAGACAATAGCGCTAAGCCCCCAGGTGTCCTGGCTAGTGTAGAGACGCAATAAAACTCAATAACGTACGTCGGAACTGAACTGTTCTATATTGAGTTTTATTGCGTCTCTACACTAGCCAGGACACCTGGGGGCTTAGCGCTATTGTCTTGCTACTAAAAAGGTTTTGGTTTCAGCGGTCAAACTCCTGCTGATCCATTTACCTCTTTGCAAGTTTGGCGATTTGAAGCATTTGTTACAGCATATCTGCTTTTGTACCCTTACATTGTGGTGTTATCAAGGCTTATGTGACGCTTTTATATATTTTAAAATAAATTTGTATCCAAGTTTTGCCTAGTGTACTGTTTTCCCATCAGTATAAAGTGGGAGTGCGCATATCCTTGAGCTTAGTGGAAAGCTCCAACAAATGTGAGTAGTCATTTGTTACAAAACAACTACTTCCTCAAAGTGCCATTACAGATTCACACTATGTTGCAATTTTCTGTTTCCCTTTTTATGGGATCTCACTGAGGAATGCTAACAAGCTGAAAAACTCATCCAGAGGACACAGACATATCCTTGATTCAGAACTTTATTTGGTCTGCATAATGTACTTTTTGAAAATTTCAATAAAGAAACAATAAATAAAAAAAAAAAATAAAGTGACAGAGGGGCCGAATTATCATGGCCCAAATGGGGCCAGATACATCTGTTTCCGTGCAAGCCTTCAGACTCGCCGGAAACAGGAGTTAAGAAGCAGCGGTCTTAAGATTGTGTATATACACATAAATATATATGCATATAAACATATAAATCTACTGGGAACACACAGTTCAGATTGACCGCAGTGTAAAGGCACTTTTCAGTGCCCTTTTTTTCTCTAACACCCGACTCCCACCAACTTAGCTCAAAGATACTGCCTAGTTCAATAATTGTATTAAAAAAATAAAGATGCTGCTATCTTTACTGTATTTTGCGGACATTTGGGGCTCATTTATAAAATTAACCAGAGATCTGGATTGCAAAGTAAGGAGGTGTGTTGAATGTGTTTTATAAGTATTGTTTTTAAATGTGCTCATTAGCCTAGATCCATTAAAACTCA
The DNA here is from genome assembly GCF_027579735.1 of Bombina bombina. Taxonomy (NCBI): domain Eukaryota; kingdom Metazoa; phylum Chordata; class Amphibia; order Anura; family Bombinatoridae; genus Bombina; species Bombina bombina. The sequence continues at coordinate 1,133,272,758 of NC_069501.1, forward strand.
TTTGTGAAACTATAAAATCTTGCTGAAAAAAATCAGCAAAACATTGCAACAGAATTCAAAGAGATGTGTACGTGTCCAACATCACAGGTCCTAGATATGATATTACCTTCATTATAATCTGCATCTATCTTGCAACCATTCACTTCTCACTGCATAGAATAAGTTCCAGTATCAAGGATACTGGAATCACAAAAACCTTCAAAACTTTACTCTAACATATGCAGAAAAAGAAAACTTGAAAACAGTTGAGAAAAAGTAAAAGAAATACAGTACAACCTTGTCATCTTTGAAATAGCGAGACTCAACTGCAAGACAGGATACTTCAAGGGCAATAGACTCTTTGTGAATTCTGCATAAAAAAAATGAGCATGACTCTAGAAAACCCACAGCCATTTTCTTATATGTGAAAAACATAGGATTGTAAAGTATTCCTAACTCATTTTGGGGTTTAGCACAGTTGGCCTTGCTCTGTGTTGGGTGATAACAGTTTTTTTTGTAGCTCTCCCTACAGAAGACTATGGGAATAGGCAGTAAGAGTGGTTGCATTTTCCAAATTCCTGCCTTATTGCTTTCAACTTGTAATACACGCACAAACCTGGCCGCACTAACATTTTAACTTAAGCGTAGTTAGCGTGAGTGAAATAAAAAATAAATAGTGCTCCACTTGGAATCTGACCCTAAAAGTATCAATATAGTCATTGAGCAATTATGGCCAGTATGCTAAGATACAAATGGCATTATGATGGTTTAGCAGTGGTGAGCCTGCAATTGGATTGCAATTGGTTCCGTTTGAAGCCATGATTGTGAAATCCCATTTGCAAGGCCAGTCATGAAAGCAAAAGTTCTAATAGTTACAATCATGACAGTGGGAGTGTAACTTAGAATCAAACATTAAAGGGACAGTCTACACCAGAATTTGTATTGTTTAAAAATATAGATTATCCCTTTATTACCCATTCCCTAGTTTTGCATAGCCAACACAGTTATATAAATACACTTTTTACCTCTGTGATTACCTTGTATCTAAGCCTCTGCAAACTGCCCCCTTATTTCAGTTCTTTTGACAGACATCCATTTTAGCCAATCAGAGCTGGCTCACTGGAACTTCACGTGCGTGAGCACAGTGTTATCTATATGACACACATGAACTAACACCCTCTAGTGGTGAAAAACTGTCAAAAAACCCTGAGAGAAGAGGTGGCCTTCAAGGGCTTAGAAATTAGCATATGAACCTCCTAGGTTTAGCTTTCAACTAAGAATATAAAGAGAACAAAGCAAAATTGGTGATAAAAGTAAATTGGAAAATTGTTTAAAATTACATTCTCTATCTGAATCATGAAAGTTTATTTTGGACTAGACTGTCCCTTTAACATAAAGTGATTACTATACACCATTTGTAGAGATTGGGGTTCCAATCTCACTTTTTCTGCAGATCACATGCTCATCATATATACATATGTAAATGTGTGCCCTATGCATTGTAGACAGTCTATACAATATTGATGAATAGAGCTTTAATGAATCAATACCATATAGGCAAATACCCCTCTAAAATGTCTACTTATGCCATGTGTTTCCAAGAGAAAAAAATATTCAAAATTGGTCCTCAATAAGAAATGGTTGTGCATGTCTAGATGTACAGTAATGGGGGAAAACATTCCTGCTATTAACATAAGGATTTCCTGCATAAAAAGGAAGTGGAACAGTAAGCTAAATGAAAGCATTGCCTTGTATTGTTTGTCAGTTTTACCACCTTTAACAAGAATGTGTATTATAAAGTTGCAAAAGGGAATACAATATCCTATTGTTCAAAAAGACAAAACAGAGATTTTATACTTTTTTTGCAATTCAATATTAAAAATATTGTACACAAAATAATGTCCATCATGTACAAGAAATGAAATATTTTAAAACATGTTAAAATATTATTTATGAATCAAAAAGTTATGTAAAAGCTGTTTAAATATGTTTACTTAAAGGAACATAAACCCCTTTTTTCTCATTCAGAGCATACAATTTTCAACAACGATCCAATCTACTTCTATTACCAAATTTACTTTATTATCTTTATGTATATTCCATACATTATTTAATTGTTTATCTGGTCACTCCACTTCTACTGAAAGGCTATTCTATGTAATAACTGCTGCAAACTACGTCTCTCACTATTCATCTTCAAATTATAACCCTTTGTTCTGGTATTCTACTATTAATCAAATAGATTCTAATAATGTTCATCAAGATGGGCGGAGAAGGGTGCAGCTTCCTCCAGGCTTCTAAATACGTCTGTGGACTGATCCTAGACAAAGCTAATAAAACAAATCACTATACTGATCCCATTCCACTTCATGGAAACATGAAACTCCCCATCAATTAAAAATCATGAGCCCTTCTAATTTGTATGTGATAAATATACTATTGGAAAATGTTTAATCCACTACACTAGATTATTGGTTTAGTGAGAGATGTGTTTTGATAAATCAGTGAAGCTTTTTACCAAAAATAAACCTCCAGAAAACTGATTGGAAATAAAAGTGCTTCATTAGAAAAAAGAAATTCTCCTTTTTCAAATGAGACATCTTATAAACATAATGAGTAACAGGTGACATTTGTAACTTGTTATTGCTCTGTCTATAACCATAGAGGGGCTAACCGTAGTCCAAATCCTAATCCTAGACTTAATTCTAAATACCCCTATATTACCATTAATCTACCTTCAATATATTAGATGGAAACATTCTCACAGCAGAATGTCATGCGCTGCGAGATCTTATATTCATGAAAGTGCAGCAGAATATATGCTTAAATACATCTTTGCATCTTTTTTTTTTTGGCTGTACTGATTGTAACATCTTTATAACAAACAAACAAACGAACACACAACATTTTGAAACCTTTTAGTGCACCTTTAATAAGCACTAAAGTTTTATCAAAATTTAATTTGCGCATAAAATGACTTACAAACTGTTTACTTTCTTTTCATCTTACTCCTATGTATTTGTATCTGGGGCCTCAAATTATCTAGGCCTCGGAGCTTTAGAATATGTTATGCTTTCTTTCTTTTGCAAATCTTTATATGTGAGTCATTCTGCCTGTGTGCATGTGTTTGTGTGTATATGTATATGTGTTTGTCTAAAAGCAAATTTTGTTGCAAATGTGCTGTGTGGATGAATGTGTTTACCACTCTTACTGACTTTCCAACAACACAGCTGAAATGTAGGGTATATTCACACACATGCAGTAAAACAATATAGCAATTATTGAAGATGTTTTCTTATGCCATTTTCTAAAATTGTATACAAACCTTAGGGCTCCGTTTATTAGGGCATTAACTTGCTCACTTGCTTGCAACCAAATGTACCTGCCGGTGCTTATGCTGTCAGCAGTCAAAATGATTATGAATTAGTTAAATCTTGTTGCATCATATGTAACGCAAATAGCAAATGAATGATAACTTTCATATATGAATACCTGTACTATTCTTGTCTAAAACAGACCCTGGCAGCCAGAAAAGAACAAGGAACACTGTATGAAGTATTACAATAACCAGTGGCATCACTAGGGGATACGTGGGGTGTGGGCCACACCCGGGTGACACCCTCCAGGGGGTGACACCACCAAATTTTTTTTTATTTTTTTTTTATTTTATTGAAATTTACAGAAATACAATGTAGAGATGCATATTTTTTTTTATTAGAGGGGTCAACATTTGTGAACATTAGTGGGACTGGGGAAGTTGTAGACACTTCATTTTTTTGCCCCTTGAGCAAGCGCTACAATTTCCACAAATAGTTTTCCCGGCTGCTTTTGCTTGTTTGTACTTTGCTCCTCCCCTGCCCGATTTCACTATGAATGTTGTGGGCGTGCCATGGGGCTTGCAAAGTTGTGCTGCTAGCCTAAACCTGCCTGCCTTTCTGTGCTCACTGCTCAGTGACGTGTGGAGCAGTGGAGTCACTCACTGCTGTGCTGTCTCTCTAGACAGGAACTGGGAAATCATGAGGGGGATGCCTGGCACCTGACCGCATGACTGTCTGACACTGTCTCTAAAGGGAAGGAGCCACGTATGATGCCCACCAGACCGGTTGTCAGGGTGCCAGGAATCAGACTGAGACGAGAAGTGCAAAAATAATTGCACCATTATTAATAGCAAAAAATAATAAAAAGTCCACAAGTAAAATAACAAGCCAGGAGTCAAAACCAGAGCTGGTATTCAGACGAGCCGAGTCAGGAGCCAAAGCGAATAGTCAGACGAGCCGGAATCAGGAACAAGGAAAACAGCAGAGTCAGGAACAAGCCAGGGATCAGGAACCAGGAAGGCCGTCAGGCAGCCAGGTAATCGACAGGAACTCTCACAAACAGGTCTGAGACAACGCAAAGGCAAAGCATACTGAACAGAGGCCCTTTAAATAATAAGTGATGACATCACAATTCTGAGACTGCATCCTGTCTCACATGGATGATGCACACCAGTCTGGCCATAAAAGGAAGTGTAGGAAATGAGCAAACAACAGGGAAAAAACCCTGACACTGGTACGGTTACGGTACACTAAGTGCACACTGAAGAGGTAGGAGGGGAGGGAGTATGGGGGTCTGGGGGTGGGCAGAGAGCAGAGGTGCTTGGCCATAAGAAGCGGTAGGCACGCGGCCCGGGGCTGTGCACTGACAGACTTGGAACAGAGTCAGAGAGCAGAATTTTCATAGTTTGCGCACCTAAACCTTTTCTTTAGTGATTTATTTTTAGAGTGCTCTGTTTATCTTTCATTTGATGCTCTGCTGAGCCAGGGAGCAGCTCTAGGCATGAGCTTTATAATGAATGCAGTGCAGTTTACATATTTTGTATGTGTGTGTGTCTGAGTTTTTGTGTGTGTGTGTCTGAGTGCTTTTGTGTGTGTGTGTGTGTGTGTCTGAGTGTTTCTGTGTGTGTGCCTGAGTGTTTTGTGTGTGTGTGTGTCTAAGTGTTTGTGTGTGTGCCTGAGTGTTTTTGTGTGTGTGTGTCAGAGTTTTTTTGTGTGTGTGTCTGAATGTTTTTATGTGTGTGTTTTTGTGTGTGCATCTGAGTGTGTTTTTAAGTGTGTCTGAGTGTTTGTATGTGTGTGTGCCTGTGTTTTCGTGTTTATGTGTGTCTGCTTTCTGGGGGGAGGGGGGGGGTGACACCATAACTTACCGCACTAGGTGACACCAACCCTAGTGACGCAACTGACAATAACATCAAAGGGACATGAAACCCAAAAATGTCCTTTCATGATTCAGATATATAATACAATTTTAAACAACTTTCCAATTTACTTTTATTATCTAATTTGCTTCATTCTCTTGGTATCCTTTGTTGAAGAAGCAGCCATGAACTACTGGGAAATAGCTGAACACACTGGGTGAGTCAATATCATGCGGCGTATATGTGCAGCCACCAATCAGCAACTCCTGAGCCGACCTAGGTATCCTTTTCAATAAAGGATACTTCGATAACAAAACAAATTAGAAGTACATTGGAAAGTGAACTGGGAAATCATGAGGGGGGATCAAAATCTGAAAGCCTTATTTTGAAATCTTGAAAATTGTATGGTCAGAACAATCAGTAAAGTAATGTGGGGGAACTATTATGTGAGATTTAGAAATGAGTGCATTTATGTATAAATTTGTCTTAAACTCTGGTTTGATGTTCATCTAGGTTACAGTAATCAACTTTAACTAATAACACACAAATTATTGTTTTTTTCTTCTACATATTAAATATATCATTCAAATATTCACAGTATAGGTTGGATTGAACAGAAGCTAATTAGATTTGGAAATTGGCAAACCTGGTGTCCAATTAAAGGGGCAGTCTAGTCAAAATTAAACTTTCATGATTCAGATAGGGCATGTAATTTTAAACAACTTTCCAATTTACTTCTATTATCTAATTTGCTCAATTCTTTAGATATCCTTTGTTGAAGAAATAGCAATGCACATGTGTGAGCCAATCACACAAGGCCTCTATGTGCAGCAACCAATCAGCAGCTACTGAGCATATCTAGATATGCTTTTCAGCAAGTGATATCAAGAGAATGAAGCAAATGAGATAATAGAAGTAAATTGGAAAGTTGTTTAAAATTACATGCTCTTTCTAAATCACGAAAGAAAAAATTTGGGTTTCATGTCCCTTTAATGAAACAAGATTGGAGGTGTGGGTTAGAGCTACTTTGACTTTTAAAAAGAACTCAAACATTTTGAGTTTGCTATTCACAAAATGTATCTGATGTAAACCATGCCTTGCAAAAAAATAGGTATCACAATCAAGAATTGTTGCTTTGCATAAACTTGTAAAGGGTTACATAGTTATCACAAAGAGATTAGATATTCATCCTTCCACTGTTAGACAAAATGTCTATAAATTAAGACAATTTAGTATTGTGGCTACGCTCTCTATAAGTGGCCATCCAGCCAAGATGACTCAATTCCAGCCAAGATGACTCAATTCCAGCCAAGATGACTCAATTCTCTTTGAGATAAAAAAGAACCCTAGCGTGACTGCTAAAAACTTGAAGAAGTAATTGGAACTGGTTAACATCTCTGTTCATGAGTCTACTATACAGAAAACATTGAACATAGCAGGACAACGAAGGAAGCATCTGCCTTCTCAAAAAAACATTGCTGCGCACCAGAAGTTTGCCTAAGACAACCATGACAGTCCACAACAATACTGGGAAAATGTTGTGCAGGTCTAATCTGCAGCTACCGGAAACGCTTGGTTGAGGTTATTGCAGCCAAAGGAGGCCCAACTAGCTATTAAATCCAAGTGTTCACTTACTTTTCCACAGCACTGTGAATGTTTAATAGGATGTATTCAATAAAGTCATGAAAGATTATAATTGTTTGTGTGTTGTCAGCTTTAAGCACATTGTGTTTGTCTATAATTGTGTTGTTGATATAGATGAGATGACATTTTATGATCAATTCATGCAGAAAACCAACTAATTCCAAAATGTTCACAAACTTATTTTTGCCGCTGTACATGAATTTATTAAGTAAACTAATCACAATTTTAAAACAGCATTTTAAATGGTACAAAGAGTCTCATTTTTTTATAATCTATAATGTTAATAATGATTGCATATTAAATATTATTTTTTTAGTAGAGATCACTTGTTAAATTTAGATTATAATTTAGGCTTGGATTTTGACACAAGGTGAAACACGAACCGTAAGTATGAAATTTGATTAATGGGGTTCTAAGTATCAAATCATTTTTGACAAATAGAAAATGTAGTTTTGAGAATGTATCAATCATTGGAATCTACCGCTAAATGTTGTTTGTAACTAATTAATTAATTTAAAGAGCAACACACTTCACTTTAAATTACAGTATTTCCATGGAAAAAATCTGAAATAAATCTATAACTTCTAAAAAGATTCAGAGTTTTGATAGCAAAAATACATTATTACATTTAAAATAAGCACTGTATTATAATGGATTGTGTAATCATTGATCTCAAGGAATGACTTCACTGAATGTTTTAAACATAAAGAAAAGCAGCTGAATCATAGTATAGTAATGTCATGTGTTGTCAATTAGTCAATTGTTTAAAATTCTAGCTTTGTAATCTTTATTAGTCACACAGTTATCAGTGAGCTACAAAAAATACTTGCCACGTTGGACTTAACAGTTACAGTCACATGTGCATATAATTGTATCTTTACACACAAATTATATAATGATTATACTCTAAAATGACTTAAAGGGACAGTCTACAATAGAATGTTTATTGTTTATAAAGATAGATAATCCCTTTATTACCCATTCTCCAGTTTTGCACAACCAACACAGTTATATTAAAGGGACAGTCAACACCAGAATTTTTGTTGTTTAAAAAGAAAGATAATCCCTTTTTTACCCATTCCCCAGTTTTGCATAACCAACCCTTTTATAGAAATACACTTTTTAACCTCTGTGGTTACCTTGTATCTATGTTTCTGCAAACTGCCCCCTTGTTTCAGTTGTTTTGACAGACTTGCATTTTAGCCAATCAGTGCTCACTCCAGGGTAACTTCACGTGCATGAGCTCAATGTTATCTATACAAAACACATGAACTAATGTCCTCTAGTGGTCAAAATGCATTCAGATTAGAGGCAGTCTTCAAGGTCTAAGAAATTAGTATATGAACCTCCTAGGTTTAGCTTTCAACTAAGAATACCAAGAGAACAAAGCAACATTTGTGATAAAAAGTAAATTGGAAAGTTGTTTAAAATTACAAGATTTTTTTTGGACTTGACTGTCCCTTTAATATACTTTTTACCTCTGTGATTACCTTGTATCTAAGCATCTTCTGTCAGACCCCTGATCACATTACTGTGACTATTGAAAATCTATTGAGTTGCATTTAGTACTGTATTGTGCTAACTCTTAAATAACTTCTCAGGTGTGAACACATTGTTATCTATATGGCCCACATGAACTATCAGTCTCCTGTTGTGAAAAGCAAATTCAAAATCATGTGATTAAGAGGCTGTCTATAGAGCCTTTGAAACAGGCAGAAATTTAGAGGTTTAAATGTTATAAAGTATATTAATATAACAATGTTGGTTGAGCAAAGCTGGGGAATGGGTAGTAAAGGCGTTATCTATCTTTTTGAACAATAACAATTTTTGTGTAGACGGTCCCTTTAAAGGACAACTCAATGCAGTAGAATGACATAATTAACAAGTACATAATACAAAAGCAATACAATAACACTTACTCTGAATTTCAAATAAGCAGTAGATTTTTTTCTGACAAATTTATTTTTTCTCCAATTTTCTGACCCTTTGTATCATGTGACAGACATCACAGACTAGAAAATATATACCCTGTGACCTTGTGCACATGCTCAGTACGATCTTGTTCCCCAGAAAGTGTGTATATAAAACGTCTGTGCAAAATTTGATACTAGAAGTAAATTGAAAAGTGTGTTAAAACTGCTGCTCTTTACGAATCATAAAAGTTTATTTTCACTTGAGTGTCCCTTTAAGTACCAGTTATATTTCATTCCAGGTAACTAATACAACTATTTAAACATACCAAAAAATATAAATAAACATTATATTCAAAAAGTTTTTCCTTTTTAGCTCATAAAGGGACAATACAATCAAAATTAAAATGGTTTAGATAGAGGAAGCATTAAAAATGTATTTTTTTTCCAATTTACTTTTATGATCAAATCTGCTTTGTTCTCATGTCATCCTTTGTTGAAGTGTAACCATAATTATGCTCAGATGAGTTCATATGCCTTTAGTACTCTATGGCAGCAGTGATTGCAAATATGTTTGTAGCAATGCAATACAATGTTGCAAGCACTGCTGCCATAGAGTGCTAAAGATGTGTTTGCGCCTAAGCCTACCAAAGGTTTATTCTATTAAAGCACGTTTGAAAATATAACTAAATTGAAAAGTTATTCTTAAATTGTACACTCTATCCAAATAATGAAAGATTGATTTGGACTTTACGGACCCTAAATAAAAGGGAGTTAAAGTGCAGTATTTATATTAAAAGCTAGTTCTATATTGAATGAAAACAATACTATTAAGGGAATAATGTACGCTTTAATTTGCTTACAGTTTTCTTTCATGTTTCTGTTTTGTCAGAATGTTCTTTTTACTAAACAGGATTTCATAAAAAAAAATGATTTGAGAGAAAAGCAGACATTTGTATTATGTGGCTAAGTGAAGAGCGTCTTTCTAGCTGTATAATACCTTGGAGTGAGGATGAAGAATATAAATCAGCTGATATATGTAATGTTTCTCACCTGCAATTTATCCTAATTTTATCTGGACTTTTAAAACACAATTTGCATGTATGAATTATTATTTTTTATTGCATATCAAATTAGCTACTTTTTCGATGGATAAATGTTACTCTGGGGGTCAGGAAACTATTGCACTAGTTTCACATGTGGCACTATGGCCTCTATTTATCAAGGTCTGGCGGACCTGATTGACAGTGCGGATCAGGTCCGCCAGACTTCGCTGAATACGGAGAGCAATATGCTCTCCGTATTCAGCATTGCACCAGCAGCTCACAAGAGCTGCTGGTGCAACGCCGCCCCCTGCAGGCTCCGCCAGCAGGGGGGTGATCGTACTCGATCGGGTTGATTTCCGGCAATGTCTGTCCGACTGCTCAGAGCAGGCGGACAGGTTATGGAGCAGCAGTCTTTGTGACCGCTGCTTCATAACTTGTGTTTCTGGCGAGTCTGAAGACTCGCCAGAAACACGGCCCTTCAAGCTCTGTACAAAGCTTGATAAATATGGGCCTATGAGTGGTTTCTCACTGCAATTGGAGTGTTGCACTTATAGGTGACAGTGCAATTTATATCATACCATTTGCAACAGTAATAATAATAATTTGTTCCTAATTTAAGGAAGAGTAAAGTCCGAATGAACCTTTCATGATTCAGATAGAGCAGGCATCCTCAAACTTGGCCCTCCAGAGGTTTTGGAACTATATTTCCCATGATGCTCAGCCAGAGATAGAGCATGCAATTTTAAACAACTTTTCAATTTACATCTAATATCTAATTTGATTAGTTCTCTTTGTATGCTTTGTTGAAAAGCATATTTAGGTAGTCTCAGGAGCAGCTATGCACAGTTGGGAGCTAGCTGCTGGCTATTGCTTGAGCAATAAAAAATAAGTTGGGGCTTGTATTATGAGAGCAAAAAAGAAATGCTATTGATTGTGCAGTCAACGCACTAATAAGTAATATTTTCAGCTCCACTCTCTCTTGGCCTTTAGCTTCTAATGTTCAGTTGCTAATTTTTATTGACAAACATAGGTTCTTGATCTTAAATGGACACGAAAGTGAAAACTAAAGGACCATTAAAATGTTTCATTATTGAAAATGCAATATACATTCATTATTTATTGTTCTGCATTTTGCTCTAAGATACATCTGAAAATTGTAACTGTTCTACTTTCTCCCAGGAAGACTTGGGTTAATCATTTAACTGATTTATCTGCATGGTTTTGTTTACCCCCCTCCTACCTCACATTCTCATTTGCTTTTTAATTTATTATTAGTAGTATTATTATTATTGGTTATTTGTAGAGCGCCAACAGATTCCGCAGCGCTATAAACAAAGGAGGAGTACAACAAAACAATTATAGGGATCAAATGGGTAGAGGGCCCTGCCAAGAGTTGCACTGTTGTAGTCAGCTCTTAAGAAGGTGATCTACAAACAGCTGGACTCTTAGGCTTACATGCTAATGGGGTTCAGGTGATAGCAATGGATGAGTGGAACTGGTATAAAGTAAGGTTAGCATAGGTTGTATGGCATCCCTGAACAGTAGAGTCTTTAGGGAGCACTTGAAGCTTTTATAACTAGAAGAGAGTCTTGTGGAGTGAGGCAGAGAGTTCCACAAGATGGGAGCCAGTCTGGAGAAGTCCTGTAAACGGGAGTGTGAGGAGGTAACGAGAGGAGGAGAGTAGGAGGTCATGAGCAGAGCGAAGGGGACGGGAGGGAGAGTATCTGGAGACAAGGTCTGAGATATAGGGGGGAGCAGTGCAGTTGAGGGCTTTGTATGTCAGAGTGAGAATTTTGTGTTTAATCCTTGAGGCAAGAGGAAGCCAGTGAAGGGATTGGCAGAGAGGTGCAGTAGATGAAGAGCGACGTGTAAGGAAGATGTGCCTGGCAGAGGCATTCATTATGGATTGTAAAGGAGCTAGGCGGCAGGTGAATTAAGGTGAATTATCAGTTTTGCATCAACAATCATTATAGGAAAAGTATTCTTTATAGTTTAGGTGTTAAAGGCATACAAAACTCAAACAGTTTTCTGTTGTGGTTCAGACAGAGCATACAATATTAAAAAGTTTCCAATGTATTTTAATTTTATTATCAAATTTGCTTTGTTCCCATGATATTCTTTGTTGAAGAGATACCTAGCTAGGTGTCTGGAGCACTACATGGCAGAAAAAAAGTACTGCCCTCTAGTGTTCTTGCAAATGGATAATATTCTTACAAAACTGCTGCCATATAGTGCCCAGAAATAAGCTGGCTCCTAAGCTTATGACCCTGCCTTTCAACAAAAAATACCAAAAGAACAAAAATAAATAAAGATAGCAAGAGAACGAAGAAAAATTCATAACAGAAGTAAATTGCAAAGTTGTTTAAAATTGCATGCTCTATCTGAATCATGAAAGAAAAAATTGGGGTTTTATGTCCCTTTTAATATTATTGTGTACATATAAATATGTATTGATATTTAGCTATTAGATAGATAAAGGGATGTATGTATGTTTATTTAAATACCTGTTAAATAAATATTTTACTAATTAATTAAGCTGAATCAGTGCTAAACCACCTTCAGGGAAGATAAGAGGAAGGCTACCCCAGTCGCTTCTGTGCTTGCATGAGTTCATGCTACATATGTGTATTAGTTTATGATTGGTTAGCAAGGGCTCTGATTGGAACAGCCAATAGAATGCAAGGTCAATCCTATTGGCTGATTGGATCAGCCAATCGGATTGAACTTCAATCCGATTGGCTGATTGCATCAGCCAATAGGATTTTCCCTACCTTCATTTCGATTGGCTGTCAGCGAATTAGAATTTAAGGGACGCCATCTTGGATGACGTCACTTAAAGGAACCTTCATTCAGTCGTCGGCCGTCGTTTGAAGAGGATGCTCCGCGTCGTATGTCTTGAAGATGGACCCTCTCCGCTCCGGAAGGATGAAGATAGAAGATGCCGTCTGGATAAAGACTTCTGCCGTCTGGAGGACCTCTTCTGCCCCGATCGGATGAAGACTTCTGCCCCTCTGGAGGACCACTTGTGCCCGGCTGGGTGAAGACGGCTCAAGGTAGGGTGATCTTCAGGGGGTTAGGTTTTTTTAAGGGGGGATTGGGTGGGTTTTAGAGTAGGGTTGGGTGTGTGGGTGGTGGGTTGTAATGTTGGGGGGGATTGTATTTTTTTTTTACAGGTGAAAGAGATGATTACTTTGGGGCAATGCCCCACATAAAGGCCCTTTTAAGGGCTATTTGTAATTTAGTATAGGGTAGGGAATTTTATTATTTTGGGGGGCTTTTTATTTTATTAGGGGGCTTAGATTAGGCGTAATTAGTTTAAAAATTTGTAATTTATTTTTTATTTTCTGTAATTTAGTGTTTGTTTTTTTCGTAATTTAGTTTATTTAATTTAATTGTAATTAATTGTAGTTTGTTTAGGTAATTAATTTAATTATAGAGTAGTGTTAGGTGTAATTGTAACTTTAAGTTAGGGTTTATTTTACAGGTAAATTTGTCTTTATTTTAACTAGGTAGTTATTAAATAGTTAATAACTATTTAATAACTATTCTACCTAGTTAAAATAAATACAAAGCTGCCTGTAAAATAAAAATAAACCCTACAATGTAATTATTAGTTATATTGTATCTACCTTATGGTTTATTTTATATGTAAGTATTGAGTTTAAAATAGGAATAATTTATTTAATAATAATATAGTGGCGGCGATGTTGGCGGCGGCAGATTAGGGGTTAATAAATTTAATATAGTTGTGGCGACGTTGGGGGCGGAAGATTAGGGGTTAATAACTATAATGTAGGTGTTGGCGATGTTAGGGGCAGCAGATTAGGGGTTCATAGGTATAATGTAGGTGGTGGTGGTGTCCGGAGCGGCAGATTAGGGGTTAATAATATAATGCAGGTGGCGACAATGTCGGGGCGGCAGATTAGGGGTTAATAAGTGTAAGATTAGGGGTGTTTAGACTCGGTGTTCATGTTACGGTGTTAGGCGTAGACATAAATTTATTTTCCCATAGGAAACAATGGGGCTGCGTTAGGAGCTGAACGCTGCTTTTTTGCAGGTGTTAGGTTTTTTCCCAGCTGATTCTGCCCCATTGTTTCCTATGGGGAAATCGTGCACGAGCATGTTCAGCCAGCTTACCGCTACCTTAAGCAACGCTGGTTTTACAGTGAGATGTGGAGCTAAATTTTGCTCAACGCTCACTTATCTGAGGCTAACGCCGGCTTGCAGAAAACTTGTAATACCAGCATTGTCTTAAGTGAGCGGTAAGAAAAAAGGCTTGTTAGCACCGCACACTATTACCGACAAAAACTCATAATCTAGCCGTATGTAAGGCATCTCTCCTGTCTCTGGGGTTTACAGGTTCCTCCCCTTTTCTTAAAAAAATCAGTGAGTTCTGCCCCTGTGAAGACAGCACTATATTCTCTCTACAAACTAGAAAATGATTATCTGGTCCATAGAAAGTAATGACGCTCTCTGGGAAACTGAAGCTGACAGTTTTTTAATCTTAATTTAAATAAAATACATGCAAAGTGCAATCTGATCTGTAAAAGATACACATAAATATACAAAGTATGAGCCTAATATGTTGAAGTTACACAGAAACTGTGAAGGCATAATCAGAATTTGTAAAATCACAATCCAAAATACACTGCTATACACAAAATAAAATACAAATAGAAAATGCAAAGTTTAAATGTAATAAAATGTAATCTTAAGAATAAAATTATATAAAATAGAAAGCACAAAGTGTAAATGCAGCAGAACTGTCTTGTCATGCAATGCTATATTGCAGTGTGCTTGTCTCTCCTTCACATACAGAAATGCAGGGAATGCTCCTTGAAGAAGTAAAGCAAAATCTGCCGTTTGAAATTTTTACTAGGGATCTCACAGTGCTGGAGTATTGTTGCAATAGAGCAATAATAAAATGTTGTAACACATTAGAGCATTTTCTTTTTTCACTTTTATGTTGGTGTTCCTGGAAAGGTTTATGAAGTTCCAAAACCTCTGGCCAATTTTAAGGATGTCTGGGTTAACTGATATTAAAAAAGAAATAATGAGTCCCATTCCCAGTTTAATACGTACAATATAGAAAATGGCACACAAATCAGAACAAAATAATTTATTTTGCATTTTTTTGGTAGCTTTGTCTGATATTTGGGTATTTCTGCAAACTAGAGTTATTTTAAGTACTTGGTCTGCTAAAATGGTGTATAATTTTAAACTGATAAATCACAGAAAAATAAATTAAATTGATTTTTAAACTTCTTGAGTAAAAAAGACTGAAACGGTGTAAAACTACTCCGCATTGAAAGGGTTAAAATAAAAGACCTATAGTAACTATATATATATATATATTTATATACACACACACTCACAGATAAAGAGAGAGAATTTGCGGCAATTTGTGTGTGAATCTAGGTCGATACTATAACATTTGCTGTTTCCTTTTTTGCATATCATTGTATGCCACGCATGCATTATGTCTTCAGGGAAATTCCTCTTTTTGTTGCTATTAAGCGTCTGACCTGGGGGGCAACATCCATATAATACTGTAGAAACTACATCTTTTTTTTTTTCTTTTTCTTTTTTTTTAAATATTTTTTTCAAATCATTCAAAAGTATCAGTAATCAGTTGTCAGTCTAGTATACAACTCAAAAGAAAGGATACATAATATTCTTGCTATATATACATGTTTGAAAAGCATAATGTTACTACAATAAAGTGGACAAATTTCAACTAAAATAACAGATAATATCAAGGAAATCACTAGTTTTGTTCTCTAGTAGTTATGGGAATATGAGTTGTTGTTTTTTTTAAATGACTTTCAACACACACACAACCACATACACATACTGTACATACGCACACACAAACACACACACAACCACATATACATACAAACACACACACAACAACATATACATACTGTATATACACACACACAACCACATATACTCACTGTATATACACACGCACAAACACATACACAACCACGTATACATACAAACACACACACAACCACATACACATACTGTACATACACACACACAAACACACACACAACCACATATACATACAAACACACACACAACAACATATACATACTGTACATACGCACACACAACCACATACATATACTGTACATACACACACACAAACACATACACAACCACATATACATACAAACACACACACAACCACATACACATACTGTACATACGCACACACAAACACACACACAACCACATATACATACAAACACACACACAACAACATATACATACTGTATATACACACACACAACCACATACACATACTGTACATACACACACACAAACACATACACAACCACATATACATACAAACACACACACAACCACATACACATACTGTACATACGCACACACAAACACACACACAACCACATATACATACAAACACACACACAACAACATATACATACTGTATATACACACACACAACCACATATACTCACTGTATATACACATACACGCACAACCACATATACATACTGTACATACACACATACAAACACATACACAACCACATATACATACAAACACACACACAACAACATATACATACTGTATATACACACACACAACCACATACACATACTGTACATACGCACACACAAACACACACACAACCACATACACATACTGTACATACGCACACACAAACACACACACAACCACATAT
Source organism: Bombina bombina (assembly GCF_027579735.1). Taxonomy (NCBI): domain Eukaryota; kingdom Metazoa; phylum Chordata; class Amphibia; order Anura; family Bombinatoridae; genus Bombina; species Bombina bombina. The sequence continues at coordinate 1,133,289,237 of NC_069501.1, forward strand.
ACATACAAACACACACACAACCACATATACATACAAACACACACACAACAACATATACATACTGTATATACACACACACAACCACATATACTCACTGTATATACACATACACGCACAACCACATATACATACTGTACATACACACACACATACACATCCACATATACATACAAACACACACACAACAACATATACATACTGTATATACACACACACAACCACATATACTCACTGTATATACACATACACGCACAACCACATATACATACTGTATATTAGGGATGCACCGAAATTTCGGCCGCAGAAAGTTTCGGCCGAAAATGGCATTTTTGGCTATTTCGGTTTTGGGTTTTTTTGCCTGTTATTTTCGGTAAAATTATTGTGTAGCATGTTTCAAATGTGATGCTAGCCTAGAGCTGCTGTTTAAGGTTATTACTTGACTTACTGTTCTGCATATAATGAGTTTTCTAGGACTATACTTTATTTGGATAATTGGTTAAAAAAAAAAAACTGTTAAATATGATTCTGTTACATAGAACTAAATGAAGAATAATACAGTATATTGATATTTATAATTGTTTTAAGTAGGGATGCACCAAAATTTTGGTCACAGAAACATTTTGGCCGAAAAATTGCATTATTTTTTGCCAGTTTTTTTTTTTCTTGGTAAAATTATTGTGTAGCATATTATTGTTTTAAGATATTTTTGTCCAATTTTAGTGTGTTACTTTCAATAAAAGTGTGGGCTTTTTTTTATTGGCTCTAATTATGCAAAAAAAAAACTAAAAAAAATGAATTTGAAAAAATACATTTTCGGTATCAGTTTCGGTTTTCGGCCAAGTGCATCCCGGATTTTCGGATTCGGTTTCGGTCCAGAATTTCCATTTCGGTGCATCACTACTGTATATACACACACAACCACTTATACATACTGTACACACATGCACACAACCACATATACACATATACATACTGTTCATACACAAACACACACACACAACCATACATACACACAACACCACATATACATACTGTACATACACACACACAGCCACATATACATACTGTATGTACATACATACACACACATACATATATACACGCATATATACATGCACACACACAACTACATACACATACATACACAACCACATATACATATTGTATATATACACACACAACCACACACACACACAACCAAATATACATACTGTACATACAAAAAAAACCACACACAACCATACATACACACACGCACACAACCACATATACACATATACATACTGTTCAAACACAAACACACACACAACCATACATACACACAACACCACATACACACACAGACACATATACATACTGTATGTACATACATACACACACATACATATATACACACATATATACATGCACACACACAACTACATAAACATACATACACAACCACATATACATATTGTATATATACACACACAACCACACACACACAACCAAATATACATACTGTACATACAAAAAAAAACACACAACCATACATACACACACACACACAACCACATACATACTGTACATACTCACACACACATACACACAACCAAATAAGCATACATACACACACACAACCACATATACATACTGTACATGCACACACATACACAACCACATATACATACTGTACATACACAAACGCACACACAACTATAAATACACACAACCACATAAGCAAACATACACACACACACACAACCACATATACATTCTGTACATACATACACACAGCCACACATACATACTGTACATACACACACAACCAGATAAGCATACACACACACATACCCACACACAAATACATACATACTGTATATACATACACACACAGATACAAATATACACGCACACACATTCACATACACACAAACGCATAAACATACATACACATATTGTGTATATATACACACAAACACACACAACTAGATATACATACTGTACATACACAAACACACACACAACCACATAAGCATACATACACACACACATACATACTGTATATACATACACACATACATACATACTGTATATACATACACACACATACATATATATACGCACACACATACACACACATATTCACATATACACAACTGCATAAGCATACGTACACACACAACCACATATACATATTGTATATATACGCACAAACACATATACATACTGTACAGACACAAACACACAACCATACATATAAACACACAACCACATATACATACTGTACACACACACAACCACATAAGCATACATACACACACACATACATACTGTAAATACATACACACACATACATATATACACGCACACACATACACACACATATTCACATACACACAACTGCATAAGCATACGTACACACACAACCACATATACATATTGTATATATACGCACAAACACACACACAACCACATATACATACTGTACAGACACAAACACACAACCATACATATAAACACACAACCACATATACATACTGTACACACACAACCACATAAGCATACATACACACACATATACATACTGTACATACACACACACACAACCACATAAGCATACATACACACACAACCACATATACATACTGTACATACACACACACACAACCACATAAGCATACATACACACACAACCACATATACATACTGTACATACACACACACACAACCACATAAGCATACATACACACACATATGCATACTGTACATACACACACATATACATACTGTACACACACAAACACACAACCACATAAGCATACATACACACACATATAAATACTGTACATACACACACACACAACCACATAAGCATACATACACACACATATACATACTGTACATACACACACACACAACCACATAAGCATACATACACACACAACCACATATACATACTGTACATACACACACACACAACCACATAAGCATACATACACACACATATACATACTGTACATACACACACATATACATACTGTACACACACAAACACACAACCACATAAGCATACATACACACACATATACATACTGTACATACACACACATATACATACTGTACATACACACACACACAACCACATAAGCATACATACACACACACATATACATACTGTACATACACACACATATACATACTGTACATACACACACATATACATACTGTACATACACACACACACAACCACATAAGCATACATACACACACATATACATACTGTACATACACACACATATACATACTGTACACACACAAACACACAACCACATAAGCATACATACACACACATATACATACTGTACATACACACACATATACATACTGTACATACACACACACACAACCACATAAGCATACATACACACACACATATACATACTGTACATACACACACACACACAAACACATAAGCAAACATACACACACACAACCACATATAAATTCGTACATACACACAGTCTGTGGCATTTGTTTTTTTTTAGGACCAGGTATACTCATAAAAAGCACAACACACATATGTCTGTGCAAATCCAGTTATTTGTGTGTTGCACTATTTACTAATAAAGCAGTCCTAAAAAGAGCCAAATGCCACAGAAAACTGCCATTTTTGGCATTTGTCTAGTGCTTCATAATTTTGCTTCATAATTCTCCTGTTTTAAATTGTAAACGTAATAGACTAAATCTAAATGCAATACACATTCTATAAAAGGGCACATACCAGTGCGGGATTAAACATGTGATCACAAACAAAACAAGATTATGATTATTTTTATTACATACCTTCCCCCTAATCCCCATTGTTCCCTGACTGAACCCCTTTCATATTCCCCAATCCCTCTTGCTTTCATTTTATACTTTTAAAAAAGAAAAGAAAAAAGAAAATGGTTAATAAGATGCTGCAGAGACTCAATGTAGCTGAAAAACATTCACTGATTAATGTTATCCATTTATTTGTCTATGCTAACCCTAAAAATGACAATTGCAAGGGAATTACATTATATTATACCATACTATAATATATCCTTATTTTTGTTATAATCCCTATTGTTACCTGCCCTAACCCTTTCCATATCCTTCCTCAGACCACCTCTTTCCCTCTCGCTTATAAGATATATATATATATTTTTTTTTTTAAAAAAGGTAAAGGAAATGGTCAATAAGATGTTGTAATGACTTAATGTAACTGAAAAGCATTTACTGATTTATGTTATTCATTATTTGTCTATGTTATTCCCCAAAATATCAATAAAACTTGTTTAAACCAAAAAAAAACCAAAAAATAAAAACAAGATTATGAGAGTAAATATTTAAGTCAGCCTTAAAGGGACACTGTACCCAATTTTTTTCTTTTGTAATTCAGAAAGAGCATGCAATTTTAAGCAACTTTCTAATTTACTACTATTATATTTTTCTTCGTTCTCTTGCTATCATTATTTGAAAAAGAAGGCATCTAAGCTTTTTTTTGGTTTCAGTACTCTGGACAGCACTTTTTTATTGGTGGATAAATTTATCCACCAATCAGCAAGGACAACCCAGGTTGCTCACCAAAAATGGGCCGGCATCTAAACTTACATTCTTGCATTTCAAATAAAGATACCAAGAGAATGAAGAAAATTTGATAATAGGAGTACATTAGAAAGTTGCTTAAAATTTCATGCTCAATCTGAATCACAAAAGAAAAATTTTGGGTACAGTGTCCCTTTAATGTAGCACTCTTCACTTATTGTCATTTGGTTTTGGAAGGGTGCTTGTTCCAGGGAGTCTTAAATCTTGGAATAAGCCCTGTTTAGACTATGCTCCCAGGATGCTCACACCCCACTCCATTTATATATGAGGGTACATAAAATACCTAAAGGAATTCCAGTTTAATGAACGCATGTCATAATTCTGAAAGACTGGTCTGCTTTGTAGCAAATTACCTCAAGTCGTTAAAAGGGACATGAAACCCAAAATGTTTCTTTCAATATCAACTTTACAGTTTACTTCTATTATCAAATTAGCTTCATTCTCTTGGTATTGTTTGTTGAAGGAGCAGCAATGCACTAATTGGTTTTAACTGAACACATGGGTAAGACAATGACAATAGACATATATATATATATATGCAGCCACCAATCAGCAGCTAACACCCAGGTGCTTTGCTGCTCCGGAGCTTACCTACATAAAATCTTCAACAAAGGGTAACAAGAGAATTAAGCAAATTATATAACATAAATAAATTGGAAAGTTGTTTAAAATTGCATGCTCTATCTCACTCATTTTCAAACCTGTTCTCAGGCCTTCCTAACAGGCCACATTTTGAGGATATCTGAACTAGAGCACAGGTGAAACAATCAGTTGATTAGTAAACATGGTTATTTTACCTGCTCTAGCCCCTGGTAATCCAGAAAACCTGGCGTCTTGGGGAGGCCTGATGACAGGTTTGAAACCCAGTGCTCTATCTGTATCATGAATGTCTTATTATGACTTACTGTCCTTTTAAAGGGTTAAATAAATAGTCTTATAGATATACAGATTTATTTGTGGCTGAGACGGAGGGATTGTTTCAAAGTTCTCCCACATTTATTACTGTGAACTTATTATTTAACTCAATAGAAAACTGCCACTCTTACACTCTCCAAGAAATAACCACAGAGACAATTTAGCACTCCCAATTCTTAAAGGGACACTGAACCCAAATTTTTTCTTTTGTGATTCAGATAGAGCATGCAATTTTAAGCAACTTTCTAATTTACTCCTATTATCAATGATTCTTCGTTCTCTTGCTATCTTTATATGATAAAGAAGGCATCTAAGCTTTTTTCTTGGTTCAGAACTCTGGACAGCAGTTTTTGATTGGTGGATGAATTTATCCACCAATAAGCAAGGACTACCTAGGTTGTACACCAAAAATGGGCCGGCATCTAAACTCACATTCTTGCATTTCAAATAAAGATACCAAAAGAATAAAGAACATTTGATAATAGGAGTAAATTAGAAAGTTGCTTAAAATGCCATGCTCTATCTGAATCACGAAAGAAAAAATTTGGGTTCAGTGTCCCTTTAAAATGATGGTAAACTTTCCTATTTTTAAAATCAGATCTGTAATGTTAGTGATATTTTACACAGAGTTTAATTAATTAGTTGTAATGAAGATGTGCCATAACTTTGCTTTTTAATATAGATATAAAATTAAAATACCCCGTGCTCCGTCGCCCACTTCAAAAGTCAATTTTTCTGTGAGCTAATGGTTACAATTGTTCTCCAATCAGTGCTCTAGCTACAACAAAAGTGCCATATGGGGAGAGCGCTGGTTGGACAACAATTCAAACCGTCACAGAAAAATTTACTTTTGAAGTGGGCGGCAGAGCGATGGGTATATATGAATTTTATATCTATATTAAAAAGCAAGTTATAGCACATCCTCTTTACAACTGATTAATTAAACTCCATCTGATCTGATTTTAAAAAGGGGAGAGTTTACCATCACTTTAAATGATAACAACGGATTATGTGTAAATAAAGTTTTTTGCTTTTGTTTTCCTATCTAGCAACCATTAGCCATTGAGAGCTATAGCTTTATACTGCTTAGCTCTTTGCTAAATATTCCTGTTTTTTTTCAGCTATATTGCCCACATCAGTCATCAAACTAGATCCCAAGGTCTGCAGCTTCGGTTAGCTATATGCCAATATTGGACAACCGCACTGTAATCCCTATAAACTGGAAGCATACTTATGACTTAAGGTCAGAACCAGTTGTCTGCAGCCCATGAAATTTATATATGCCCTCATGAAACTGTAGACCATTGCATACAGCCGCTGACAGCTATTATATGTAAAATGAGACGCAAAAGTTTGGTGTTCTATTTTCTTCTGTTATGTGTGATCAGTCCACGGGTCATCATTACTTCTGGGATATAACTCCTCCCCAACAGGAAATGCAAGAGGATTCACCCAGCAGAGCTGCATATAGCTCCTCCCCTCTACGTCACTCCCAGTCATTCTCTTGCACCCAACGACTAGATAGGATGTGTGAGAGGACTATGGTGATTATACTTAGTTTTTATAACTTCAATCAAAAGTTTGTTATTTTACAATAGCACCGGAGCGTGTTGTTGCCTCTCTGGCAGAGTTTGAAGAAGAATCTACCAGAGTTTTTACTATGATTTTAACCGGAGTAGTTAAGATCATATTGCTGTTTCTCGGCCATCTGAGGGAGGTAAAAGCTTCAGATCAGGGGACAGCGGGCAGATGAATCTGCATTGAGGTATGTAGCAGTTTTTATTTTCTGAATGGAATTGATGAGAAAATCCTGCCATACCGTTATAATGACATGTATGTATACTCTACACTTCAGTATTCTGGGGATGGTATTTCACCGGAATTACTCTGTTAAAAGTACACTAAACCTTTTAATAGGTATTTATCATGTTAAACGTTTTTGCTGGAATGTAGAATCGTTTGCATTTTCTGAGGTACTGAGTGAATAAATATTTGGGCATTATTTTTCCACTTGGCAGTTGCTTGTTTTAATTGTGACAGTTTCGTTTCTCTCTCACTGCTGTGTGTGAGGGGGAGGGGCCGTTTTTGGCGCTCTTTGCTACGCATCAAAAATTTCCAGTCAGTTACTCTTGTATTTACTGCATGATCCGGTTCATCTCTAACAGAACTCAGGGGTCTTCAAACTTCTTTGGAGGGAGGTAGATTCTCTCAGCAGAGCTGTGAGACTTATATATTGACTGTGATTAAAAACGTTGCTCTGTAATTTTTATTTTCAAATTTAATTATTGTTAATTTACTAATGGGAACAAACCTTTGCTAAAAGTTGTGTTGTTTTTAAGGATTGAGACTATAACTGTTTTTCAGTTCATTATTTCAACTGTCATTTAATCGTTTAGTGCTTCTTTGAGGCACAGTACGTTTTTGTTAAATAAGATTGTAACCAAGTTGCAAGTTTATTGCTAGTGTGTTAAACATGTCTGACTCAGAGGAAGATACCTGTGTCATTTGTTCCAATGCCAAGGTGGAGCCCAATAGAAATTTATGTACTAACTGTATTGATGCTACTTTAAATAAAAGCCAATCTGTACAATTTGAACAAATTTCACCAAACAGCGAGGGGAGAGTTATGCCGACTAACTCGCCTCACGTGGCAGTACCTGCATCTCCCGCCCGGGAGGTGCGTGATATTATGGCGCCTAGTACATCTGGGCGGCCATTACAGATAACATTACAAGATATGGCTACTGTTATGACTGAAGTTTTGGCTAAATTACCAGAACTAAGAGGCAAGCGTGATCACTCTGGGGTGAGAACAGAGTGCGCTGATAATACTAGGGCCATGTCTGATACTGCGTCACAGCTTGCAGAGCATGAGGACGGAGAGCTTCATTCTGTGGGTGACGGTTCTGATCCAAACAGATTGGATTCAGATATTTCAAATTTTAAATTTAAATTGGAAAACCTCCGTGTATTACTAGGGGAGGTTTTAGCGGCTCTTAATGATTGTAACACTGTTGCAATACCAGAGAAATTGTGTAGGTTGGATAAATACTTTGCGGTACCCGGCGAGTACTGACGTTTTTCCTATACCTAAGAGACTAACTGAAATTGTTACTAAGGAGTGGGATAGACCCGGTGTGCCGTTCTCACCCCCTCCAATATTTAGAAAGATGTTTCCAATAGACGCCACCACACGGAACTTATGGCAAACGGTCCCTAAGGTGGAGGGAGCAGTTTCTACTTTAGCTAAGCGTACCACTATCCCGGTGGAGGATAGCTGTGCTTTTTCAGATACAATGGATAAAAAATTAGAGGGTTACCTTAAGAAAATGTTTGTTCAACAAGGTTTTATATTGCAACCCCTTGCATGCATCGCGCCGATTACGGCTGCGGCAGCATTTTGGATTGAGTCTCTGGAAGAGAACCTTAGTTCAACTACGCTGGACGACATTACGGACAGGCTTAGAGTCCTTAAACTAGCTAATTCATTCATTTCGGAGGCCGTAGTACATTTAACCAAACTTACGGCTAAGAACTCAGGATTCGCCATTCAGGCACGTAGAGCGCTGTGGCTAAAATCCTGGTCAGCTGATGTAACTTCTAAGTCCAAATTACTTAATATACCTTTCAAGGGGCAAACTTTATTTGGGCCCGGTTTGAAAGAAATTATCGCTGACATTACAGGAGGTAAGGGCCACGCCCTGCCTCAAGACAAAGCCAAAGCTAAGGCTAGACAGTCTAATTTTCGTCCCTTTCGGAATTTCAAAACAGGAGCAGCATCAACTTCCACTGCACCAAAACAGGAAGGAGCTGTTGCTCGTTACAGACAAGGCTGGAAACCTAACCAGTCCTGGAACAAGGGCAAGCAGGCCAGGAAACCTGCTGCTGCCCCAAAGACAGCATGAACCGAGGGCCCCCGCTCCGGGACCGGATCTAGTGGGGGGCAGACTCTCTCTCTTCGCCCAGGCTTGGGCAAGAGATGTTCAGGATCCCTGGGCGCTAGAGATCATATCTCAGGGATACCTTCTAGACTTCAAATTCTCTCCCCCAAGAGGGAGATTTCATCTGTCAAGGTTGTCAACAAACCAGATAAAGAAAGAAGCGTTTCTACGCTGTGTACAAGATCTGTTATTAATGGGAGTGATCCATCCGGTTCCGCGGTCGGAACAAGGACAAGGGTTTTACTCAAACCTGTTTGTGGTTCCCAAAAAAGAGGGAACTTTCAGGCCAATCTTGGATTTAAAGATCCTAAACAAATTCCTAAGAGTTCCATCGTTCAAAATGGAAACTATTCGGACAATCTTACCCATGATCCAAAAGGGTCAGTACATGACCACAGTGGATTTAAAGGATGCTTACCTTCACATACCGATTCACAAAGATCATTACCGGTATCTAAGGTTTGCCTTCTTAGACAGGCATTACCAGTTTGTAGCTCTTCCATTCGGATTGGCTACGGCTCCAAGAATCTTCACAAAGGTTCTGGGTGCCCTTCTGGCGGTACTAAGACCGCGAGGAATTTCGGTAGCTCCGTACCTAGACGACATTCTGATACAAGCTTCAAGCTTTCAAACTGCCAAGTCTCATACAGAGTTAGTTCTGGCATTTCTAAGGTCGCATGGATGGAAAGTGAACGAAAAGAAGAGTTCTCTTTTTCCTCTCACAAGAGTTCCATTCTTGGGGACTCTTATAGATTCTGTAGAAATGAAGATTTATCTGACAGAAGACAGATTAACAAAGCTTCTAAATGCATGCCGTGTCCTTCATTCCATTCAACTCCCGTCAGTAGCTCAATGCATGGAGGTGATCGGCTTAATGGTAGCAGCAATGGACATAGTTCCCTTTGCACGTCTACATCTCAGACCGCTGCAATTGTGCATCCTGAGTCAGTGGAATGGGGATTACTCAGACTTGTCCCCTACTCTGAATCTGGATCAAGAGACCAGAAACTCTCTTCTATGGTGGCTTTCTCGGCCACATCTGTCCAGGGGGATGCCATTCAGCAGGCCGGACTGGACAATTGTAACAACAGACGCCAGCCTACTAGGTTGGGGCGCTGTCTGGAATTCTCTGAAGGCTCAGGGACAATGGAATCAGGAGGAAAGTCTCCTGCCAATAAACATTCTGGAATTGAGAGCAGTTCTCCATGCCCTTCTGGCTTGGCCCCAGTTAAAAACTCGGGGGTTCATCAGGTTTCAGTCGGACAACATCACGACTGTAGCTTACATCAACCATCAAGGAGGGACAAGAAGCTCCCTAGCAATGATGGAAGTATCAAAGATAATTCGCTGGGCAGAGTCTCACTCTTGCCACCTGTCAGCAATCCACATCCCGGGAGTGGAGAACTGGGAGGCGGATTTCTTGAGTCGCCAGACTTTTCATCCGGGGGAGTGGGAACTTCATCCGGAGGTCTTTGCCCAAATACTTCGACGTTGGGGCAAACCAGAGATAGATCTCATGGCGTCTCGCCAGAACGCCAAACTTCCTCACTACGGGTCCAGATCCAGGGATCCGGGAGCGGTTCTGATAGATGCTTTGACAGCACCTTGGAACTTCGGGATGGCTTATGTGTTTCCACCCTTCCCGCTGCTTCCTCGATTGATTGCCAAAATCAAACAGGAGAGAGCATCAGTGATTCTAATAGCGCCTGCATGGCCACGCAGGACTTGGTATGCAGATCTAGTGGACATGTCATCCTGTCCGCCTTGGTCTCTACCTCTAAGACAGGACCTTCTGATACAGGGTCCATTCAAACATCAAAATCTAACTTCTCTGAAGCTGACTGCTTGGAAATTGAACGCTTGATTTTATCAAAACGTGGTTTTTCTGAGTCGGTTATTGATACCCTGATACAGGCTAGGAAGCCTGTTACCAGAAGGATTTACCATAAGATATGGCGTAAATACCTATACTGGTGCGAATCCAAAGGTTACTCCTGGAGTAAGGTTAGGATTCCTAGGATAATGTCCTTTCTACAAGAAGGTTTAGAAAAGGGTTTATCGGCTAGCTCATTAAAGGGACAGATCTCAGCTCTGTCCATCTTGTTACACAGGCGTCTGTCAGAAAATCCAGACGTCCAGGCCTTTTGTCAGGCTTTAGCTAGGATCAAGCCTGTGTTTAAAGCTGTTGCTCCGCCATGGAGTTTAAACTTAGTTCTTAATGTTTTTCAGGGTGTTCCGTTTGAACCCCTTCATTCCATTGATATAAAATTGTTATCTTGGAAAGTTCTGTTTTTAATGGCTATTTCCTCGGCTCGAAGAGTCTCTGAGTTATCAGCCTTACATTGTGATTCTCCTTATCTGATCTTTCACTCAGACAAGGTAGTTCTGCGTACTAAACCTGGGTTCTTACCTAAGGTAGTCACTAACAGGAATATCAATCAAGAGATTGTTGTTCCATCCTTGTGTCCAAATCCTTCTTCAAAGAAGGAACGTCTTCTACACAATCTGGATGTAGTTCGTGCCCTCAAGTTCTACTTGCAGGCAACTAAAGATTTTCGCCAAACTTCTTCCCTGTTTGTCGTTTATTCTGGACAGAGGAGAGGTCAAAAAGCTTCTGCTACCTCTCTCTCTTTTTGGCTTCGTAGCATAATACGTTTAGCCTATGAGACTGCTGGACAGCAGCCTCCTGAAAGAATTACAGCTCATTCCACTAGAGCTGTAGCTTCCACTTGGGCCTTTAAGAATGAGGCCTCTGTTGAACAGATTTGCAAGGCTGCAACTTGGTCTTCGCTTCATACTTTTTCCAAATTTTCCAAATTTGACACTTTTGCTTCTTCGGAGGCTATTTTTGGGAGAAAGGTTCTTCAGGCAGTGGTTCCTTCTGTATAATGAGCCTGCCTATCCCTCCCGTCATCCGTGTACTTTTGCTTTGGTATTGGTATCCCAGAAGTAATGATGACCCGTGGACTGATCACACATAACAGAAGAAAACATAATTTATGCTTACCTGATAAATTCCTTTCTTCTGTTGTGTGATCAGTCCACGGCCCGCCCTGTTTTAAGGCAGGTAAATATCTTTTAAATTATACTCCAGTCACCACTTCACCCTTGGTTTCTCCTTTCTCGTTGATTCTTGGTCGAATGACTGGGAGTGACGTAGAGGGGAGGAGCTATATGCAGCTCTGCTGGGTGAATCCTCTTGCATTTCCTGTTGGGGAGGAGTTATATCCCAGAAGTAATGATGACCCGTGGACTGATCACACAACAGAAGAAAGGAATTTATCAGGTAAGCATAAATTATGTTTTTTATACACCAATTTTATTGTTCAGGTAATTAAAATACTAGACTGGTTTGGATACAGGACATTGACAACCCCTACCTCAAGGGGTCACAGGAGCTAAGTTAAAGGGACACTCAGGTTAAATAAAATTTTCATTATTCAGATACAGCATGTAATTTTAAACAACTTTCCAATTTACTTCCATTAAAAAAATGTGGTCTTTTATATTTACACTTTTTGAGTCACCAGCTCCTACTGAGCATGTGCAAGAAGTCACAGACTATACGTATATGCATTTGTGATTGGCTTATTCCTGTGGATCCCTGTTTTTTACTGGTTGATTGCGATCACATGGTACAGGGGAAGTGGAAATATACATAACTTTGAAATTTGTTAGAAAAAATCTACTACTCTTTTGAAATTCAGAATAAATGCTATTGTATTGTCTTGTTATCTTGCATTTGTTGATTATGCAAATCTACTATGTTTACTGGTCCTTTAAAGGGACACTCAAGTAAAAATTAAACTTTCATTATTAAGATAGAACACACAATTTTAAACAACTTTCCAATTCACTTCCATTATCTAAATGTGAGCAGTCTTTTTGTATGCACACTTTCTGAGGCACCAGCACCTACTGAGCATGTGTAAGATTTACAGAATATATGTATAAGTAATACATTTTGTGATTGGCTGATGGCTGCCACATAATGAAGTGGGAGGGAAAATAGAACTAACTTTAAAGTTTGCCAGAAAGAAATATACTACACATTTGAAATTCAAACTAAATGCTTGCATTGTCTTTTTTTTTATTATGCATTCACTGATTATATCATTATACTGTGTTTAGTGGTCCTTTAATGACAGTGTTATTTCCTAACATAAATAATGTATAAGACTAAACGTTTCCTAGGTGGGGACTGGAGGAAGGTATTTGCCCCTTAAAGGGACACTGAACCCAAAAATGTTGTTTTGTAATTCAGAAAGAGCATGTAATTTTAAGCAACTTTGTAATTTACTCCTATTATCAATTTTTCTTTGTTCTCTTGCTATCTTTATTTGAAAAAGAAGGCATCTATGCTTTTTTTGGGTTCAGTACTCTGGACAGCAATTTTTTATTGGTGGATGAATTTATCCACCAATCAGCAAGGACAACCCAGGTTGTTCACCAAAAATGGTCCGGCATATAAACTTACATTCTTGCATTTTAAAGAAAGATACCAAGAGAATGAAGAAAATTTGATAATAGGAGTAAATTAGAAAGTTGCTTAAAATGTCATGCTCAGTCTGAATCATGAAATAATTTTTTTGGGTACAGTGTCCCTTTAAGCCCTCCTCTCCTCATGTATTTTCCTGGTACTTACATCGGCCAACCCAACTTACATTACTTCACAAATTAATGACATAAAATGAAATATTTCGGTTCCTTTTCATGCAGTAACTATAATACTACTGGGAAAATCAATGTGGGTCATAATTAAATGTAGGACAAAACTAATTGGAATTAAACCGTCCTTACAGCATAATATAATACAACTCAAAGAAGCAACCCAGTTGATCGATGTATTTAATAAATCACAGTAAATATATTAAAACAATACAACGTGAAGTATATAGTTTAGACTTTATTGTATTACAATGTTCTTAGTACAGTTATTTTACGGAATAAAGCAGCCTACTAGTATAGTATCAGTAAAAGGTGCGCTCAACTGAGCAAGCGCAATGCCAGCAGATAAGGCACCATTGGTGTTGTTTTCTGTCAATTGCGCATGCGCGATGCCCACACTTTCTTTTTTTAGAGCTCAGCTAATGCAACAGTTCTAAGTGACGTCTTCACATTCTGAACTAGACTTTTTTTAGTTTTGCACCTCTATATGTACATGCTTATTGGATATTAAAATATTCTTATTTATTATAGCTAAGTATTTATTTCGTTGATGAAATGCATAATGTATCTTTAAGGGTACTGCGAGAAGGGGGAGCTATATCGTCTGCTGCATTGAACTTGTTTGGATACGTTGGTGTTGCTGCACAAGCCTTGCAGCAGTGTATATGAGAAAGCTGCTGACTGTACAGTAGGGACGAGATAAAGATACCCTCAAGCACCGGGAGAATACACTCTATACATGGGAAAACTAGTGCATTTAAAATTGGCTCATTACTGCTCGAGTCATCAGTGCTGGACTGCAAACGTAAGTACTCTGTAATTACTGGAAAGCAGCTTTAAATTCAGTTTTATTTTAGCTCCATTGCATTTCATTTTTTGTTAAACAGTGCACCATATTAAGATGTATGCCCTAGCTGCCTATTGATGTTGCATCTGATGCAGTAGCTGATGATGTGATGCTGTGGGAATACGTTAATACAATAAGGGATCGTGAAGGATGCAGTTCATTCCTGACTCACTCTCTTAGACATTCTACAGTGAGACAATATGTTTTAATTCCTTTGTTAAATGATAGAGATTATCCATTGAAACCGAGAACGTATTCTAAATGGTTAATTAGAATACCAGAACATGTATGGGGTTACATGAACTAATTCACTAGTCTAATTCCTAAGTAATATCTCACTAGAGTTTACTCTGTTCTCCATTCATTAGTAAAATGATTCCAGAGACTCGGTTAGTGTAACTGGAGAGGCTGCTGATGAATCTCGCCTACTGTCTTACTGGACAGCTCTAGGAATGCCTGCGGACCCTAAGGGATTGAGCAGTATGTAACAGCTGCAGTAAACGAGTTATTCTAAGATCTCATATCACATTTTCCTTCCTTTGTATTTTTGCTTCACACAATTGTATATATTCCAATCTGTTTGAAATACTCTTACTATTAATTTCTTGTTCACTAAAGCTTTCTAACTTGTTAGACACTTTGCATAAAGGGGGCATGAAACCCACTTTTTTAATCAAATGTGCTCCATTCTCTTAATATCCTGTGTTAAAGGGATACTAAAACCATTTTTTTCTTCTTTAATGATTCAGATAGAGCATGCAATTTTAAGCAACTTTTTAATTTACTCCTATTATCAATTTTTCTTGTTCTCTTGCTATCTTTATTTGAAAAAGCAGGAATCTACTCTAAGAAGCCGGCCCATTTTTAGTTCAGCACCGTGGATAGCACTTGCTGATTGGTGGGTACATTTAGCCACCAATCAGCCTGTGCTACCCAGGTTCTGAACCAAAAATTGTCCGTCTCCTTAGCTTAGATTCCTGCTTTTTCAAATAAAGATAGCAAGAGACTAAGAAAATTTGATATTAGGAGTAAATTAGTACGTTGCTTAAAATTGCATGCTCTATCTGAATCCGGAAAAAAATATATGGGTTTAGTATTCCTTTAAAGTAGAAGCAATGCACTACTGTGAGCTAGCTAAACACGTGAGGTGAACCAATGAAAAAATGCGTATATGTGTAGCCACCAAGCAGCAGTTAGCTCCTAGTAGTGCGTTGCTGCTTCTCAAATCTACTTAGGTATGATTTTTAATTTAACAAAGGATACCAAAAGAACGAAACAAATGAGATAATAGAAGTGAATGGAAAAATTGTACTTTCTATCAGAATCATAAAAGAATAATTTAGGATTTCATGTCCCTCTCCTGCTCTATTCTAATGCAGCAAAAAACACTTCTTCGCCATTTTTTTATGTTTTCTAATTCAGCAAGATGGCCTACTTGAAATTTTTTACATTCTTAGTTTTTTAAATGGTTAAATTATCACATGTACTTGGTTCACATTTTAATAAACATAGTTTATTCAAATGAAATGGACATACGAGTCCAAAACTAACATTCTTTAATGCTCCAGAGCATTTTATTATTGACTACTGTGTGTCTCTTACTATGTGCTTAACCGCAACAAAGGGGTTAAACATAACTCTAGAGTGTCAGTACACATCCTCTCCTGAACTAGGCACTCATTGGTGGCTATTCACATATGTTGCTCCTGATTGGATCAGCATCCGCGTCCTGCTTATGAGTGGCAATGTATTGCCCCTACTAAGCAAATTTTAACTATGGGGTTAACCCCTCTGAAGGGTTAACCACAAAGTAAGAGGTATACAGTAGTAAAAACAGTAACATAATATAGCACATCTGGGTATTTTATTATTGTACTTTTTGTTTTCATAAAAATGTTTAGTGGAACATTTATACTATAAAATGTGTATATAAATATAATATGAACATCTGAATATTGCAAAATCCTAAGAAAAAAATATTTCCAATAAGTTTTCATGATTTTACTTAAAGGGACATAAAACCCACATTTTTTCTTTCATGAACCAGATAGAACAACTTTCCAGTTCTGTTATCTAATATGCTTTGTTTTCTTGCTATCCTTTGCTGAAAAGGATATATTTAGGTGGACTCAGGAGCTGCTGATTTGTGGCTACACACATATGCCTCATGTCATTGACTCACATGATGTGTTCAGCTAGCTCCCAATAGACCCCATTGTTTGGTTCTGTGTCACATTTTTAAAGAATGTGTGAGGACTTACTTGGCAGCATCTGATCATTTGTTTATGGCGTGAAATTAATGAGGAATAATAAAACATGCCTGAAAAACGTAACTCTGACTACCACATGCTGTATTTTAACACAATCTGCTGCTTTATAAAGAATAAAATGTTTGTTTTCTTATGACTGCTAATATTTAAGTCTGGCTAAACAATTTTGTTTAGAAAATAATGTCCAGTTTGTACTTTGCCCAGTTTACGTAACTGAGGAAGCTCTAAACATATAACCATCTAATTCACTGTTGGCATCAGATTTGTGTTTTATAAATTCCTGGCATGCAAGTGTTCATAGATATCTAAGCAATTTATGTCTAATATTAGACAGCACTATCTGTTATGACAATGGATGCTTTGTTCTAAGATGCAGTATCTACCTATGCCTTTACTTGCTGAAGCATCTATACAGCAGCACATGTTCCGGGTCTACCATAATGTTAAAAACCTAATCCACATTGTGACAGTGATTAGATCTCCCCATTTGTACTGTACTGTCTGGGACAATAAAGTTATTTTTATTTATACATAGTATATATAAGCAATTAAAGGCACAGTAAGCATAATTGTTTCTTACATTATTTTGCAGTATATTCTGAGACTTAAACTCATTTTTAACAATGTTCCAATTTATTTTTGTTATCAAATCTGCTTTGTACTCCTTGTATCGTTTGTTGCAGAGAAAGCCTAAGTGAACTAAATACCTCAGGAGCGTGCACATATCTTTGGCACTCTCTGGCAGCAGTGTTTACAATAATGTTTGAAGCAATTTTATACGAAGTTGTAAACATTGCCATAAAATGCCAAAGATAAGTGCATGCTCCTGAAGTTTTATGAGATCCCCTGTACTCTTCAACAAAATAAACCAAGAGACCAAAGCAAATTTTTTTTTTAAATCGCATGATCTATCTATATACGTCAAAGTTTAGTTTTGACTTTACTGGCCCTCACAGACTTCTCAGACTTACTGTCAGCCCTTCAGAAAAGTTATACAAATGTGTTTTTATACCCCACTAGCTGCCTCTTGCTTGCCCACACAGACAGCCCAATGTAGCCAATTTTTGTTTTGTTTTTATAAGATAGATGGTACAGCCAACTTACTTTACCAACCACATGACAAGGTAAACAGGATGCATACACTTAGCTCTGCATGTAGCCTAGATCCATAGGGTGTATGCATAGCAGCAGTCACACACACTCGCTGTAGCCTATGGGGTGGGCAGTAGGGTATTTGTCTTTTGAAAATAAAAAAAGTCTTGTTACAAGGGGCTGGTAGAGTTGTTTTTTTTCTATGTATAGAATAGCCTTTATTTGTATATACATTTCCAAATATTTCAATTAAAAATACAATACAACATTCATTGTAGGACCACAACTTCATGCCTTGCCATAAAAAGCAAAACTACTCTGAATTACCCCCTTGATTGCCTTGGACAAACACACAGGCAATCAGTGGAGCTAAATCATTGTCAGCACATAGTCCTGCCACTCACTGATATATGTACGCATTCCATATCTATTACTGCATCCCTGGAACATGATCTGTAGCCCAGATGGTTGAATTACCTCATGTGTCAATACAACACATATTAGGAAGATATACCATGTTAATTTACCGCTTAATGCTGTTTCATGCAAAATCTGTTCACTTGCACCAGAATTTTGAGTAACCATGGCACACTACAGTAATACTATACTACACTATGCTGTACTACACTACTACTACACTATGCTTCACTACACTACAACTACACAACTCTATGCTGCACTACACTACAACTACACTACACTATGCTGTACTACACTACTACTAATGCTACACTAAGGTATACTGCACTACAGGGCTACTACACTACACTACACTACACTTCTACAACACCACATTACACTACTACACTATGCTACACTACACTAAACTATACTGCACTAAAGGGCTACTACACTACTACTGCACTACGCAAATGAACAATACAAAGGACAGCGCTATTACATGAAATCTAGCTGCAGGTTTTATGTTCAACAACATTCTTCCTGTAGAATTTGTTGAACAATTTACAGGACAAAAATTTAAAATTATTTTTGTTTTTATCTTTGCTCTTAAACAAATTTGTAAACTAAACCTAAAGCAACGTAAAAGCAGTAGTGCATTTCAAATATGCATAGAAGCATTTTACAATTAAAGTACCTTTAAAGGGACACAACCCAAATTTTATCTTTCATGATTCAGATAGAGCATGCAATTTTAAGCAACTTTCTAATTTACTCCTATTATCAATTTTTCTTCATTCTTTTGCTATCTTTATTTAAAAAGCAAGAAAGTAAGTTTAAAAGCCGGCCCATTTTTGTTCAAACCTGGGTTGTCCTTGCTGATTGGTGGATAAATGCTGTCCAGAGTGCTGAACCAAACATTGGCTGGCTCCTTAGCTTAGATGCCTTCTCCTTCAAATAAATATAGCAAGAGAACAAAGAAAAATGGATAATATGATTAAATTAGAACGTTGCCTAAAATTGCATGCTCTATCTGAATCACAAAAGAAAAAAATTGGGTTCAGTGTCCCTTTAAACTTGGCATTTTAACAATGAATACAATGTTTCATTATTGAAAATAAAACATTATTGCAATACTATATACATTCATTATTTATTTTACTTCCTTTTGCTGTAAAATACATCTGAATGTTGTACTTGTTCCACTTTCTCCTAGGCAGGCTTGGGTTAATACTTCTAGATAATTTATCTGTGAGGTTTTGTTTACCCCTCCTACCTGAAATTCTCTGTACTTATTTGTTTTTTTTAAGGTGGATTATCAATTTTGCATCAACATCCATGGTAGGAAAAGTATTCTTTGCAATAGCAGTGAGCATATAAGGTAGTGTATGTGTTAATTTTATTGTGTATATTTAAATATATATTTATATTTAGCTGTTAGATAAAGATTAAAAAGGAATATATGTTTATTTAAATACCTGCTAAATATTATTTTTTACTAATTAACTAAGCTGAATCAGTGCTAAACCACTTTAAAGGGATACTATACCCCAAATTTTTCTTTCATAATTCAGATACAGCATGCATTTTAAGCAACTTTCTAATTTACTCCTATGATCATTTTTTCTTTGTTCTCTTGCTATCTTTATTTGAAAAAGCAGGAATCTAAGCTTATAAGCCGGCCCATTTTTGGTTCAGGATCCTGGGTAGCGCTTGCTGATTAATGGCTACATTTAGCCTCCAATCAGCAAGCGCAATCCAGGTGCTGAACCAAAAATGATCTGGCTCCTAAGCTTTCATTCTTGCTTTTCAAATAAAGATACCAAGAGAACGAAGACAAAATGATAATAGGAGCCAATTAGAAAGTTGCTTAAAATTGCCTGCTCTATCTGAATCATGAAAGGGAAAAAAAATTGGGTTTAGTATCCCTCTAAAGGGATAGTCTTGTCAAAATTAAACTACCATGATTCAGATAGAGCATGCAATTTTAAGCAACTTTCTAATTTACTCCTATTATCAATTTTTCTTTGTTCTCTTGGTATCTTTATTTGAAAAAGCAAAAATATAAGCTTAGGAGCCGGCCCATTCTTAGTTCAGCACCTGGGTAGCACTTGCTGATTGTTGGCTACATTTAGATACCACTCAGCAAGTGCTACCCAGGTTCTGAAACAAAAAATTGCCTACTTCCAAGCTTACATTCTTGCTTTTTCAAATAAAGATACCAAGAGAACAAAGAAAAATTGATAATAGGAGTAAATTAGAAAGTTGCTTAAAATTGCCTGCCCTATCTGAATCATGAACGTTTAATTTTAACTTGACTATTTCTTTAAAGTGATATGAAATCCACAACAATTATTTTGTGATTCAGATGGAGCTTACCATTTTAAAAAAAGTTTCGAGTTTACTTCAATTATCAGATTTGTTTTGTTCCCATGATAGTCTGTGTTGAAGAGATACCTAGGTAGGCATCTGGAGCACTACATGGCAGGAAACAGTGCTGCCATCCAGTGCTCTTGCAAATGGATAACATTCTTGCAAAACTGTTGCCATATAGTGTTCCAGAAATGGGCTCCTAAGCTTATGTCCCTACTTTTCAACAAAAGATACCAGGAGAACGTAGACAAATTGATAATAGAAGTAAATTACAAAGTTGCTTAAATAGCATGCTCTGTCTGAATGATGAAAGAGACATTTTGAGTTTCATTTCCTTTAAAATTGATTGGATAGAGCGTGATATTTTAAACAACTTACCAATTTACTTCTATGATCAATTTTGCTTAGTTCTCTATCCTTTTTTCAGAGTAATCCCAGCTCAGGAGTGTGCACATATCTTTAGCTATCTGACAGCAATAAATATAGCAATGAACACACCTAAACTCCTGTTAGCCTACCTAGCTTTACTTTCTTTTAATTAAAGGGACACTCAATCAAAATTAAACTTTCATTATTCAGATAGAGCATGCCATTTTAAACAACTTTCCAATTTACTTCCATTAACTAAATGTGCACAGTCTTTTTATATTTAAACGTTTTAAATCACCAGCTCCTACTGAGCATGTGCAAGAATAAGTGTGTATGCATTTGTGAATGTCTGATGGCTGTCACATGGTACGTGTATGCATTTGTGATTGGCTGATGGCTGTCACATGGTACAGGGGGAGTGGAAAAAGACATAACTTTTAAAATTGTCAGAAACAAAATGTACTACTCATGTGAAGTTCAGACTAAGTGCTATTGCATTGTCTTGTTATCTTGCATTTGTTGATTATGCAAATCTACTGTATTGACTGGTAGACCTTTAACTAAAAGTATCTTTACTTTAAATTGCACCAATCTCAGTCACAAATGCAGAGTTAACAGAATTGTACTTTGTGAGTTAGATTACTATGATTTATTTATGTAAAGCACTGTTCATTTCTGTATATCTGGGTACATGAATAGGGGTCCACACTGGCCTAGATTCATTGATGCTCATGTAATTTCTAAAAGGCCTCCCTGTGAAGATGACATCATGTTCGAAATTCACTGGAGTTCGCTTCACTTAGATTTTTTAACATTTTGTTAATGGGCGTTCGTTACATTAACTAACATCTACTGTAACACAAGGCCCAATACACGGTAACTCGCACATCAAATGAGAATCTCTACAAACCCGTAAAAACAAAAAAAAATATAACTGCGACACTGCAAATTGATTTATGTAAATATTTGTACTGATAAAGTATTTGCCTGTCTGTTTAGTTATAGTAAATAAGTGTTACTGGATAGAACAGAATGTGATGAGAGACTCGCTTGGGCCTTCTGGGGAAGTGTGGTTGTTTTTTTTTTTTTACACTTAGGCCCAACATGCAGAATTGATAAAGGCTGCATTGACCTTGTGCAGTATATCGTCTCGCTGTGGTATCTCAGTATTTCAACGCTAAGAAGGTTGTTTGTATTATTTTTCTTTATCTGTTTTCAAGGTTTTTTTCTGTTATAGGGATAGAAAGGTCAAAAATGAAATGTGCATGGGTGCATTTTATTTTGAAAAATAAGTATTTTTACAATATACTTCCATTAGCCAAAAAATGCTTTTAGTAAATGTCAATACTGGGCCCGTGCACCAGTATTCAAACTCCGCACCTTCTCAGAGAGTAAGCAGTGGCTTCTATGACGCAAATGACGTCTTCAGAAGCAAGACACACCACCGCTAGCTCTCCGACCAGGCATAGTGTTTAAATACCAGTGGATGGGACCTTAAAGAATATGTACATATGCCGCAGAAAAACAGTAATAACTTTTATTAAAAGCATCTTTGCTAATGGAAGTATATTGTAAAACTGCTTATATTCGAATTGAAATGCACCCATGAACGTTTAATTTTTTTACCTTTCTATCCATTCAATTTGTGTTTTGTACTGTAATGTTTTGAATGCCTTTTTTTGATGCCAGTGTTTTAAAAATTTTCCTGGACTGCGTCACTTCCGGTGACACCACTCAGCGGTGTGACTGCAAATTCCTTCACCACACATGCGCTCCACTGCGTCACCGCATTATCCAGCGCGTCACCACATTCCAATCGTTGTGGTCCAGCATTCTTATGGGGCCGAGAACAAGTCTAAGCAAAAATTGAATCACTGCGCATGCGCTACACCACAGAACCACACATATATACGATGGGCATTGTAATTCTCCCATCTTCACTATTTTTTTTTTTTGCCCCTGCCTGGAGGGTTCAAGGAATGCGCCCTGCCGATCCTCTGGCATCCACCCCAAGTGAAGTGGTGAGATGGGTTATTAAACTATGTGGTGTGGGGGTAAAAGCTATTGAGTCTAAAAGAAGTAATCTCAAAAACTTTAAATATAGGTAAATTCTGGGAAGGATAAGAATCTTAAGTGCTACTGCTTAATTACCCGATATGGAAAGATAGTCTTACTATGTAATTTGAATCATTAAATTCTGTTTATTTTGAACACAATATAGATACAAACAGTTAGATCTAAAAGTTTGAAATAAAAATATAGTCTAAATCACTGTTAGTTAAAACAAATATTTAAAACAGATAGTTAAAACAAATAGGTTGGCCAATCTAAAAACATGAGTCGGATGAATCAATATACCGTAATATGCTATAATCTCATAGATGTATTGAATAAGCAAGTTAATATATTTATATATGTCTGGATATATTTGAGCCTAGGTAAAGATTGCAGATATTATTTGTGGATCAGATGTGGCGCAATTTATGATACAATAAAGTATTCACAAAGAATATTTGCAATGTTTAGTGATATTTATTTCAGTGTAAAAATAAAAACATACAAACAATTTTCATCAATAGTATCAGCCTTAAACGTATAAATGATTACATAAAATAATTTAGTAAAATACTGAAAGGATGAAAGTCTTTTTGTAGAGAACCTGGAAATAGCAGTATACTGCTTAAGCTGGTAAGTGTTAAAAGAGTGGAAGTCTTTATTGCTGCAATTGTATGCTCGACAATGAACTGCTTATTAAGCTTCGCTGTTATGTCCTTCGTTAATGATTATGTGTGGGTGTGTCACTAGGCAAGTTTTTGGAGTCGGCAAAAATAAAGTTATAGAGTACTGCTTTGTGATTGGCGTGATCCGCTTTTTACATGAACTTTCTTAATGTACTCACAGTTACAGGTGTCTTTAGCGTTTTTTTCTGTTCGTCTATCTCTGACGCGGTAGGTGTGGGAGGGAATCTGGGAAGCGGGTGTGTGGTCCAGCAGCGGAAGGGCGGGGGGAAGAGGGAGTGGGAGAATCCTGCACACAGAAAATAAAAAATAAACGGAGGGAAGGGGCACTTAACTACAGAAAAAAATGTGGGGTAGGGGTGTGGGGGGCATAACTAATGAGGAGGGTGGACCACTACACTACAGAAACTGTAAAAAAATTGAATAAAAAAAACATTTTATAGTACCTAAGATGGCGGCACTAGTTAGAGGGGGAGGGTTAGAGAGCTGTTTGGGAGAGATTAGGGAGGATGGAGGGTAAGGGGGATCCTACACAGCAGAAAATATATAAAAAAGAAAAAGAAATAATTAAAAAAAAAAGCCTTCAATTTTCACATTGGCAGACTGTCTACCGGTACCTAAGATGGGAGTGACTAGTGGGGGGTGAGGGAGGCAAGAGAGCAGTTTTGGATTGATCAGGTAGGGATGGTGGGAAGGGTCAGGGGGAGGGTAATCTCTACACTAAAGCTAAAATGAACCCTATAAGAAGATACCTAATTAACCGCTTCACTGCCGGTAATAATAGAAGTATGATGCGCAGCTGCAATTAGCGGCCTTCTAATTACCAAAAAGCAATGGCAAAGCCATATATGTCTTTTATTTCTGAACAAAGGGGATCCCAGAGAAGCTTTTACAACTATTTGTGCCATGATTGCACAAGCAGTATGTAAATAATTTTAAGTGAGAAACCCAAAGTTTGTGAAAAAGTAAAAAAAAAAGTTTTATTTTTAATTTGATCGCATTTGGCAGGGAAATGGTGGCATGAAATATACCAAAATGTGCCTAGATCAATACCTTGTGTTGTCTACTTAACAAATATATATATAGTTTTGACAGGTAAATAAAAAAAAAGAAGGCTCAATTTCTGTTTAAATGGAGTAATAGCAAAAATGTAAAAATTTCTCCCGTACTTTGGGCAAGTTTTTCCCTGAAAGTCCCGGTAGTGAAGGAGTCAATTTAAGAGGTGAAGGCCCCTCCTAAAAAGTTTACAATATACAGTGGATGCCCTTTTATAACTGCAATAGATATTTTTTTATAAAGATCCACCCCTAGATTTATCCCTTCTAGAAAGTAGCCACCTCTCCAGAAAATAAATATTAAAGTACAGTTTATGTCACAGCCATTTCCAGTAGTTTTCCATTTAATTCAAAATACAGATATAGCATTGGAAAGGAAGTAAAAGCCACAGCATGTTTTATTAATTCCTCTATATGTGTAATGTCTTACAGCCTTATCAATCCTTGTCACTTTAAGTGCTCATGGTATGCAAATGCAGCATCTGTGGTTCTACTGATCTTAGGCGACTTACTGATACTTCAGTATTGATTTGATTTTAGCGAGATGGATTACGATTCAGTGCCTATAATGATTAGGCTTTCAATAACATATGTATTTTAAGAGGTCAGTACTGCTTTTTGCTAAAATGTTTTGCCAGTGCCCTTTATTTAACCCCTAAACTGCCAGAGGGGATTCAAATGTAAAGGATTACAATTATGTGAATAATCTGCATGCCCATTCTTATTAATAAAATGTTCTTATTTTTTTCTGCACTAACATTTTTATTTTTATTTTTTATGATGGAGACAGATACTAATGCAAAAATGTCATGATCTTGATCTTTAGAATCAGAGCATGTAGTTTTTCCACTAGAAAGTCACATTAATGAAACCTACTCATTTCATAAAGCAGAACACACCATAAATCTGTTAGTCTCAGAATTTAGCCAGCTTGCAGGAGCATCCAAATATGGACCTTAGCATGATGCTGTAGTGTATTAAAGCTTGTCATTTGTGTATCAGTATGTTCCTTAATTAACAGAGAACGTGCATATGATTGTGTCAGCAATTGTCCTTATGTCATAGTTGTAGAAAGGCTTAAAATATAATACATTTAAAAAATGTGCACACAAATATAAAGTAGACATTAGCTAAAGTAAATGTAAACATGTCAGACACCTACGATATGTATTACATTTGTCTGCTTCATAAGTGAGACCCCAATTTTATCACTATCCTCACTCCATTTGCGGGGCCCTGGGCAAGACAAATTTGTGGGGCCCCAGTCCAGCCCCCCTATTCCCCACCACATTAGCTCCTCCCCTCTATGGCCCACCCCAGTTCCAACTCAAAGTTTTTCCCCTTAAAGTAGAACACAGTCATAGGTGTAATTTTTTTTTTGTAGGCGACAGATATTATCAGGTTGCATTAAAGGGATAGTAAAGTCAAAATTAAACTTGCATGATTTAGATAGAGTCATTTTAAGACACTTTTTTAAATTCACTTATATTTTCAAATGTGCTTTGTTCACTTGTTGAAAAAGAATACGCACATATCCTACACTACTGGGAGCTGCTGCTAATTGGTGCCTCCATACATTTGTCTCTTGTGATTGGCTAACTAGATGTGTTCAACTAGCTGCCAGTAGTGCAATGCTGTTCCTTCAGCAAAGGATAACAAGAGAATGAAGCAAATTTGATAATAGAAGTAGTCGATTAGAAAGTTGTTTGAAATTGTATGTTCTATCCAAACCATGAAAGACAATGTTGGGGTTTCCTGTACTTTTAAGATACTTTGCACTCAGATATGGTTCAGAAAACGATGTAACAATATATTTCCTTCTACAAACAGATTAAGTGCTCAGGTATGGATTTATTTTCCATTATCAACCTATTCATAGCATCATGTTTAGCTAGCAACTTAGTAAAATCCAGCTATTTGGACAGGATAATATATAATAATAATGCACAATCCAGCATCACCACAGTTTAACAAGACAATAAAATGGCACTCTTTACAAGTAAATCCAATTAACTTTTCTTAGCCACTGTTAGAGAAAATAATCATCACCAGCCAAAAAACTGGGCTTTGACCTTGCAATGTACCTGATTGTGGTAATCCTTAAACTGTTATTTGATCAATTTAGAGCTTAAATGTAAGAACAAAAATCTTATTCTTCTCCCCTGCTCTCACCAAACAGATCCACTTGTTAAAGGGACACTGTAACCAAAATTTTTCTTTTGTGATTCAGATTGAGCATGACATTTTAAGCAACTTTCTAATTTACTCCTATTATCAAATTTTCTTCATTCTCTTGGTATCTTTATTTGAAATGCAAGAATGTAAGTTTAGATGCCGGCCCATTTTTTGTGAACAACCTGGGTTGTCTTTGCTGATTGGTGGATAAATTCATCCACCAATAAAAAAGTGCTGTCCAGAGTACTGAAACAAAAAAAAGCTTAGATGCCTTCTTTTTCAAATAAAGATAGCAAGAGAACGAAGAGAAATTGATAATAGGAGTAAATTAGAAAGTTGCTTAAAATTGCATGTTCTTTCTGAATTACAAAAGAAAAATTTTGGGTTCAGTGTCCCTTTAAGCAAGACAAAATTTAAGGAAAGTGCTCAAATAGGCGTTCGTGTAGCTCATACAACCTCCACCCCCTACCTCGATAAATCAACAGAAGCATGCTGTACCCAGAGCAAGTCAGTATGGCAAACAGGATTCTCAAAGCCTTTGGGAAAGGACAGAGGATTGGGGATCCCTTTTATTCATTGTTGATAAAGCCATGTCAGAGTATTGAAGTAGCCTGGCTGGGAATGTTTTACTCTGAAGTAAAAGGACATTAAACACAATATAAATGCTAGTTAGAATGATGCATTCAAAGAAAAGATTAGTATGAATCTAACATGCATATGTATTTTTATAGTTTCATTAGCTGTTTAAATATTGACAAAATAATGTCTATATTGACATAATAATATCTATAAACAATGTGAGCTGCCATCTTGTAACTTAGGTTACTTTCTCTGCTGTGGCCAATTAGGGACAGTTATAAATAGGTCACTATGTATCCAATGGCTGTGTGGAATATAACAGTGTTCTGCACTTCCATTTCTAACAGGAACTGAAAAGCTCACAATTTCAGAATGGAATTACAGGAAAGGGGGGGCAAAATAAATAATGAAAGTATATTGCAGAGTTGTTATATATATACTTTATCATTTTATATTACCATCTTAAAGTCCCTTTAAATTGGTGACAATTATCTTGCTGCCCATGCACATACTTATACTACACTGCAGTGGGTAGGCAAAAATAACTAAACGGTTATTATTTATTTTTCCCATTACCACCAATGCCATCTCTGCAGCACATCAGGCTTTATGGTTAGTTTTGCACTATAGTGCACTACACTGCAGAACTAAAACTAAAGGGTGATGTACTGCAGTATGTATAAAACATTTTATTTAAGCTTTATGTAATTAATAATTAATCTTTTAAAACCATTGTCACACGTCTTCTGCATCCCCTGTATCTCTCTCACCCACACACCTCATCCTCAACGCCTTATATCCAGCCACTTTTCCCTTTAGACTACTTGTTTTCAAACCTGTGCTCAGGGTTTCCTATCAGGCCAGTTTTGAGGATATTTGAACTGGAGCACAGGTGAAATAATCAGCTGATTAGTAACCATGGTTATTTTACCTGCTGTCGCCTAAGGTAATCCTGAAAATCTTGCCTGCTAGGGAGACCTGAGGACAGGTTTGAAAACCAGTGCTATAGAGGAATTCCCTCTACCTCACATGCACCACCCCTTCTATAGCATCTCATGTAGAGATATGCAATACTATAGATCAAATCTCAGCATTCAGATTGCACTACTCCCCCAGTTTAGCCTCCACGCTCAGTTAATCTCCTGCATGACAGAGCACAGCATCTCAGCGCGGGCCCCCCCAAAGAGGGCCCATACCCCGCTTGCCCCACCCAAAGGGCGGGCATGCCTCACTCACTGATATTTGCTGTCTAATAACTGTCTATCTAACTAATAACTGGCTGTCTAATAACTGTCTAATAACTGGCTTCCCATGCTAGGATGTTTCATCAGTTTTTGGAGATGTGGATGCTTTTTAAAATCTCATCTGTTTGGGGAAGCTTTTCACATAAAGATTAGTAGGCTTTTTTAAAGGGACATGAAACACATTTTTTTTCTTTCATAATTAAAGTAAAACATACAATTTTTAACAACTTTCCAATTTACTTATTTAATTTAATTTGCTTTATTCTCTTGGTATCCTGTGTTGACAAGCTTACCTAGGTAGGCTCAGAAGCTAGGAGCTAGCTGCTGATTGGTGGCTGCACATATATGCCTCTTGTCATTGGCTTACTGCATTCCAAGATAATTAAGCAAAATTGATAATAGAAGTAAATTGGAAAGTTGTTTACAAATCTATGCTCTATGTTATGTTTACCAAACGCGGTCCTCATCTACCCCCAAGAAGCCTGGTTTTCATTATAGCTGAACTAGTGCACAGGTGAAATAATCAGCTGATGGGTGAGAGCTAACCATGGTTACTGATCAGCTGATTACTTCACCTGTGCACTAATTCAGCTATAATGAAAACCTGGCCTGTTGGGGGTATGTGAGGACCGCGTTTGGGAAACACTGCTCTATCTGAATCATGAAGGAAAAATGTTGTGTTTCATATCCTTTTAAGTATAAATGCTGTTTTAAAACATAACCTCTATGTTTGCTGTGTGCTGCAAGCCATTTTATGTAAAGAGCTTTTTACTTATAGATATAAATATTCATGCATGATTCAGACAGAGCATGTAACTTTAAGCCATATATGAATATATATATATATATATATATACTAGTCCTAAAGCCCGTTCACACGGGCCATTTTTTACAGTACAGCGGTCCCACCGCTTGCTCTCTCCCCCTCTCTTTTGCTCTCTCACCTCCTCTCTTTTGCGCTTTCTCCCCCTCTCTTTTGGACTCTCTCTCGCTCCACCTCTCTTTTGCTCTCTCTCCCCCCTATATTTTGCTCTCTCGCTCCACCTCTCTTTTGCTCTCTCTCCCCCTATATTTTGCTCTCTCTCTCCCCCTCTCTTTTGCTCTCTCTCCCCCCTCTCTTTTTCTTTCTCTCCCTCTTTTTTGCTCTCTCTCTCTCCCCCTCTCTTTTGCTCTTTCCCCCTCTATTTTTCTCTCTCCCCCTTCTCTTTTGCTCTCTCTCTCCCCCTCTGTTTTGCTCTCTCTCTTCCCTCTATTTTGCTCTTTCCCCTCTCTTTTGCTCTTTCCCCTCTCTTTTGCTCTCTCTCCCCATACTTTTGCTCTCTCTCCCCTCTCTTTTGCTCTCTCCCCCTCTCTTTCTCTCTCCCTACCCCCTCCCTTTTGATCCCACACCATGCCTGGTCTCGCCCCCGCTCACGCCCACCGTTGTCACGCCGCGGACAGCAGATCAGGTAGATTCTAAGACCAGGTGTGTTTGTCCTCGCGCTCTCTTTGCGGCGCATGACAGCTTTGGACAAACACACTTGGCCTTTTATATTATAGGATATATATAAATATATATAGGTATAGGTATATACAGATATATATTAGAATATCGATTTAAAAATACTTAGAACATTTTCCCCTATGGAAAGAACATTGGAATGTAAAATATTTGCAGTACATACACAGTAAAACACATTATTAAATATTAAATCTGAATAAAAATGATTTTTCATGTTTTTAGGTATTTGAGTGGAAAGGCTCCAAATTATATATACATGTGTATACATACATGTATACACACATAGACACAAAAATACACACATATACATATGTATCTATACAAAATACACATATTTAGACGTGTGTGTGTATATATATATATATATATATATATATATATATATATCAGAAATAGAGAGTGAAACAGCGCTATATGAAGATAAACTGGGAAAGTGTACTAATATGTATATTTCACAGACTCTGTGTGGTGATATAGTGTATTATAGGTGTACAAAGAATAGATACCACAGTATGCTAATACAATCTATATACAGTCGTATGCAAAAGTTTAGGCATCCCTGGCAATTTACATGATTTTCATTTATAAATAAATGGGTGTTTGGATCAGCAATTTAATTTTGATCTGTCAAATAACTAAAGGACACAGTAATATTTCAGTAGTGAAATGAGGTTTATTGGATTAACAGAAAATGTGCAATATGCATCAAAACAAAATTAGACAGGTGCATAAATTTGGGCACCCCAACAGAAATATCAATATTTTCTAGGTGCTATGGTATCTTACAGCGCTTACACAATGTTCCTACTAGCTCCTGGGTACTAGAAGGGTACCTAGCTAGCCCTTAAATGGAGGTCTAAAGATTAAGAAAGAGACCTAGGAGCGCCAAAATTAGGCGGAGGAACTAAAATGACATTTGGCGGATGGGATACAGCCAAAAGGTGGATAAATAGCGTTATAAAATCCTCAATATAATGGATAAATGCACATAATCCAGTATCATTAAAAATATGTGCAAAATAGATACAATTTATTACAATTAAAACACATAAATAAAATCATGGATCCATGGTACAATGAGCACAAATAATATAAAACATTAGCATATAATAAAAACAAATGGTAATGGATTAAATGAAAAGATGTTGGTTGGACAATTATATCTGTCAATGGGAACCGTATTCCCTATATAAGGTGAAAATGTGCTTGGAAAAATGCACAAAAAATTAACCAAATTTGGGTGAAAGATAAGGGGGGTACCCCCTTGAAATATGAACAGTGTAAAAATGTGACTGTGACTGTCCAAACAGAAAAATCAAAAATCAAAAAATATAAAGTGAAAATGAAAAAATGGGAAAAAAAGCTGTATAAAAATGTGTCCGTGTCCAAAGTTAGTGATAAAAAACGGTGATAAACAATATCAGTGATATAAAGTTCAAAAATGATCTGTGTATTGTAAGTCAAACTTCCTTAAGTCTCCTCAAAAGAAGGTTCCAAACAATGTAAAGGTAGTGGGTAAGGGAGTGTCCGGTAAAACCTGGGTGTAATCCCTATATCCAACCTGTAAAAGAAATATACAATAGTGCAATAAAGCTAACAAATGTACATATATTATAGGAAAAAAGCTCACCAATTTTTGCCAACGCGTTTCGGCCCAAATCTGGGCCTTTTTCAAAGTCTTGATTCAAAGTTTTGATTTTTCTGTTTGGACAGTCACAGTCACATTTTTACACTGTTCATATTTCGAGGGGGTACCCCCCTTATCTTTCACCCAAATTTGGTTAATTTTTTGTGCATTTTTCCAAGCACATTTTCACCTTATATAGGGAATACGGTTCCCATTGACAGATATAATTGTCCAACCAACATCTTTTCATTTAATCCATTACCATTTGTTTTTATTATATGCTAATGTTTTATATTATTTGTGCTCATTGTACCATGGATCCATGATTTTATTTATGTGTTTTAATTGTAATAAATTGTATCTATTTTGCACATATTTTTAATGATACTGGATTTCGTGCATTTATCCATTATATTGAGGATTTTATAACGCTATATTTATCCACCTTTTGGCTGTATCCCATCCGCCAAATGTCATTTTAGTTCCTCCGCCTAATTTTGGCGCTCCTAGGTCTCTTTCTTAATCTTTAGAAATATCAATATTTAGTAGAGCCTCCTTTAGCAGAAATAACAGCCTCTCTATGCTTCTTATAGCCTGTAATGACTGTCTGGATTCTGGATGAAGGTATTTTGGACCATTCCTCCTTGCAAAACATCTCCAGTTCAGTTAGGTTTGATGGTTGCCGAGCATGGACAGCCCGCTTCAAATCACCCCACTTCAAATCGCCCCACAGATTTTCAATGATATTCATGTCTGGGGACTGGGATGGCCATTCCAGAACATTGTACTTGTTCCTCTACATAAATGCTAGAGTAGATTTTGAGCAGTGTTTTGGGTCGTTGTCTTGTTGAAATATCCAGCCCCGGCATAACTTCAACTTTGTGACTGATTCCTCAACATTATTCTTAAGTATCTGCTGATATTGAGTGGAATCCATGCAACCCTCAACTTTAACAAGATTCCCAGTACCTGCACTGGCCACACAGCCCCACAGCATGATGGAACATCCACCAAATTTTACTGTGGCTAGCAAGTGTTTGTCTTGGAACGCTGTGTTCTTTTGCCGCCATGCATAACGCCCCTTGTTATGACCAAATAACTCAATCTTTGTTTCATTAGTCCACAGCACCTTCTTCCAAAATGAAGTTGGCTTGTCCAAATGTGCGTTTGCATACCTCAAGCGACTCTGTTTGTGGCGTGTGTGTGCAGAAAAGGCTTCTTCCGCATCACTCTCCCATACGCTGAATTGTTGGAACGATGCACAGTGACACCATCTGCAGCAAGATGATGTTGTAGGTCTTTGGAGGTGGTCTGTGGGCTGTTTCTGACCATTCTCACCATCCTTTGCCTTTGCCTCTCCGATATTTTACTTCTGGCCTTAACAAGAACTGTGCCTGTGGTCTTCCATTTCCTCACTATGTTCTTCACAGTGGACACTGACAGCTTAAATCTCTGCTATAGCTTTTTGTAGCCTTCCCCTAAACCATAATGTTGAACAATCTTTGTTTTTAGGTCATTTGAGAGTTGTTTTGAGGCCCCCATGTTGCCACTCTTCAGAGGAGAGTCAAAGAGAACAACAACTTGCAATTGGCCACCTTAAATACCTTTTCTCATGATTGGATGCACCTGTCTATGAAGCTCAAGGTTTAATGGGCTCACCAAACCAATTGTGTGTTCCAACTAATCAGTGCTAGGTAGTTACAGGTATTCAAATCAACAAAATGAAAAGGGTGCCCAAATTTATACACCTGACTAATTTCATTTTGATGCATATTGCACATTTTCTGTTAATCCAAAAAAACTAATTTCACTACTGAAATATTACTGTGTCCTCCAGTTATTTGATAGATCAAAATGCAATTGCTGATCCAAACACCCAATTATCTATAAATGAAAATCATAGAAATTTCAGGGGTGCCTAAACTTTTGCATACGACTGTATCTAGATATAGTCTGGTAATGGATCTGGATTCTGCCAGATCTCTACACCTCCACTGAATACATATAATATATATACACAAACGTCACTGGTATCTGACAGCAGGTGAATATAACTACTTAAATAGGCAATCCTTAGGAGAGAGTGTCTATTAGGTATCCTTAGGTTCAGTTCCAAATATTCCCCAGGAAGTGCAGCTCAGTCCAAGCAAAAAAAGATTCACCTCTTCAGGAGAGGATCCTCCTAGGTATTCTATGGAATAGAGAAAAGACAAGCGCACGGGGGGTCCACCTAGTGCAATAAACGACAAACTTGGTGACTTCAAAATAAAAAGATGTACAGCACACTCACGTGATTCCATCTTAAATGTATGAGATATGTTAAAGATGGTTGTACTATAATAGCAGATGCTCCTCCTCCGGGAAACCTCCTGCCTGGATCAGACTGCGCCTTGGGACACACTCAGACTGCAGGCGAGTACACCTCCACGTGTACAGCTAGTCAGAAGTCCTATATCTTTATTAAAAGAGGGGCAGAGCCAGGAACTACTATATACAAAGGAGTTTATTCAGACATGTATTTATATACAAGTGTCAGTAAAAGGTTCACAAAGTAGGAGGTCACAAACGACCATAAAATATAAAACCACATAAAAACATTCAGAAATATATAAAAACAAAAAATGTTCACATAAACTTGCTAACAGCACGAGTCTGATCATCAGCTGCAGCAGAAGATGAACCACATGCAGCTGATCAGCTATTTAGCCGTTTTGCAAGCAGATAATGAATGTTGAATGGCGGGGGGCGAAGTCTGACTAGTTTTGTCGCGCTATTGGCTACTTCTTCAGAGGTCTATCTATTTGTGCAAAGAGTCAGCACTCACTGTTCCTTTTCCAAGCCGGGGTGCATCCTACAAAGTGATATACAAAATGAGTCCAAAGAGGGCACTCACCGTGTATCAAAAGTGTTTAATCCAATCAGACAATCAGACAAGTGAACAAAACACTGTTTTGTTCACTTGTCTGATGATGGGGTTAATCCCAGAAAACGTTTACTGATGGATTAAACACTTTTGATACACGGCGAGTGCTCTCTTTGGACTAATTTTATATATATACAGTATATATATATATATATATATATATATATATATATATATGGAACAGAGAAAAGACAAGCGCACAGGGAGTGCACCTAGTGCAATAAGTTTCAAACTTCTTATCCTTAAGTAAAGAAATTAAGCACCCTCACGTGATTTCACCTCAAACTTGTGAGGTATGTATCAAGCCCTTGAAATATGGTTATAGATGATCTTTATGAATCCTTAAGTTATTTCTGATGGTCTTAGACAGAGTGCATACACCCTCAGGTGCAGTGACTACAAAAACCTTCTTGTTAACAGGAGGTGACAGAACCAGGATTAAGTGTATACAAGGGTTTATTGATACATATTACCACAGTAAATCATAAAAACAGAAGGGTCACAAACAGCCATTAAAACACAGTGAAATAAAATAATAAAATATATATAACGATTGCAAACACTGTTTCTAACAGCATGAGCCAAATCAGCGATAAATGCAGAACCTTAACCGCAACAGCTGATCGGCTATTTCACCGTTTTCAAACAGTGTGGAAATGACAGGGGCGGAACCTGATGAGTTTCGTAGCGCTATTGGCTACTTCATCAGAGGTAGAGGCCGCCCCCCAACACTCTCAATATGTACAGAAACACTCCTGGCAAATTGATACTTTGGAGGCCATCTTAGTTAGTGGCATTTCATCGCCCCCATTAATGTAAAACCTGATACGGATCTTACTTGATTTTTCTAAATATTAAAATTTATTAGTACAATTTACTCTTGCAGGCAAGTGGCTTAACGCTTATTCTAAAAACATCATTTCATTAGAAGGTAGAATTCCTTCAAGTTAACAATAAGTGAGATGAGGTGAATCAGATTATACTCCCCCTACAGGGAATGGTTTAAAATTACCTGTCACCTACAAATGGAGTACACTTATATGGGAATTCCATATGCTATGTAGCCTAACAATAAACCATATATAGCATCCTGTAGAAAGTGTTATAGTTCACTTCACTTTCTTGTCACTGTAAGTACACTGAAAATAAGATAAAATAAAAACAGTAATATTTAAATGAAATAAAACAGCATAAATTCACTTGCATCTGTTCATAATTCAGGGGCTTTAGAGCATTGGTTACTGATAGTTAATAAATATCATATAATTATATCAGCTGGTCACATGTATATCAAAATATAATTCTATGTTGATTATATCCCTTCACAAGAATGCCGCCAGATCTATATCCTTATTTAGGCCAGACGGTTCAAGAGTATTCAGGGTATATATCCAGTAGGTTTCCCTTCTGCGTAAATCAATTAACCTGCTGCCCCTCTCATCCCTTTCTCCACTTGTTCAATGGCTTTAATGTGAAAATCGACTTTATTTTTATTATGGGACTTCACAAAATGATTGATTAGTGGATTTTTTAAAATGCCTGCCTCTATGTTTTTCATATGCTCCGGGCATCTTATCTTCAGTCCCCTTTTAGTTCTACCTACATACCTCATCGGTGTCTTGCATGTACATTCTAGCAGGTATACCACATAGTTTGATTTGCAATGAAGTAGTTTTTTTTTGGGAAATGTTTCTGCACTTATAGTTGCATCTGCAAACTTGTATTTTATGTTGCTGTTTGTATGTTCGCAGCACACACAGTTTTTTCTAGAAGACTTGTAGAAACCTTTAAGGCCATTTATCCCAAAGCCAGTAGTTTTTCTCTTTTTCTTCAAAATACTAGGGGTTAGCATATTTTTAAAATTCACATTCTTCCTAAAGGTAATGTCAGGTTTATCTCCTATTGCCTCTTTTAGTAGGGGGTCTTTCTTTAAGATGGACCAGTGTTTATTCATGATATTTTTAATTCGCCAGAAACCAACATTAAATGTAGTGACTAGGTTTACCCTATTTCTTTTCCTGTGTGTGATGCCCTGGTGACTTGTAGGGGGTTCACCCTGGTTTGTCACTAATTGATTGGCTTCCCCATTTATAAGTGTATTTCTGTATAATATCTTAGCTTTTTTCATATGCTTCAATTATCACTTTTTCTTGAAAGTGTTTCTCTCTGAACCTATTCTTTAGATGTTCAGCTTCTTTTTTAAAGTCTACTGCTCTAGTGCAATTTCGTTTCAACCGTTGGAATTGCCCAAATGGTATGTTCTCAATCCATCTTGGATGGTGAGCACTTTTGGCATCTAGATAACCGTTTGTATCTGTATCTTTACGGTATAGCTTGCTACATATCTCACCATCCACTATATGCAGAGTAACATCTAGAAAATGTATTTAATCTCTATTGCAGTTTTGGGTGAAATGTAGGTTCATACTATTGGCATTCAGGATCATCACATAATCGTTCCATGAGGACTCATTGCCCTCTCATATGATCAGGATGTCGTCAATGAACCTTCGGCAGAATATTCTTTTGCAAATAAAACTTGTCCTCAAATTGGAAATAGTTCTTTTGCAGGACAAATTTTATAGAGTCTAGAATGAACTCTCTCTGTGTGTCCTTTATGTTACTATCATGTTCTAGAAAATGTCTAATAGCACAAATCCCTTAATCATGTGGAATAGACATGTATATGTAGGTTTCCACTTTAGATCCTTCACGATCTGTAATATATGAGGAGTATCTCTTGGATATGACCTCAAATTCAAGACCATAGGTTTCAGGTAGACATCCACATATTCAGACAGCCTCGCTGTCAGGGAATCAATCCCTGAAATAATGGGTCTACCCGGTGGTCTTTCAAGTTGTTAAAGGATCTTGGGTAAGTAATAAAATACTGTCATCTTGGGTTCCTCATTGGCTAAATATTTCCACTCTCTAAGATCTAGTACTAGTTCTTGATTCCCTCTATTTATATGTTCCATGTATTCTTTTAGGAAACTCTTAGTAGGGTCACCCCTCAATGTAATATACGTTTCAGCATCATTGAGTTGTCGGTATGCCTCTAACAAATAGTCTTCTTTATCTTGGAGGAC
The DNA here is from genome assembly GCF_027579735.1 of Bombina bombina. Taxonomy (NCBI): domain Eukaryota; kingdom Metazoa; phylum Chordata; class Amphibia; order Anura; family Bombinatoridae; genus Bombina; species Bombina bombina. The sequence continues at coordinate 1,133,327,653 of NC_069501.1, forward strand.
AATGCCTCCGCCTTTGTCCGCCTGTAGAATTACTAGATGTTCATTTTCCATCAGACTTTCTTTATCCTTCAAACTCATATTGTGATTCCTTACTTTGTATTGTGTATACATCTTTGTGCATTCTAGTATTACCTGGTCTTTGAATTGTGCAATGTATTTGCCTTGGGACTGAAGTTATATATTATAACTCTTTCCATTCAAATAACTTGGCATATACCATATACCCCTTTTAACTTTTTTTTAATATTACTATGAATATTTCTTATTAGATAGTGTATATATGAGTGTAACACTTTATTTTAATGTACTTATTTGGTGTTTGGTGCAACTCTTTATTTAGCACAACCCGTTACGCAAACACGTATTTTGCACAAACCCGGCGAGTGCGGTTGTGTTTTCTTTGAAGTTAGTGTGGGTGGGATATTTCATTATCGCACGCTAACTTACCGCACCATTTGTAATCTAGCCAGTCAGTTATGTCTCTAAGTTTAAGATTATATCAGGAGTGTTTCAGGGCAAATCTGATCTTGTTTGCTACATTTGTCTTGGAGGATTCTTCCTTCTCCTTGACATATGGCCTTTCTCTTTTCCAGTGAATTCCTGACATATGCCGTTTCATTTGTCAAGTTAATCTATGACACATGCCTGTTCGCTTCTCCAGTAAGTTACTGACACATGGCTTTTCTCTTTTCAAGAGTTTTCTGCCTATACTATAGATCAGGGTCAGGGTCATCCAAACTATGGCTTAGGGGCCACATCTAGATCTCATGTGGCCCTCAGCACCACTGAGCAGAAAACACACATCAGTAATATGTTACTGAAAAAGCAGCTACACCCTTCTCTTTAGGTAATTATGTGTGTGTATTTGAACCAAATTGTGTCATTTTTAACTTGAAACATGATTAGAATCTAATTTGTATTTGACACATTACCTTTAAAGGGTCATGAAACTCACAATTTTATTTCATGACCCAAATAGCACATACAACTTTAAACAACTTTCCAATTTATTTTTATTATAAAAATTACTTTATTCTCTCTGTATCTTTTGTCGATGGAGCAGCAATGCAGCAATGCACTACTGGGAGCTAACTAAACACATCTGGTGAGCCAATGAAAAGTGGCATATATTTGCAGCCACCATTCAGCAGCTAGCTCACAGTAATGCATTTTTGCTACTGAGCCTGCCTAGGTATGCTTTTCAACAAAGAGTTCCAAGAGAATGAAGTAAATTAGATAATAGAAGTAAAATGGAAAGTTGCTTAAAATTTTTTGTTCTGTCTGAATCATGAAAGAAAAATGCTGGGTTTCATGTCCCTTTAAGCATAAGTGTAAGTCTTATTTAATGGGGCCTGCAGCAATTCCCACCATTGGTAACCGGCCCTCCATATAAAAATATTGGAGCACAATTTCTGTAGATTATAATGTCTCTCTAAATCTATTTTTCATTTTTTTGTACATACTGTTTTGAATAATATTTATGCAAATCTCATAGACACAACTACAATGAAAACACAAGAAAGTTTGTTTATTTGTTATCTGTTATTATCCTTTTAAATCAAACTCGTAGTACAGTACTGAATAATTAATTAACCAACATGGCATTTTAGCAGACATAGCTTAAACAAAGTAATACCGGTCAATAAAAGAAAACTCAACACCACAGATAGTTCCTGTCTAACCTTGTTTACCACCAGGTACCTTGCACAGAGAGCACAAACATAATGCATGTGTATTCATCTGAACATATACCTTTTAGTAAAATACTTATGTGCCGCTCAGCAGGTCACCAACCAATCAATACTTCTGGATTTAAATTGTAAATCCTTAATAAATTAATTTATTTAACATTTTATTTCGCTATTTTGATGTCACTTTCTACCTAATTGGAGTTAGATGGAGTAGCAGCTTTGTTCCAGCATAAAGTATTTTTATTTTGTACAGATAAAGAAAGGGAGGATATGACACGTACAGCATACCCACTAATTCTATTGTTTAGTCACCCTCTGGCCTCTTTCAGGGTTTTCTGAGGCTCACTCTTAGGGGGCTTTTTTGTTAGTTACCCTTTGGGTTGTCCTGCAGAAGCAGACAGGACCTGTATGGATGCTTTACAGCTTATCTGCATTCTCCACCTGTGCAGATTCTGAACTACTGCACTCAGATGTTCAGTACACCTGGTCAAGACATACCCATGGATTTTCTTAGGTTGTATGTTTCTTTAGGTAAATGCTGAGCTGTAGATTAAAGGGACACTTAAAACCTGATAAAAATCCTTAAAACTAATTTATTATTATGAATTAAAGTCAATTAACCACTGCTGTCTGTTTTATTTGTTCAACTTACCCCAAAGTGTTGAAAAATATTCTTTTAAAGAAGAATGCTAAATAGGTGCTTTTTTCTCCAATGTATGGTGCCATATTGTAGCGTAAGTTACACTGAGGCACAGCAGTCACATGCTCAATGCAGAGTCACATGACACACACACGGCATATTTCCCTGTAATGTATGTATAGAGTAATAATAGCTGCAGCACTCGCTCACCTTTTTGCAGAGCTGGTGCTGCAGTTTATGCAGCAAATCTGTTACTGAAATTCAATATTTTATTAATATCCTTTTGTATGTAAAAAAGTTTAGTGTTTAAACTTTAGCACTCCATAACGTTCCTTAACTGTGTGAATGCACGGATCCAGGCAGGGTTATAAATGAATAAGCTCCCGGTCCAGAGAGGGAGGGGGGCTCCAGTCCGTGGAAGAAAACACTGAATTAATACTGCTGTATATACTTTTACCTGATTTATTCAATACAATACAATATTTGTTTTTTAAGAGGTTTTTATATCTTTTTTCTGGCACCTATAAAGGTGGAGCTGGCTCCGCAATATTCTTGCTGGATTCTAAAATTCAAATAAGTTTGTCAACTCCATGATTTAAATGATTACGCGTGGGTAGTAGCAATTTTATTGTGTGGGAGTAAATATACAATTATTTTATAATGCAATGACCTTTAATGTCCTTTTAAATCCTTTATAACACTTAAGAGTTAATATATTTACAGCCGCTTTTCTTTTCTTCTTGCAGATCTGCTGTTGCCGGCATTATCCAGGAAATCCACGATGAAAGACAAGAATTTTGTTTTTATGTTGTGAATGAGCTTTGCATACTGAAAGAGACCATAAACAACACCCAAGCTAATATCCTGTATTTCAAGCTAAAAAAATAGTCTTATGTTGTGAAAAGGAAATGTGAACTTTTTAGATCAGATGAATGAACATAGTTTCCAAAAACTTTTCAGTACCAACATCATTTTGTGATGGGAACATAAGCTCTTACAGAGAAGTGCTGAGAAGGGAGCACATGGTACAGGTGTGGTGTAATGCACAGATAATGAATCAGTAAAAATCTGCCGACTTGATATTTCACAAGACAGAATGGAACCTGGGGACATAAGGTAAATGTTTCATTCTTTTACTGTACAGGGTTCTTTTTTTTTTTTTTTACATTTTAAAGGGACAGTCTACACCGTAGTAATGTTAGTCTTACCTAAAAATTATGTTATATAATTCTGCACATAGTGCAGAATTATATAACATTATATTAGCGTTAGCTTTATAAAACATAATATTCCCTGTGAATTTTTATAAAAAAGACTGTTTTTCAGACCCGCTCTCTGTGCTCTTCTGAGCGGGTCTGTTTTTATCACAGAGTGCATCTGGCCAGCTGTCTAGTCACAGCCTGGCCCGACCGCGCCATTACACTCAGTGCAGCTCGCTCCCGCTGCCAAGCTCTGCCCACTGATGACATCAGAATCTGGGCTGTGTCAAGGCACTTTGCTGAATAGCATTGAGCGTATCTCTTAAAACAAGTTAGTTTAACCTCCTGTTTGCTAGTACAACTGAATTACTGTGTCGCAAAATTATGTAGGTTTAAAAAGTGTGTCACCAACATGAAAAGTTTGGAAAGCTCTGATCTAAGGTAAGACTTTAAGATGACCAAGGTGTAGACTGTCCCTTTAACCCAAAAAGTTTTGCAGATTAGGGATGGAAGAAGAAACAGATCAAACTAAGAATTATCACATTTTTTAAGAAAATGATAAATATTGTTAAAGGGTTATAAATCTTTAAACCATCTATACCTAAAAATCTCTATATTATGAAAAGCAAGATAAAGTATTGTAAATTTACTTACTTTTAATAAAAAAATAAGCTTCTAAATAATTTAAATTCTTATATTAAATTCTACATAAATCCACTGCAACGACCGCCATTAAAAGTAGGCAGATTGTTGCTAAATGCCTGTATCGTGATTCAATCAATCGTGATGGAGTAGAAATGTTCTAATTATCATCATGAAACTATCTGTCTTCAAAATCACATGCACAATAATGACAATTAGAAATTGCATGCACACTGATTATAAATCTTCCAGTTGGACATCTTTGTTTCTTCAAATGAGCACATGCATAATTGAAGCGCCCAGTTAGAATTGTCGGCGCTTGGTTGGTGACGCGCCTCAATACAGAGCAGAGATGTGTTCCACTTTGCACATGCGTGAGACTACGATGTTCTACAACAGGTCTACCTAGGTAGACCATTGTGATAGGGCCCGCATAATGAGAATAACCATTGGTTAGGCATAGGGCTGGGCGATATGGATTTTATTAAAAATTACTATAACACCTTAATTTTTCAATAAAACGTTTATTTAGCTAGGTAGCTATTAAATAGTTAATAACTATTTAATAACTATTGTACCTAGTTAAAATAAATACAAAGTTGCCTGTAAAATAAATATAAACCCTAAGCTAGCTACAATGTAACTATTAGTTATATTGTAGCTATCTTAGGGTTTATTTTATAGGTAAGTATTTAGTTTTAAATAGGAATAATTTAGTTAATTGTAGTAATTTTATTTATATTTATTTAAATTATATTTAAGTTAGGGGGGTGTTAGGGTTAGACTTAGGTTTAGGGGTTAATACATTTAATATAGTTGCGGCGACGTTGGGGGCGACAGATTAGGGGTTAATAAATGTAGGTAGGTGTCACCGATGTTAGGGACGGCAGATTAGGGGTTAATAAGATTTAACTAATGTTTGCGAGGCGGGAGTGCCGCGGTTTAGGGGTTAATATATTTATTGAAGTGGCGGCGATGTCCGGTCGGCAGATTAGGGGTTAAAAAATGTATTTAAGTGTTTGCGATGTGGGGGGGGGGGCTCGGTTTAGGGGTTAATAGGTAGTTTATGGGTGTTAGTGTACTTTTTAGCACTTTAGTTAAGAGTTTTATGTTACGGTGTTAGCCCATAGAACTCTTAACTACTGACTTTTAAATGCGGTACCAGTCTTGACAGGAGAGGGTCTACCGCTCACTTTTTCCAAGACTCGTAATACCGGCGTTAGGAAAATCCCATTAAAAATATAGGATACACAATTTACGTAAGTGGATTTGTGGTATACTCGAGTCGCGGAAAAAGTGAGCGGTACACCTGTACCTGCCAGACTCGTAATACCAGCGGGCGTTAAAAAGCAGCGTTGGGTCCTCTCAACGCTGCTTTTTAAGGCTAACGCAAAAATCGTAATCTAGCCGAAAGTTTGTGTGTAATGTTTACCATAGAATAGTATATATCTAACTAAATTTGTACGTTATATTTTCTTTGTACATTATGGGGTTGATAACACTCATTTATAAAAGCTTATCAACGAAAAAATCATCAACTTTAATGGTAAATTTTTTAGAAAAATCATTAGATAATCTTGTAATCAACTTCTATATTGTACCCTTATCACCCAGGAAATCCACCTATTGTAACTGAGAGATTTTTGCTATCAAAGTTGCACTTACCTGGTTTCCTCTCCAGGCTCTTCTGAATGGGTCTTGGTTTTCAAAAGCACTTCGCGGGTGCGCTGTCTAATCATAGCGTGCCCGATCGCGACATTAAACGGAATGTAGCTCACTCCCGCTACCAGACCAGAGCGGGCTACATTCAGTTCAATGGCGCGATCGGGCGTGATGTGATTAGACAGCACGCCCAACAAGGGCTTTTGAAAACCAAAACCAAAAGAGCCTGGAGAGGAGACCAGGTAAGTACAACTTCCATAGCAAAAATCTCTCAAAGCTTTTGATTTTGAAAACTGCTGCTAATATAATGTAATATAATTCTACACATAGTGCAGAATTATATAACATTATTTTTAAGTTTACTGTCCCTTTAAGGTGATGAGCTGCACATACAACCCATTTTTCTTAATTTGTGTTATCATGTTCTATATAAATGAAAATTATCATGTTATAATATAATCCACATAATACCTGAAAATGTGTAAATCGCAAGAATATGAGCTATAAATCACTTTTATTGTGTAACATTTTATATACAGATACAAATCCCCAAATCCAGAATAAAAAAATCCAGAATTATTCCAAAATCCAAACTTTATTAAAAACTACCATTTTTCTCTGCCAGTAAATTACAATATTCTATGCCTGTGTCTTTGTTTTTTGTTGTTTTTTTTGTATTCTAAATTGCAAATGATAGACTATGTATATAGACTTTCTGATTAGAATATTGTATAATTAGGAGCCTGAAAGAATATTTAGGAGCCAGACAGTGGAATTTGTATTTAGATATATGGAGAATAACCCAAAAACTAGGAGCCAGGGGTAAAATTCTAGGAGCCAGAAGCTCCCTGACTCCTGGGTTTGTCTAGCCCTGGTATACTATGCAAGCAAAGGTATTACAATGATATAAAAGTACCTTTAGGTTGCATGTATAAGATATATTATGAAACGTAAAGATTTCCTAGATGGCATAAGATATTGTTTACACTTTGTCCCATCCCCTTTCCAAGCTTTCCTGTTTTACAGATGCAAATCCAATTCTTTTCTGGCCCTAAGCAGTTTGGACAAAGGGATTTGTACCTGTATTTTACAATAACTTGGAGGTTATAAGATAAATCACTGCAACATTAGTTTTTCAGGGTGATTGACATGCCCTGCTGTTGCGCAATTGAGGTGGAAAACACAAAGGAGCATATTTATCAAGCTCCGTATAGAGCTTGAGGCCCCTTGTTTCTGGCGAGCTCTGAGGCGGTGGACAGAAATCAACCCGATCGAATTCGATCGGGTTGATTACACTCCCAGCTAGCACAAGAACTGCTGGTGCAATGATAAATGCTAACACTATGTGCAGAATTGTATAACAAATTTTGCTAGGTTTACTGCCCCTTTAAGAATGAATTAACTTATACTGTTTAAGAGGGTTTATAAAAAAAATACTCTGAAAACCCCCCCATTAATAAACTGTGATATTTTCACTTCCAGCAATATTTTACAATTTCTGTTTTTCATCTTGTTTTCTTCTCAATATTTTGCTAAGATATCTTAAAGTTTCTAAAAAATAATTATAGTTTATAAAAATATGCAGAAAGATAAAATGAGCAACTTGTGATATCCAATGGTGTAAAATTATTACAACAATGAACTGAAACAGTTTATTTCAGTTATTTTAGTCAATAAGCCACCGTGAGGATTGAGTACCAGAGTCTTTTTTATTTATATTGGTTTGAAATGCTTATTCCCTCCTATGTACAGGGATGTTAAACTGTCAGTTTCATTGTTATAGTAAGGGAAACACTAAGGGCTTGATTTATCATCCATAGGCGGATAGGGTCATACATATTTGCCCCTGCCCGCCCGGCTTGTCCTCTGGCGGGCAGCAATCCGCTGAGCGCATTTGCCATTGCACACAAACGCTCTTGTGTGCTTTTGTGCAACCCACCCCATGCCCACGCACAGCCAATCACGCACAGGCAGGAGCTATCAATCTCCCCTGTCGGAAGAGCCTGGGGGGATTGAAATTCTCCACATACAGAGGTGGAGAACAGGGCAGGGAGGCAGCAGTTTGCTGCAGTTGAAGGGGAGAGTAGGGCTTGATAAATCAAGCCCTAAGCAGTTGCTTATACTTAATAGAAAGCAATATCTATTATTCATCCATTTTAATAGATTTTACCTTTTATTTATTTTTTACACTATGTTTGTGTGGTCTTGTACTTCCTGTCAGAGCCCTACAAGGAGGAGGAGACCTTTGCAGGAAGGTTTATCTTAGTCTAATGTCATTAAACGTCTAGGCTCTTGAATTGACTAGATAACATGGAGTCAGATTTGTTCATGCCCAGAACTGACAAAGTAAACATTCTCCACTCTTATCACACTGGGGGCAAGGACTACACTAAGAATTTCTAAGTGCTAATTGTTCAAGGAATCAAGTAAGTTGTTTGCTATTTTTTTACCACAATCTGTTCTTTTTATTGTTTTCTTTGATTTAACATATATATTATGTTTTTTTCCAAAGATCAATGTTTAATATCCCTTTTACTACTGAGGTATTTTGAAATTAATATTGTTAAATCAAGTTGTTAACAATTTAATCTTCAACTTGAACATGGAATAAAATGCTGTACTAGTATTGACATTGCAAAATCACTTGTTATCATACAATATATAAAATAGTTCTTACTTATACTTAAAATAATAATTAATGACATACATACACCTTCTATCCTAATTACAACAATCTGATAAAAATAACAGGAAACAACTTGCAGAACACAACGTATGTTCATAATACTTCCACCTTCAGATGGGAAATGAGATCATTCGTTTGAGAATTTGAGGTCACTGTATTGGTGCTGGTATATTTATTAGATGATTTATAGCAGAATAATCCCAGCCATATAATACTGACTCTTCATTTATGATACATTGTTGTTTGCCATGTTTTAGATGAGGTTTTCTTGCACATATTTGACTATTCTGAGACATAAAATTATTATTAAAGAAAAACAAATTGCAATACTATTCAGTAGTGCAATATGTTAGATTTTCAATAAAGAAATATTTGTTTAAAAACAAAACTCCTTTCACGACTATTACTCAACACTTTACAACTTAAAAAATGATTCCACGACGCGTGGATCTCTTCCAGACCTAGTTTCTTATATAATACAGGCACAGCTACCTCAGATAACACCCAAGCAACTCCAACAGCTCAATAACCTCATTTCCCAACCTGAACTTTTTGTGGCTATTAAAGCACGCAACAACGAGAAAAGTCCAGGCCCTGATGGTTTTACTGGAAAATACTACCACACTTTCTCCTCCCTACTCTTACCCCATCTCATCCAGCTCTTTAATGAAGTAACAGATACTATTCCTTTCCCCCAATCAATGCTAGAAGCGCAAGTAGTAGTAATCCCAAAACAAGGAAAACCTCCCACTACGCCCGCAAATTTTCGCCCAATATCCCTCCTAAACACGGATATTAAACTGTACGCCAAAATATTAGCCACTCGCATCAACACCATCCTACCATCAATCGTTCACATTAATCAAGCTGGGTTCACCAAAGACAATACCACCAAAATTCTTCTTTTAATGGAACACGCGGCCACCAATAATATTCCCTCCGCATTCATTTCAAGGGATGCGGAGAAAGCCTTCGATAGACTAAATTGGCAATTTCTACAGATGACACTAAAACTATTTGGCTTTGACCTATCCTTTATAGGAAAAGTTTTAAAATTAAATTAAACGATACACTATCCCACCCATTCGACATCACAAATGGCACACAACAGGGATGCCCCTCTCCCCCATACTATTTGTCCTCGCTATGGAGGTTTTAGCCTCTCACATAAGGCACAACTTCATGGATTTAGAATTGCTCATCAGGAGTACAAAGCTACCCTATATGCCGACAATCTTTTCCTTACACTCACACAACCCCAATTATCAATCCCTTCCCTTAAACAGACACTCCATACCTATGGCACTTTCTCCAACTTTAAGATCAACATCACCAAATCGGAACTACTGCCCGTCGGGCTACATATGGATGAGCTCTAATCAATTCAATCAGTAGCCCGTTTTCGTCCCCAACTCCACTCTATAAAATACCTAGGGGTTCACATATCCCCACACAGACAGGTAACTCTCAATTCAAATTTTAAAGCCATATCCGACGCGACACACTCCCTTCTGAAATCCTGGAGCAGCAAGCCAATCTTGTGGTTGGGTAGGATTAACTAGGTCAAAATAATCCTCCTCCCTAAGCTACTATACCTCTTCCAAACCTTACCAATCCCTTTCCCAAAATCTCTAATCCACAATCTTTAAAAGTCTATCATTTCGTACATATGGTAACACAGGAGACCACGGATAGCTACTGCCACACTTTACTGCCCCAAAGAGTTGGGTGGACTCGGGATCCCAAACCTAAGACAATACAGTTTAGCCTCTTTTTACTCTAGAAACATACACTGGAGCTCCTAGAACACTTATTATCTAACACTAACCATCTCGGCAGCAAATGTTGGCTACCCCCGACCAAGAGGAACCTACTGACACATCTTCCAACAATAACCAAAGAAACTTTCAAGCTATGGGACACACATATTAAACAATATAACCATATCTCTACAATACCCTCACCGTTAACCCCCCTTCATGAGAACCCCGACTTCCCCTTTAAACTACCCGCGCAAGCAACCTAAGCACCCCATATTTCTAAATCTTCTCCCTGCCTCACAATAATTACGAATGGAAAACCCAAACCTTTATCTGAAATTGCGCTCATCCTAGAGAACACACATGTAAATTGGTTTTGACACCAACAACTCTCGGATTTCCTTTCAAAACACCCCCAAAAAGCTCAACTCTCACGCACTCTAACCAGCTTTGAAAGTAGCTGCATTTACAATATCCTTAATAAAGGTTTCCTCTCTTTCACACATCAATTACTCATGCAAACACATAATACGTCCCTCTATTCCTACACACAGAAATGGGAAAGAGAAATTGGTACTACCCAAACCCACAAGGAATGGCTAAAAATCTTTTTCCTACATGACAAAATCCTCATCCTCCATTTACGTAATGGAAATGAATGTCAAACTTTTATATAGATGGTATTACACCCCATACTGACTGCACACCATCCTCTTCGCGCACCTACCAGAGTGCTGGAGAGGCTGTAAAGCAATAGGCACCCACACACACATATGGTGGACATGCCCCATCGCTCAGACATACTGGGAGGCAATCAAAACTGAATTTTTTTTTTTTTTATCCATAACTCTTGAAATTAACATCTGGTTCTTCCTTTTTAACAAATTCACCCAAGTTAAATGCCAATTATGACTAGCACTATTAAAGGGACAGTCAACACCAGAATTTTTGTTGTTTAAAAAGATAGATAATCCCTTTATTACCCATTCCCCAGTTTTGCAAAACCAACACTGTTATATTAATACACTTTTTACTTCTGTGACTAACTTGTATCTAAGCATCTTCTGACCGCCCCTAATCACATGACTTTTAGTTATTATCTATTGACTTGCATTTTAGCCAATTAGTGCAGTGTCTGCCACTAGCCACGGGCGTGATAACAATGCTATCTATATGGCCTACAAGAGCAAGCTCTCCCCTGCTGTGAAAAGTAAATAAAATAGAGGCGGCCTTCAAGGGCTTATAAATTATCATATGAGCCTTTCTAGTTTTGCTTTCAACTAGAATACCATGAGAACAAAGTAAAATTGTTGATAAAAGTAAATTGGAAAGTTGTTTAAAATTACATGCCCTATTTGAAAAATTAAAGTTTTTTTGGACTTGACTGTCCCTTTAACTATCATGACAAACTCAGCAAAAAGGCTGATACCCAAAAACTGGAAATGTCATAATCTTCCATCCATCCCTTCTTGGAAAGAAATGACCAGCCAGTCTCTCCAACTTGAAAAATACCACTACACTAACAATAAACAAAACAGAGGACTACCACTCAATCTGCTTCCTCTGGGAAGAATATCTTAACCATAAACCTTCCCCACCCACGACTTGAAAATGTACATCGGCATCCTCAAACTTAAAGACATCAACTACAACTACACTTCACCAAGAGAATTGATGACGGACCTCCTTTCCCCTTGCCAGTTAACTATTCATTTCTACAGCCTAACAAATAAAAAATAACAGTTTTTCCCTGCAGGAACCATTTAATCTATATTATACCTAATGCAGTTTAAACCCATGCGTATACCGGTTAATTTAATTTATAACCATATCTCTTGTTAACAACCTGCAACATGTAACTCATTTCTAAAGAACATTACTTTTCTTTTATGTTCATAAGATAAAAAAACTTGTTGCACATGTAACTACCTTTTACCTTTTCATGTTTGTATTGGTTATATAATTTTTAATAAAGCATTTGAAAAAACAAACAAAAAAAAAACAAAACAAAACCTACTTTAACTGCTATCTATTCCATTATTTTCATTTTGGGGCCAATAACCCCTTAGTGACAAGAGCACTTTTCAATTTTCTGACCATTTGGGACCAAGGCTATTTTTACATTTCTGCGGTGTTTGTTTTTAGCTGTAATTTTCTCTTACTCATTTACTGTACCCACACATATTATATATAGTTTTTCTCTGCATTAAATGGACTTTCTAAAGATACCATTATTTTCATCATATTTTATCATTTACTATAATTTTTTAAATAAAATATGATGAAAAAACCCCCACACATTTTCTAACTTTGACCCCCCAAATCTGTTACACATCTACAACCACCAAAAAACACCCATGCTAAATAGTTTTAAAATTATGTCCTTAGTTTAGAAATACCCACTGTTTACATGTTCTTTGCTTTTTTTGCAAGTTATAGGGCAATAAATGCAAGTAGCACTTTGCTATTTCCAAATAATTTTTTCTTCAAAATTAGCAATAGTTACATTGGAACACTGATATCTGTCAGGAATCCCTGAATATCCCTTGACATGTATATTTTTTTTAGTAGACAACCTAAACGGGGATATTAATCAAAGGCTCAACTATGCTGCATTCGCCGGCACCAATACGCTCGTCTAACATCGCTGCCGCGGGCCTGAATACGATCTCCATATTTATAAAAAGAGCTGGCAAAAAGACGCTCACCAAGTACGGGGCGATGAGCATCGGACTGTTGTTAACTAGTAGTCATCAATCTCGCGTCTTTTCAGCTTTTTACCAACTTTATTTATACCCTGTCACTAAACACCGCCACTATACTAAAATGTTTAACCCCTATCCCGCCACTCCCGGACCCCGCCTCAACTTTAATAAAGTTATTAACCCCTATCCCGCCGCAACCTAAATAAAAGTATAAACCCCTATCCCGCCGCTTCTGGACCCCGCCGCCACTAAATAAACGTATTAACCCCTAAACCTCTGGCCTCCAACATCACTATAATTAACTAAACCTATTAACCCCAAAACTGCCAGCCCCCCACATCGCCATAAACTAAATTAAGCTATCAACCCCTAAACCTAACAACCCGCTAAGTTTACATTAAAATTACAACATTCCTATCTTTAAATAAATTAAAACTTACCTGTAGAATTAAAATTAACTATTTTTCAACTATTAATTAACCTACCCTAACTATTATCCTACAATTACATTAAACCCAGCAAATAAATGGACTAAATTACATATTAAAAAACCCTTACCCTACTCAAATTATTTAAATCTACTATTAAACATTATAAAAAATTACTAAATTTAAAAAATAAAATAAACGCTATATTACAAAAATAAAAAACACTAAATTACGAAAACAAACAAACCACATTATCAAAAATAAAAAAGAATTACACCTAATCTAAAATAAAAAAGCCCCCCCAAAATAAAAAAACCCTAGCCTACAATAAACTACAAATGGCCTTTAAAAGGGTCTTTTGGGGGGCATTGCCCCAAAGAAATCGGCTCTTTTACCTGTAAAAAAAAAAATACAAACACCCCCAAACAGTAAAACCCACCACCCAACCAACCAACCCCCCCAATAAAAACCCTATCTAAAATAACCTAATCTCCCGTTTGCCCTGAAAAGGGCATTTGTATGGGCATTGCCCTTAAAAGGGCATTTAGCTCTTTTACCTGCCCAGACCCTACTCTAAAAATAAAACCCACCCAAAAAACCCTTAAATAAACCTAACACTAACCCCCGACGATCCACTTACAGTTATTAAAGTACCGCTTGAAGGATCCATCCAGCCGGCAAGAAGTCTTTATCCGGACGGCCTCTTCCATCTTCATCCAGCCGGCGAAGTCTTCTGAAGATAGGGATGTTGTAATTTTAATGTAAACTTAGCGGGTTGTTAGGTTTAGGGGTTAATAGCTTAATTTAGTTTATGGCGATGTGGGGGGCTGGCGGTTTAGGGGTTAATAGGTTTAGTTAATGGTAGTGATGTGGGAGGCCAGAGGTTTAGGGGTTAATATGTTTATTTAGTGGCGGCGGGATAGGAGTTAATAACTTTATTTAGGTTGTGGCGATGTTTGGGGCGGCAGATTAGGGGTGTTTAGACTCGGGGCTTATGTTAGGGTGTTAGGTGTAAACATTACTTACTAGGGCTGGGCGATATGGGCACAAAAAAAAAATCACAATTTAAAAAAAAAAAAAATGTGATTGCGATTTAATCACGATTTTCTTATAAATGACTATAACACCTTCATTTTGCATTATAAAGTTTATTTAACACTACAGAATCTTAATGTACATGTTTCTCAATGTCCAATAAACTCTTGGAGCATAAAAATACAAACCACAAAATAGTTAAAATAAAATTTGCTGCCTGTGATGTGATTAAATAGTAGCCACTAGCCAGTTGTTAGGTCTTATGACACACAACATTGCCTGTTTTCTTGGACAGTCATTCTAACTGTGGACAGTGGTATGATTAACAAATGAAGCAGTGTAAGCCACATACAAACACACACACACACACACACACACATATATATTATATTTTTCTTCTTCTTTTTTAAACATTTTAATTTGACTGAAAATGAGCCCTGCTCCTGTCCAGGAATCCATTACAGGCATATAGCAGTATGGGTGGGGGGCTGCTCCTTTCAGAAATGCTGTGCCTTGCTGATATAAAATACATTGTAGATGCAGTTAAGTTAACCCAGCAGCTAATAGCAGAGGGGACTGCAGTTTTAGCCTTTTTGGGAGCCGTTAACTGCATCTGCTATGTATTTAAGCCGTTTCTCAGAGAGCAGGAGATTGTGTGGGAGGTTCCATAATGTTTACATACCCTAAGTTTCAGACTGCAGACGTCCCTAGGGGGAAATATAAGTAAGTGGCTTTCTCTGCGCTTCATTCCTGCATGGGCTCCTTTTAGATTTCTAGATTGATCGGCTGCTTCTCAGAACAGAAAATTAAAGTAAAAGAGCCATTTTACAAATGTGTGCTAAAAGCAACCACTAGATGGAGCTGGTTTGCAAGAAATCACAAATAAATGAATGCATTACAGCCACTTCTAAAGGAATATTTTATGTAGGAAAAAATCGCTACTCCTCGCGGTTTTAAAATCGCAGCGATTAATTGCGGTTTTAAATCGCATATGCGATTAATCGTGCAGCCCTATTACTTACCATAAAAATCAATGGGATATCGAGCAGCATTGAACATAAGCTTTCGGTGCTTTCAGACTCCCATTGATTTCTATGGCATCCGCGGCCTCCAGGGTGGCGGATTGAAAACAAGGTACGTTGGGCCAGAATAGCCGCGAGTGTACCTGTTAGAAATTTGATAACTTGGAAAAGTTGTCAAATTGAGCTGATTGTGTATTCGGAACATCTGTAATGACGTAAGCATCGATCTGCGTCGGATTGAGACCGGCGGATCGTATGTTATGTCACAAATTTCAACTTTTGGCGGTCTGTAGGCTTTGATAACTAGGTCGGATCAAGCTTGCCTCAATTATGCTGCGGAATTCCGCCGTATTTGCGGTTGACGGCTTGATAAATATTCCCCAAAGTATTGATCTAGGCCCATTTTGTTATATTTCATGCCACCATTTCACTGCCAAATGCGATGAAAAAAAAATCGTTCACTTTTTCACAAACTTTAGGTTTCTCACTGAAATT
Source organism: Bombina bombina (assembly GCF_027579735.1). Taxonomy (NCBI): domain Eukaryota; kingdom Metazoa; phylum Chordata; class Amphibia; order Anura; family Bombinatoridae; genus Bombina; species Bombina bombina. The sequence goes on from NC_069501.1 coordinate 1,133,343,618, forward strand.
ATTTACAAACAGCTTGTGCAATTATGGCACAAATGGTTGTAAATGCTTCTCTGGGGTCCCCTTTGTTCAAAAATAGAAGACATACAGTATATGGCTTTGGCATTGCTTTCTCTTGTTAAGTGTATCCAGTCCACGGATCATCCATTACTTGTGGGATATTCTCCTTCCCAACAGGAAGTTGCAAGAGGATCACCCACAGCAGAGCTGCTATATAGCTCCTCCCCTAACTGCCATATCCAGTCATTCTCTTGCAACTCTCAACAAAGATGGACGTAGTAAGAGGAGAGTAGTGTATTATAGTTAGTTTCTTAACTTCAATCAAAAGTTTGTTATTTTTAAATGGTACCGGAGTGTACTGTTTTATCAAAGGCAGCATTAGAAGAAGAATCTGCCTGTGATTTCTATGATCTTAGCAGAAGTAACTAAGATCCATTGCCATTCTCACATATTCTAAGGAGTGAGGTAACTTCAGAGAGGGAATGGCGTGCAGGTTTTCCTGCAATAAGGTATGTGCAGTAAACATATTTCTAGGGATGGAACTTGCTAGAAAAATGCTGCTGATACCGGATTAATGTAAGTTAAGCCTAAATGCAGTGATTTAATAGCGACTGGTATCAGGCTTATTAACAGAGATACATACTCTTATAAAAGTGTAATATAAAACGTTTGCTGGCATGTTTAATCGTTTTTATATATGCTTTGGTGATAAAACTTATTGTGGCCTAGTTTTTTCCACATGGCTGGCTTTATTTTTGCCTAGAAACAGAGGCTTTCCACTGTTATAGTATAAAAGTTACAGTTGGTGCAGTTAAAATTACAAACTGTGACATTCAGCTTCCCTCAGCAGTCCCCTGCATGCTATAGGACATCTCTGATGGGCTCAAAAGGCTTCAAAAGTAGGAGCTGTGACAGTTGTTATGACTGTTTAAAAAACATATTTTTCGTTTTGTTAATCTGTTTTTTGTATTAAGGGGTTAATCATCCATTTGCAAGTGGGTGCAATGCTCTGCTAACTTGTTACATACACTGTAAAAACTTTGTTAGTGTAACTGCCTTTTTTCACTGTTATTTCAAATTTTGCCAAAATTTGTTTCTCTTAAAGGCACAGTAACGTTTTTTATATTGCTTGTTAACTTTGTTTAAAGTGTTTTCCAAGCTTGCTAGTCTCATTGCTAGTCTGTACAAACATGTCTGACACAGAGGAAACTACTTGTTCATTATGTTTAAAAGCCATGGTGGAGCCCCATAGGAGAATGTGTACTAAATGTATTGATTTCACCTTAAACAGTAAAGATCAGTCTTTATCTATAAAAGAATTGTCACCAGAGGGGTCTGTCGAGGGGGAACTAACTCTCCCCACGTGTCGGACCCATCGCCTCCCGCTCGAGGGACCCACGCTAATATGGCGCCAAGTACATCAGGGATGCCCATAGCGATTACTTTGCAGGACATGGCTGCAATCATGAATAATACCCTGTCACAGGTATTAGCCAGATTGCCTGAATTGAGAGGCAAGCGCGATAGCTCTGGGGTTAGACGAGATACAGAGCGCGTAGATGCTGTAAGAGCCATGTCTGATACTGCGTCACAATATGCAGAACCTGAGGACGGAGAGCTTCAGTCTGTGGGTGACGTCTCTGAATTGGGGAGACCTGATTCAGAGATTTCTAATTTTAAATTTAAGCTTGAGAACCTCCGTGTGTTACTTGGGGAGGTATTAGCTGCTCTGAATGACTGTGACACAATTGCAGTGCCAGAGAAATTGTGTAGGCTGGATAAATACTATGCAGTGCCGGTGAGTACTGATGTTTTTCCAATACCTAAAAGGCTTACAGAAATTATTAGTAAGGAGTGGGATAGACCCGGTGTGCCCTTTTCCCCACCTCCTATATTTAGAAAAATGTTTCCAATAGATGCCACTAAACGGGACTTATGGCAGACAGTCCCTAAGGTGGAGGGAGCAGTTTCTACTTTAGCAAAGCGTACCACTATCCCGGTTGAGGACAGTTGTGCTTTTTCAGATCCAATGGATAAAAAATTAGATTGTTACCTTAAGAAAATGTTTATTCAACAAGGTTTTTATTTTACAGCCCCTTGCATGCATTGCGCCTGTCACTGCTGCGGCGGCGTTCTGGTTTGAGGCCCTGGAAGAGGCCATCCATACAGCTCCATTGACTGAAATTATTGACAAGCTTAGAACACTTAAGCTAGCTAACTCATTTGTTTCTGATGCCATTGTTCATTTGACTAAACTAACGGCTAAGAATTCCGGATTCGCCATCCAGGCGCATAGGGCGCTATGGCTTAAATCCTGGTCAGCTGATGTGACTTCAAAGTCTAAATTACTTAACATTCCTTTCAAGGGGCAGACCTTATTCGGGCCTGGTTTGAAAGAAATTATTGCTGACATTACTGGAGGTAAGGGTCATACCCTTCCTCAGGACAGGGCCAAATCAAGGGCCAAACAGTCTAATTTTCGTGCCTTTCGAAATTTCAAGGCAGGTGCAGGATCAGCTCCCTCTACTTCAAAACAAGAGGGAACTTTTCCTCAATCTAAGCAGGCCTGGAAACCTACCCAGTCCTGGAACAAGGGCAAGCAGGCGAAAGCCTGCTGCTGCCTCCAAGTCCGGCCCCCTATCCGACAACGGATCTAGTAGGGGGCAGACTCTCTCTTTTCGCCCAGGCGTAGGCAAGAGATGTTCAGGATCCCTGGGTGTTGGAGATCATATCTCAGGGATATCTTCTGGACTTCAAAGCTTCTCCCCCACAAGGGAGATTTCACCTTTCAAGATTATCTGCAAACCAGATAAAGAAAGAGGCATTCCTAAGCTGCGTGCAAGACCTCCTTGTAATGGGAGTGATCAATCCAGTTACGCGGACGGAACAAGGACAGGGGTTTTATTCAAATCTGTTTGTGGTTCCCAAAAAAGAGGGAACCTTCAGACCAATTTTGGATCTAAAGATCCTAAACAAATTCCTCAGAGTTCCATCATTCAAGATGGAAACTATTCTAACCATTTTACCCATGATCCAAGAGGGTCAGTACATGACCACAGTGGACTTAAAGGATGCCTACCTTCAGATTCCGATCCACAAGAATCATCATCGGTTCCTGAGGTTTGCCTTTCTAGACAGGCATTACCAGTTTGTAGCTCTTCCATTCGGGTTGGCTACAGCCCCAAGAATTTTTACAAAGGTTCTGGGCTCACTTCTGGCGGTTCTAAGAACGCAAGGCATAGCGGTGGCTCCTTACCTAGACGACATCCTGATACAGGCGTCAAGCTTTCAAATTGCCAAGTCTCATACAGAGATAGTTCTGGCATTTCTGAGGTCACATGGGTGGAAAGTGAACGAAGAAAAGAGTTCTCTATCTCCTCTCACAAGGGTTTCCTTCCTAGGGACTCTGATAGATTCTATAGAAATGAAAATTTACCTGACGGAGTCCAGGTTATCAAAACTTCTAAATGCTTGCCGTGTTCTTCACTCCATTCCGCGCCCCACGGTGTCTCAGTGCATGGAAGTAATCGGCTTAATGGTAGCGGCGATGGACATAGTGCCATTTGCGCGCCTGCATCTCAGACCGCTGCAATTATGCATGCTCAGTCAGTGGAATGGAGATTACACAGATTTGTCCCCTCTACTAAATCTGGATCAGGAAACCAGAGATTCTCTTTTCTGGTGGTTATCTCGGGTCCACCTGTCCAAAGGTATGACCTTTTGCAGGCCAGATTGGACCATTGTAACAACAGACGCCAGCCTTCTAGGTTGGGCTGCAGTCTGGAACTCCCTGAAGGCTCAGGGTTCATGGACTCAGGAGGAGAAACTCCTCACAATAAATATTCTGGAGTTAAGAGCAATATTCAATGCTCTTCTAGCTTGGCCTCAGTTAGCAACACTGAGGTTCATCAGATTTCAGTCGGACAACATCACGACTGTGGCTTACATCATCCATCAAGGGGGGACCAGGAGTTCCCTAGCGATGTCAGAAGTCTCCAAGATAATTCGCTGGGCAGAGACTCACTCTTGCCACCTATCAGCGATCCATATCCCAGGGGTAGAGAACTGGGAGGCGGATTTTCTAAGTCGTCAGACTTTTCATCCGGGGGAGTGGGAACTCCATCCGGAGGTGTTTGCTCAATTGGTTCTCCATTGGGGCAAACCAGAACTGGATCTCATGGCGTCTCGCCAGAACGCCAAGCTTCCTTGTTACGGATCCAGGTCCAGGGACCCAGAAGCGGCACTGATAGATGCTCTAGCAGCGCCTTGGTTCTTCAACCTGGCCTATGTGTTTCCACCGTTTCCTCTGCTCCCTCGTCTGATTGCCAAAATCAAACAGGAGAGAGCATTGGTGATATTGAATCGCACCTGCGTGGCCACGCAGGACCTGGTATGCAGATCTAGTGGACATGTCATCCTTTCCACCATGGACTCTGCCTCTGAGACAAGACCTTCTAATACAAGGTCCTTTCAATCATCCGAATCTACTTTCTCTGAGACTGACTGCATGGAGATTGAACGCTTGATCCTATCAAAGCGTGGCTTCTCCGAGTCAGTAATTGATACCTTAATACAGGCACGAAAGCCTGTCACCAGCAAAATTTACCACAAGATTTGGCGTAAATATCTTCATTGGTGTGAATCCAAGAATTACTCATGGAGTAGGGTTAGGATTCCTAGGATATTGTCCTTCCTCCAAGAGGGTTTGGACAAAGGACTATCAGCTAGTTCTTTAAAGGGACAGATTTCTGCTCTGTCTATTCTTTTACACAAGCGTCTGGCAGAAGTTCCAGACGTTCATGCATTTTGTCAGGCTTTAGTTAGAATTAAGCCTGTGTTTAAACCTGTTGCTCCCCCATGGAGCTTAAACTTGGTTCTTAAAGTTCTTCAAGGGGTTCCGTTTGAACCCCTTCATTCTATTGATATCAAACTTCTATCATGGAAAGTTCTTTTTCTGATGGCTATTTCCTCGGCTCGAAGAGTCTCAGAGTTATCTGCCTTACATTGTGATTCTCCTTATCTGATCTTTCATTCAGATAAAGTAGTTCTGCGTACAAAACCTGGGTTTTTACCTAAGGTGGTTTCAATCAAGAGATTGTTGTTCCATCATTATGCCCTAATCCTTCTTCAAAGAAGGAACGTCTTTTGCATAATCTAGACGTAGTTCGTGCATTGAAGTTTTACTTGCAGGCTACTAAAGATTTTCGCCAAACATCTCACCTGTTTGTTATTTACCTTGGACAGAGGAGAGGTCAAAAGGCCTCGGCAACCTCTCTTTCTTTTTTCTTTTTTCGGAGTATAATCCGTTTAGCATATGAGACTGCTGGACAGCAGCCCCCTGAAAGAATTACAGCTCATTCTACTAGAGCTGTGGCTTCCACCTGGGCCTTTAAAAATGAGGCCTCTGTTGAACAGATTTGCAAGGCTGCGACTTGGTCTTCGCTTCATACCTTTTCAAAATTTTACAAATTTGATACTTTTGCTTCTTCGGAGGCTGTTTTTGGGAGAAAGGTTCTACAGGCAGTGGTTCCTTCCGTTTAAGTTCCTGCCTTGTCCCTCCCATCATCCGTGTACTTAAGCTTTGGTATTGGTATCCCACAAGTAATGGATGATCCGTGGACTGGATACACTTAACAAGAGAAAACATAATTTATGCTTACCTGATAAATTTATTTCTCTTGTAGTGTATCCAGTCCACGGCCCGCCCTGTCCTTTTAAGGCAGGTCTAAATTTTAATTAAACTTCAGTCACCACTGCACCCTATGGTTTCTCCTTTCTCGGCTTGTTTCGGTCGAATGACTGGATATGGCAGTTAGGGGAGGAGCTATATAGCAGCTCTGCTGTGGGTGATCCTCTTGCAACTTCCTGTTGGGAAGGAGAATATCCCACAAGTAATGGATGATCCGTGGACTGGATACACTACAAGAGAAATAAATTTATCAGGTAAGCATAAATTATGTTTTTTGGTAATTAGAAGGTCACTAAATGCCACTGCGCACCACCCGTGTATTATGCCCAGCAGTGAAGGGGTTAATTAGGGAGCTTGTAGGGTTAATTTTAGCTTTAGTGTAGTAGACAACCCAAAGTATTGATCTAGGCCCATTTTGGTATATTTCATGCCACTATTTCACCGCCAAATGTGATCAAATAAAAAAAAATGTTCACTTTTTCACAAACTTTAGGTCTCACACTGAAATTATTTACAAACAACTTGTGCAATTATGTCACAAATGGTTGTAAATGCTTCCCTAGGGTCCCCTTTGTTAAAAAATAGAAGACATATATGGCTTTGGCATTGCTTTTTGGTACTTAGAAGGCCGCTAAATGCCGCTGCGCACCACACTTGTATTATGCCCAGCAGTTAAGGGGTTAATTAGGTAGCTCGTAGGGAGCTTTTTAGGGTTAATTTTAGCTTTAGTGTAGAGATTAGCCTCCCACCTGACACATACCACCCCCTGATCCCTCCCAAACAGCTCTTTTCCCTCCCCCACCCCACAATTGTCCCTGCCATCTTAAGTACTGGCAGAAAGTCTTCCAGTACTAAAATTAAAGCCTTTAAAAAAAAAGAAGAAAAAAAAGATATATTCTGCTGTGTAGGATCCCCCCTTAGCCCCCAACCTTCCTGATCCCCCCCCCCCCCCAAACAGCTCTCTAACCCTCTCCCCTCTACCTTATTGTCCTCCATCTTGGATACTGGCAGCTGTCTGGAAGTACCCATTTTGCTATATAATTGGCTTTTTTTGTAAAAAAAAAAAAAAAAAAAAATTCCCCCTCAATAACCTACCTCCCACCCCCTCCCAGATCCCTTAGATAAAACGTTGCCCCCTCCTCTCTCCCTCCTTCCCTTAACAAATTGTCCCATAGTGTAGCATTCTCACCCGCTCCCGTGCGTTCGTCCGCCTCCAGTCCCGTGTGCCTCCAGTCCTGTGCGTGCGCCTGTGCATACTCCCAGCGCCTCCGCACGTGATCCCGTCTCCTCTGATGAGTTTCCTCCAGCGATGGCTGCCCACGCGCCTCCCTGCAATGGCTCCCACCCACCAACGATCGGCACCATCGCTGGACGATGCAGAGAGGGCCACAGAGTGTCTCTCTCTGCATTGGATGCTTAAAAAAGGTATTACAGTGATGCCTCAATATCAAGGCATAACTGCGATACCCTGGAAGCGGCTGGAAGTGATGATCGCTTCCAGAGCTTCAAACTCCAGAGGACGTGCCTGGCATGTCCTTGGTCGTTAAAGGGATATGAAACCCAATTTTTTTCTTTCATGATTCAGATAGAGCAGGCAACTTTAAGCAGCTTTCTAATTTACTCCTATTATCAAGTTTTCATAGTTCTCTTGGTATCTTTATATGAAAAGCAGGAATGTAAGCTTAAGAGCCAGCCCATTTTTGGTTCAGCACCCTGGGTAGCGCTTGCTTATTGGTGGCTACATTTAGCCACCAATCAGCATGCGCCACCCAGGTGCTGAACCAAAAATGGGTATAGTGCACTTGTGTGTTGGATGGGTTATTTATATTGGTAAATCTGCTTATACAATTTTTAAGCTTAAAGGGCCGGTAAACGTAGGAAATAATGTTATATAATTCTGCACATAGGGCAGAATTATATAACATTAGCTTAGTTCCAGATATCTAAAGTGAATAGTTAAATAGATATAACGCAAAGAAAACAAAACACCGCTCTTGGCTCTACTGAGCGGGTCTGTTTTCTTCTCCTAAGCGCATCTGGGCACGCTGTCTAATCACAGCTGGCCCGATCGCGCTATTAAAATCAATGTAGCTCTCTCCCGCTTCCAGACCAGAGCGGGAGCGAGCTACATTGATTTTAGTAGCGTGATCGGGCGCGCTGTGAATAGACAGCGTTCCCGTGATGCACTTAGCAGAAGAAAACAGACCCGCTCAGTAGAGCCAGGAGCGGCGTTCTGTTTTCTTTGCATTATATCTATTTAACTATTGACTTTAGAATCCTGGAGCTAAGCTAATGTTATATAATTCTGCAGAATTATATAACATTATTTCCTAGGTTTACTGGCCCTTTAAAGGGATATGAAACCCATTTTCTTTCTTTAATGATTCAGATAAAGCATGCAGTTTTAAGCAACTTTCTAATTTTCTCCTTCTTTTTGTATCTTTATTTGAAAAGCAGGAATGTAAGCTTAGAAACCGGCCAATTTTTTGTTCAGAACCTGGGTAGCGCTTGCTGATTGGTGGCTAAATATGCCTTTAAATTAATAATCAGAAATAGTTTTTTTGATTTTGAACAATTATGGCCTAGAATCAAGACGAACTGTGCAGGAAATGAATATCTTGCTGAATTAGCCAGAGCTTCTAGAATCTACACTAGTAGGATTCAAAAAGATCACACAGTGTCCATCGTCAAAGCGCAAAGTTGCGAGATTTAATCTGTTGAATATTGTAGCCACTTCAGTCTCACCAAAAGTTGAACGGACTTTTACTGTGTATGTTAACGAAAGTAAGAGGGAAAAAAAATTCTTCCAAAATACTACAACACCTTTTAAAGTAGTCTTCTCAACATGTGGATATATTTAATATTTTTAAGGCGTACCATGTATCACCCTGGGAAATGTTAGATTAGTGACACAAGATCGCAACACAAGATAGGAAGGAAAATCACGTCTTTTAAAAATACAAAAAAAAACAATGCTTTCTCTTCTTAAAAGGGAAGAGTCCACAGCTGCATTCATTACTTTTGGGAAATACAGAACCTGGCCACCAGGAGGAGACAAGGACACCCCAGCCAAAGGCTTAAATACCTCCCCCACTTCCCTCATCCCCCAGTCATTCTTTGCCTTTCGTCACAGGAGGTTGGCAGAGAAGTGTCAGAAGTTTGAGATAGTCTCTCATGGAGGGTAGTACTCTTCGAAATGGGACTGGAGTTTTAAGTAATCCTGTCAGCCTCTCAGTGAGAGCATGGATGAAAGTCCGGAGATGCAGGGAGAGTTTTCCTGCGAACCCATCCCGACTCATATTAACAGCTTCTTGGTAATCAGCGTTGACAAGTTTCGCTACCTACCTTTCTTTACTCAAGTCCATGTCAGAAGCGAGGCTACTATCTGTCACACTTGGAGGGCCGTGTTCCTGTTCCACGGCGTAGATTCCGGTAAGATCGTTTAATTTTATTTCTATATGTGAATGTAATGTTAATAAAACAAGGTAGGGTCCCAGTGGGACTCCTATCTTAATAAGGAATCATGGGTTAATGTCTCCTGAGGGGTGTTATTGAACAGGGGGGGGATTTTTAATCATGTTTGTTATATGGTTTTATCTGCAAATGTGTAGCAATATACTTAGGCTCACGGCCTTTACGGAACATAAGGGTCTTCTTTTCATGACGCGATCTTTCCAGATTGCGCGCCCTTTTCATGGGTGCACCTCGTGATGGGTGCGGTTACGTTGTTTATTCACTTCCGGATGTTGACTGTGTGCGACCGAGAGAGTCTTGCTCGTGGGTTGTCTGGTTCACAGGAGGTGGTGAGTGCCCCAGCCATTGGGGGTGTTTAAGGGTGCCAGTTAGTTTTTTGTCATTTTTGTAATCCCATGATTATGGAGGATTCTGATATGCACGACACGGATGCCTCCGATACAGAGGATGTGTCTTGTGATGAATATGAAATGGCCCGGGTAATCAATGCCCATCAGTTATTTTCCGATTGCCGTTCTAGAGTAGTCTTTTCTCCCGAAGCAGTGAGCTTAGAAAGCGTTGAGCCATCTGCCTGCGAGGTTTCCATGACCCGTGAAGCGAGTGCCCCAGTCCATTTATCAGATAAGCAAGCAGGTGTCCCTATGGCCTTTACTCCTCCAGAGGGTGGCTTGTTTCCTCCAGAGTTGTGTTACTCTAAGAGTTGGTGTGCAGGGGTTCCCTGCCTTCTGTCGGGAGCTGCGAAGCTCCAGCTTTTGTCTGCTTAAAGAAGATTTTGGAAGATAGATCCTTCAAGGATCTCTGGCTGTTGTCCTTTCCATTGCCCTTCTTCTGACCATGGTCTCGATGTTCAGGTGTCTTTCCGTCCTCATTGCAACTCTAGCCTTGGGGCTTGTAAGTGAAGAGGCGAGGTCGGTTATGGAGGGCCACCCTTCTGGGGTCAGGTAGTTGACCATTTATCCTCGATGCTCTGTTAGGAGCTTCGTGGGCGTTGTCTTAAGTTTGATTCTCTGGGATGGCGAGCAGGGTACAGGGTTCTCATTCGCCTTCGGGTGTTGGTTGCTACCTTGCCTATGCGTGTAGCACGTATTATCGCTTGCCTACGAGATTTCTTTGCGATCCAAGTGCCCTGGGTGGTGAATCTTAGAATGTTAAGGAAGTCCTTTGTGACTCTTGGGTTTGAGGCTATATCTAGATCGCCAAGTCTATGGACTTTAGAGGTAGGTGCATTCCTCCTTGTAGGAGGCAGCTTAGGGTTCCTCTGGATGTCCGATTTTCGATTGATTCCGTTTTCGAGGACCCTGACCTAGGTCCGTGTCTCTCCTTGGATGGGTTTGTGGTCCTGCGGGCCTCTCTCCGTAGAGACTGGGGCTCTGTGAGAGATGCCTATCGTTTTGTCCAGGTGAAGATACCTGGAGTCTACAGGAACAGCATAAATGGACTTTCTAAAGGTACCATTATTTCCATCATATCTTATAATTTACTATAATTGTTTTTATAAAATATGAGGAAAAAATGGAAAAAAAAACAATTTTTTAAAACTTTGACCCCCAAAATCTGTTGCACATCTACAACCACCAAAAAACACCCATGCTAAATAGTTTCTAAATTTTGTCCTGAGTTTAGAAATACCCAATGTTTACATGTTCTTTGCTTTTTTTGCAAGTTATAGGGCAATAAATACAAGTAGCACTTTGCTATTTCCAAACCACTTTTTTTCAAAATTAGCGCTAGTTACATTGGGACACTGATATCTGTCAGGAATCCCTGAATATCCTTTGACATGTATATATATATTTTTTTTAGAAGACATCCCAAAGTATTGATCTAGGCCCATTTTGGTATATTTCATGCCACCATTTCACCGCCAAATGCGATCAAATAAAAAAAATTGTTCACTTTTTCACATATTTTTTCATAAACTTTAGGTTTCTCACTGAAATTATTTACAAACAGCTTGTGCAATTATGGGACAAATGGTTTTAAATGCTTCTCTGGGATCCCCTTTGTTCAGAAATAGCAGACATATATGGCTTTGACGTTGATTTTTGGTAATTAGAAGGCCGCTAAATGCCACTGCGCACCACACGTGTATTATGCCCAGCAGTGAAGGGGTTAATTAGGGAGCATGTAGGGAGCTTGTAGGGTTAATTTTAGCTTTAGTATAGTGTAGTAGACAACCCCAAGTATTGATCTAGGCCCATGCTGGTATATTTCATACCACCATTTCACCGCCAAATGCGATAAAATTAAAAAAAACCCTTAAAATTATTCACAATTTTAGGTTTCTTACTGAAATTATTTACAAACAGCTTGTGCAATTATGGCACAAATGGTTGTAAATGCTTCTCTGGGATCCCCTTTGTTCAGAAATAGCAGACATATATGGCTTTGGCGGTGCTTTTTGGTAATTAGAAGGCCGCTAAATGCCACTGCGCACCACATGTTTATTATGCGCAGCAGTGAAGGGGTTAATTAGGGAGCATGTAGGGAGCTTGTAGGGTTAATTTTTGCTTTAGTGTAGTGTAGTAGACAACCCCAAGTATTTATCTAGGCCCATGCTGGTATATTTCATACCACCATTTCACCGCCAAATGCGATCAAATAAAAAAAAAACTTAAAATTATTCACAATTTTAGGTTTCTTACTGAAATTATTTACAAACAGCTTGTGCAATTATGGCACAAATTGTTGTAAATGCTTCTCTGGGATCCCCTTTGTTCAGAAATAGCAGACATATATGGCTTTGGCGGTGCTTTTTGGTAATTAGAAGGCTGCTAAATGCCTCTGCGCATCACACGTATATTATGTCTAGCAGTGAAGGGGTTAACTAGGTAGCTTGTAGGGAGCTTGCAGGGTTAATTTTAGCTTTAGTGTAGAGATCAGCCTCCCACCTGACACATCCCACCCCCTGATCCCTCCCAAACAGCTCCCTTCCCTCCCCCACCCCACAATTGTCCCCGAAAGTCTGCCAGTACTAAAATAAAAGTTTTTTTGGGGGGTTAGGTTTTTTTTTTTAAAAAAAAATAAAAATAAATTCTTCTGCTGTGTAGGACCCCCCCTTAGCCCCCAACCTCCCTGATCCCCCCCAAACAGCTCTTTAACCCCCCCCCCTGCCTTATTGTGCGCCGTATTGGGTACTGGCAGCTGTCTGCCAGTACCCAGTTTGCAATAACAATGTATTTTTTTTTACATTTTTATTATTTTATTAAATATTTTTCTTTATTTCTGTAGTGTAGCTGCCCCCCCTCAACATCCAACCCCCCACCCTCTCCCAGATCACTTAATTTTAAAATACCACCCTCCCCAGTCCTCTCTTCCACCCTCAGATCTACAGCATATTTTTGCTGTTTGCACAGATCTCACGTGCACGCGCGCCCCTGTGCACGCACGCCCCTGTGCACGCGCGCACCCGCTCAAGATCCCTCCCCCCTCCTCCACCAATGACTGCCCACCCACCTCCCTGGATGAGCTCCCACCCACCAACGATAACGGCCATGGATAGCCGATGCAGAGAGGGCCACAGAGTGTCTCTCTCTGCATCGGATGGCTAAAAACAGTTATTGCAGGATGCCTCAATATCGAGGCATCACTGCAATAACATGAAAGCGGCTGGAAGCGATCAGGATCGCTTCCACCGCTTTCAAAGACCAACGACGTACAGGGTACGTCCTTGGTCATTAATTGCATTTTTTTGCAGGACGTACCCCATACGTCGTTGGTCGTTTAGAGGTTAAGAAGCAGCGGTCATAAGACCGCTGCTCCTTAACTCATCCGCCAGCTCTGAGGTGGTGGACAGCAATCATCCCGATCAGCTACGATCGGGATGATTGACACCCCCTGCTATCGGTCTATTGGCCGCGAATGTGCAGAAATGCTTGTGCAATGATAAATGACGACAGTGTATGCTGTCTGAATTTATCGATGTTGGGTGGACAACTGGACATGATCCGCTACAGTTAATCATGTCTGCCCGACATATGATAAATCTACCCCTATGTGTTTAAGTCTTGCTTAGTAGCTGCAAGCACTGCAGCACCCAAACAAGAAATTGCAGGTGATTGGTAGCTATGTGCAACGGCCAGTTGTGATTGGCTCACTAGCCATGTCCTTCTCAGGAGCTGCATCTGAGCTGGAGTTTACATATGTGTTTAACTCCTTTGCTAGGATTATTTAAAATGACATGATTAACCCCTTAATGACCGCAGCACTTTTCCATTTTCTGTCCGTTTGGGACCAAGGCTATTTTTACATTTTTGCGGTGTTTGTGTTTAGCTGTAATTTTCCTCTTACTCATTTACTGTACCCACACATATTATATACCGTTTTTCTCGCCATTAAATGGACTTTCAAAAGATACCATTATTTTCATCATATCTTATAATTTACTATAAAAAAATTATAAAATATGAGGAAAAATTGAAAAAAAAAACACTTTTTTTAACTTTGACCCCCAAAATCTGTTACATATCTACAACCACCAAAAAACACCTATGCTAAATAGTTTCTAAATTTTGTCCTGAGTTTAGAAATACCCAATGTTTACATCTTCTTTGCTTTTTTTGTAAGTTATAGGGCCATAAATACAAGTAGCACTTTGCTATTTGCAAACCACTTTTTTTTCAAAATTAGCGCTAGTTACATTGGAACACTGATATCTTTCAGGAATCCCTGAATATCCATTGACATGTATATATTTTTTTTTAGTAGACAACCCAAAGTATTGATCTAGGCCAATTTTGGTATATTTCATGCCACCATTTCACCGCCAAATGCGATCAAATAAAAAAAATCGTTCACTTTTTCACAATTTTTTTCACAAACTTTAGGTTTCTCACTGAAATTATTTACAAATAGTTTGTGCAATTATGGCACAAATGGTTGTAAATTCTTCTCTGTGATCCCCTTTGTTCAGAAATAGCAGACTTATATGGCTTTGGTGTTGCTTTTTGGTAATTAGAATGCCACTAAATGCCACTGCGCACCACACGTGTATTATGCCCAGCAGTGAAGGGGTTAATTAGGGAGCATGTAGGGAGCTTGTAGGGTTAATTTTAGCTTTAGTGTAGTGTAGTAGACAACCCCAAGTATTGATCTAGGCCCATTTTGGTATATTTCATGCCACCATTTCACCGCCAAATGCGATCAAATTAAAAAAAACGTAAAATATTTCACAATTTTAGGTTTCTCACTGAAATCATTTACAAACAGCTTGTGCAGTTATGGCACAAATGGTTGTAAATGCTTCTCTGGGATCCCCTTTGTTCAGAAATAGCAGACATATATGGCTTTGGCGTTGCTTTTTGGTATTTAGAAGGCCGCTAAATGCCACTGCGCATCACACGTGTATTATGGCTAGCAGTGAAGGGGTTAATTAGGTAGCTTGTAGGGAGCTTGCAGGGTTAATATTAGATTTAGTGTAGAGCTCAGCCTCCCACCTAAAACATCAGACCCCCTGATCCCTCCCAAACAGCTCTCTTCCCTCCCCCACCCCACAATTGTCCCCGCCATCTTAAGTACTGGCAGAAAGTCTGCCAGTACTAAAATAAAAGCTATATATATATTTTTTTAATGATTTTTTTAAGCATATTTACATATGCTGCTGTGTACTATCCCCCCTTAGCCCCCAACCTCACTGATCCCCCCCCCAAACAGCTCTATCCCCTCCCACTCTAACTTAATGGGCGCCATCTTGGGTACTGGCAGCTGTCTGCCAGTACCCAGTTTAGAAGAAAAAAAATGGTTTGTTTTTTTAATTTTTTGAAATTTTCTGTAGTGTAGCTTCCCCACACACAAACCAACCCCCCCACCCCTCCACGATCGTTTTTTGTGCTTTTGCACAAACATGATTAGCCAGGTTTTATTAAATACTTTTCCGTAGTGTAGCGGTTCCCACCCGCTCCCGCCCCGTGCACGCGCCCGCCCGCCACCCTCCGTGCACGCGCGCGCCCGTGCGCGCCCCTGGCGGTCACGCCCCCGATCCCGCCCCCCGTGACATCACGCGGCACACCGATGGCCGCCCACCCGCCTCCCAATTCGGCTCCCACCCACCAACGATACCGGCCATCGATGTCCGGTGCAGAGAGGGCCACAGAGTGGCTCTCTCTGCATCGGATGGCCATGTGAGGTTATTGCAGGATGCCTCCATATCGAGGCATCACTGCAATAACCGGAAAGCAGCTGGAAGCGAGCAGGATCGCTTCCAGCTGCTTTCCACACCGAGGACGTGCAGGGTACGTCCTCAGGCGTTAACTGCCTTTTTTTTGAGGACGTACCCTGCACGTCCTCGGTCATTAAGGGGTTAAATGATTCAAAGCATGTTTTCATTAGAATGTCCCTTTAAAACCAAAAGGAACACATTGTTACATGCTATAGTTATTATCTCAAATATAACTGCATACATAATAGTATGATTTCTCTTTCACCTGTATTCA